>NC_134829.1:28055940-28377181 GCF_004210375.1 Tachypleus tridentatus | reverse complement strand
TTAACCAAAACACAATAGTCTTAAAAAAATTAGTTAAGATTGATAGACGGTGTATCCTCACCGCAATGTGAGTCCTAATCCGCACACAATTCTCCAAAACCTTGATACATTTTATAATTTCACGCTGTAGCTTGTACCCTGGATTCCTTTTAAAATATGCAGCGTATTTTGTTTCATATTAATGTGTTTGGGTTTATGGCTTTGAAATGTTATGGTTGTAATATATATATGATGTAACATAGAGTATTTAATGTGGAATATATAAATTAGTTGGTAATTTCTGAGTTTATTGATTCACACATCGTAAAATCTGCGATACTGGAAGAGCCACAGTTGCGTAGAGACAGTGGGTGTCTATATACCATAAAAATATGCAACATGAATACAACAACTTTCTCTGAACACCAATGGCAACAATTGCTGAATATTAGCTGAAAACTGAAATTGTGTCATTGAAAATCAATATCAGAACTATGGTGCCACATGCCTGATAACAGTTTTACAGAAAAAAGGCTTAGTGCTCCAGAAATATGTTACATGTTCGACCTACAAAATGTCGATTGTACAAAGCAAGAAGTGAAATTTATGGTCAAAAAAACCCTTTTGAATATAAGTGCGGTTAGAAGCAGAGTCAATCCAAGCCATATTATTACTGACTCTTTATGGATGAAGTAGAGCATCCTACTGCTGCTAAAAAATACAACCAATCCAATCCATATTATTACTGACTCTTATGGATGAAGTGCAGTATCTCTACTGCTGCTAGGAATACAACCAATCCAAGCCACATCGTTACTGACTCTTTATGATGAAATGCAGCATCCTACTGCTGCTAGCTAGAAATACAACAAATGCAATCCATATCGTTAGTGACTCTTTATGGATAAAGTACAGCATCCATACAGCTGCTAGTAATACAACGAATCCAATCCATATTGTTAATGACTCTTTATGGAGTAAAGTACATCATCCATACAGCTGCTAGTAATACAACCAATCCAATCCATTATTGTTAATGACTCTTTATGGAGTGCAGTATCTCTACTGCTGCTAGTAATACAACCAATCCAACCCATAATGTGACTGACTCTATATGGATGAAGTACAGCAAAATTTCCTTTCAAAGTTTTCTACATGTTTTGCAAATTAATACGTTTATAAGCTCTGTTAACATATGGATATATTCATCATTGTTATGTACTAAAAACGTGACGATTTTCGTGTAATATATCTTTCAGATTGCTCTAAACACTCAATCTAATTTTCTTTCACCCGCAATTTGCTTCAAGCGTTATACAAGGAAATTCTCTACTTTTTCCATCAATGTTGTTTTTTCTTCGCTTTTGCGATGTATTTAGAGGTCATATTTCTATTAAGTGAAACTGTCTTTAGGCAGCCAGGCTTACGATTAAATAAGAATTGACATTCACAAGTAAACGTATCGAAAACTTTACCTTCCCCGGTGAGCTATTTAAAGCGCGTAAGGGCAAGTTTTCAATAGTTTCAGATAATTGTATTTCTTTATTTAAAATGTAAAATGCTCTCTTAAATAAGCACTAAGAAATGACAAAAAATCAATTATACCAAACGAATCAGGTGACTTTATTATGGCTTTCTCGTGTTTAACTGTTAGTCCTGATTAGGAATGTCTCTGTTGACATCACTGGTCAGATATCATTACCCTAAATTGAGATCAATAAGTAGATAGAGGATTCTTAACTCACGTACGCACATAAGCATTCCCTTCTGTACAGTTTCTAGGGAACAGCTCTAGATGTCTTTATAATCAGTTCGTTCACTACAATTTATTTAGTTTAAACTAACTAAAACTGAAGGGTTTAGGACGAGAAACGATGGTAGACGAAACAGCAGAAAATAACGCTACTTTATTATTGGTAATCGTGTCGTATTCAAACGAGAAAACATATTTTTGTAGATTATTCTGACAGTCAAATGCGTTTATGTAAAGCCATTTGTAGAATGACTTGGAACAAATGAAATGCAAGGATTTCGTTCAATTTCAATAATTTGCAAACACTCCGGAAGTGAAAGTTTGTCTAATTGCTGAAAATTGTATTATGATATGGTATCACGAAAGCTTTCAGATGTATGTTCTTAATACTCTAACTATCTGAGAGACTAAGACTTTAGTTATGTGTTTTAGGAAGGACATGCTTAGTAAGAACTACACATCTAAACCATCATTGTGTTTGTATATTCGCTTATAACTAATGAACCGCTGGACCGATTGTTACAAAACATTGTCAATGCCTTTTAGAGACTTCGGAAAATGGCATAAGGGGTTGCACCTGATCCCTTTATGTCACCCGAGATGTCCTTATGTGTTTCTTATAGTATTATATTTATCTTTATCAATCTTTGAAGGTACTCTTAGAGCATCGCATTAGGTATAACGTAGGAAATGCATTGACGAGAATAGCTGTTATATTTTCTGAAGTTGTTTCCTAAATTATAATGCTAAAACATAAACCAATTAAAGAGCAGAATCTACATTTATAAAATAGTCTATAAACTCGTTGTAACCAGCATATTATCTAATATATACCTTAAGCTTGAATGAAAAGTGGGTTGTTTCACAAGAGTCCAGTTAACGGGGTTCGTTGTGGTGAAAGCGTTTTTTTTTTGTCACTTCCAGAAGAAGTGCTTGGAACAAATAACTAAATTATCAAGACATATAATGTATACTAGGTTATTCAATAAAGTATCTTTAATAAACCTTTCAGTGAAGTCGGATGATCGTAACTTTTACGAGATGGCACACGTAAGAAAAAATTCCCTCAGTAACTCAAAATGGCATCTCTCCTTACAATTCATATATTGCACCCATATTTTGTCAGTAACAAGATGTGTACACTCTTATAATTCATGTACACTGTACTCACATTTCATCAACAATGAGATGCGTACACTCCTTATACTTACTACACTGTACTCACATTTCATCAAAACAAAATGTATACACTCCTTATAATTCATACACTGTACTCACATTTTATCAACAACAAGATGTGTACACTCCTTATACTTACTACACTGTACTCACATTTCATCAACAACAAGATGTGTACACTCCTTATAATTTACTACACTGTACTCACATTTCATCAACAATAAGATGTGTACACTCCTTATACTTACTACACTGTACTCACATTTCATCAACAACAAGATGTGTACACTCCTATAATTACTACACTGTACTCACATTTCATCAACAACAAGATGTGTACACTCACTGTACACATATCATCAAACAAGATGTGTACTTACTACACTGTACTCACACATTTCATCAAGAACAAGATGTGTACACTCCTTATACTTACTACACTGTACTCACATTTCATCAACAACAAGATGTGTACACTTCTTATACTTACTACACTGTACTCACATTTCATCAACAACAAGATGTGTACACTCCTTATACTTACTACACTGTACTCACATTTCATCAACAACAAGATGTGTACACTTTTATACTTACTACACTGTACTCACATTTCATCAACAACAAGATGTGTACACTCCTACTATACTTACTACACTGTACTCACATTTCATCAACAACAAGATGTGTACACTCCTTATATATTACTACGTACTGTACTCACATTTCATCAACAACAAGATGTGTACACTCCTTATAATTACTACACTGTACTCACATTTCATCAACAACAAGATGTGTACACTTCCTATACTCATTACTACACTGTACTCACGTTTCATCAACAACAAGATGTGTACACTCCTTATACTTACTACACTGTACTCACGTTTCATCAACAACAAGATGTGTACACTCCTTATACTTACTACACTGTACTCACATTTCATCAACAACAAGATGTGTACACTCCTTTATACTTACTACACTGTACTCACATTTCATCAACAACAAGATGTGTACACTCCTTATACTTACTACACTGTACTCACATTTCATCAACAACAAGATGTGTACACTCCTTATACTTACTACACTGTACTCACATTTCATCAACAACAAGATGTGTACACTCCTTATACTTACTACACTGTACTCACATTTCATCAACAACAAGATGTGTACACTCCTTATACTTACTACACTGTACTCACATTTCATCAACAACAAGATGTGTACACTCCTTATACTTACTACACTGTACTTACATTTCATCAACAACAAGATGTGTACACTCTTATAATTACTACACTGTAATTCACATTTCATCAACAAATTTCAAATGTGTACACTCTTTATAATTACTACACTGTACTCACATTTCATCAACAACAAGATGTGTACACTCCTTATAATTACTACACTGTACTCACATTTCATCAACAACAAGATGTGTACACTCCTTATAATTACTACACTGTACTCACATTTCATCAACAACAAGATGTGTACACTCCTTATACTTACTACACTGTACTCACGTTTCATCAACAACAAGATGTGTACACTCCTTATAATTACTACACTGTACTCACGTTTCATCAACAACAAGATGTGTACACTCCTTATACTTACTACACTGTACTCACATTTCATCAACAACAAGATGTGTGCACTCATTATAATTACTACACTGTACTCACATTTCATCAACAACAAGATGTGTACACCTTATACTTACTACACTGTACTCACATTTCATCAACAACAAGATGTGTACACTCCTTATACTTACTACACTGTACTCACGTTTCATCAACAACAAGATGTGTACACTCCTTATACTTACTACACTGTATACTCACATTTCATCAACAACAAGATGTGTACACTCCTTATACTTACTACACTGTACTCACATTTCATCAACAACAAGATGTGTACACTCCTTATACTTACTACACTGTACTCACATTTCATCAACAACAAGATGTGTACACTCCTTATACTTACTACACTGTACTCACATTTCATCAACAACAAGATGTGTACACTCCTTATAATTACTACACTGTACTCACATTTCATCAACAACAAGATGTGTACACTCCTTATATACTTACTACACTGTACTCACATTTCATCAACAACAAGATGTGTACACTCCTTATACTTACTACACTGTACTCACATTTCATCAACAACAAGATGTGTACACTCCTTATACTTACTACACTGTACTCACATTTCATCAACAACAAGATGTGTACACTCCTTATACTTACTACACTGTACTCACATTTCATCAACAACAAGATGTGTACACTCCTTATAATTACTACACTGTACTCACATTTCATCAACAACAAGATGTGTACACTCCTTATAATTACTACACTGTACTCACATTTCATCAACAACAAGATGTGTACACTCCTTATAATTACTACACTGTACTCACATTTCATCAACAACAAGATGTGTACACTCCTTATACTTACTACACTGTACTCACATTTCATCAACAACAAGGATGTGTACACTCCTTATACTTACTACACTGTACTCACATTTCATCAACAACAAGATGTGTACACTCCTTATACTTACTACACTGTACTCACATTTCATCAACAACAAGATGTGTACACTCCTTATACTTACTACACTGTACTCACATTTCATCAACAACAAGATGTGTACACTCCTTATACTTACTACACTGTACTCACATTTCATCAACAACAAGATGTGTACACTCCTTATACTTACTACACTGTACTCACATTTCATCAACAACAAGATGTGTACACTCCTTATACTTACTACACTGTACTCACATTTCATCAACAACAAGATGTGTACACCTTATAATTACTACACTGTACTCACATTTCATCAACAACAAGATGTGTACACTCCTTATAATTACTACACTGTACTCACATTTCATCAACAACAAGATGTGTACACTCCTTATAATTACTACACTGTACTCACATTTCATCAACAACAAGATGTGTACACTCCTTATACTTACTTACTACACTGTACTCACATTTCATCAACAACAAGATGTGTACACCTTATACTTACTACACTGTACTCACGTTTCATCAACAACAAGATGTGTACACTCCTTATACTTACTACACTGTACTCACATTTCATCAACAACAAGATGTGTACACTCTTATACTTACTACACTGTACTCACATTTCATCAACAACAAGATGTGTACACTCTTATACTTACTACACTGTACTCACATTTCATCAACAACAAGATCTGTACACTCCTTATACTTACTACACTGTACTCACATTTCATCAACAACAAGATGTGTACACTCCTTATACTTACTACACTGTACTCACATTTCATCAACAACAAGATGTGTACACTCCTTATAATTCATACACTGTACCTACATTTTTTCCTTACAGAAGTGATGTACTTATTCCGAAGAAAACAAGCAATCGGAAACAAGTTATACCTTCGAATATGTTGTTCCTGTCTTTTAATTTCTTCCCATCTCGGAAGAAATAAGCCTTTTCTTCATAACTTTCTTCTGAATAATTACATAAGGTAATGACGGTGTCAGTTCATGTAACAGTAAGTACGGCATTTATTTCTGTGACTTCCATCTTTTATCGAGAACTCATTTTTGTAAAAGACTGCAGCATTTCTGGTGACTCATTCGTTCTATATTGTTAGAACCACTTCACAACTTGCTAACAATGCTTATTTCCACACACAATAAAAACATATCAGTTGCTACTGTTACGTTTCACATAACAAATAACCTATATATGTAAACACTCCATGAGCCCATAAGTGCTCCAGGTAGCTTTAGTCATTAAAGTGGTATTAAAAACTTTGTGTGCGTAAAGAAAGATAATCTGGTTGTTAAAATGAAACAGATTTTTTGGTTCCTACCTTTCGAAAGCATCGAAGTACTCGAGTCTTGGTAAGTGACACTGATAAGACTTGAATATCTGTACTATTAATATTGGTACGATCATACTGTAGTACACATAACTCCATCAATACCGGACTATGGAACTATAACAATTTACCCTAGAAATGGCCCGGCATGTCCAGGTGGTTAAGACACTCGACTCGTAATCTGAAGGTCGTGGGTTCGAATCCCCGGTCACACCAAAGATGTTCGCTCTTTCAGCCTTGGGAGCGTTATAATGTAACTATCAATTCCACTATTCGTTAGTAAAAGAGTAGCCCAAGAGTTGGCGGTGGGTGGTGATGACTAACTGCCTTCCCTCTAGTCTTACACTGCTGAATTATGGACGGCTTTGCGCGAAGTTGAAACCAAACCAAACCATAGAAATAAGTAGCCTCTGTCTCTCCTACGTCATATACATATATATATCTAAATGTAAGTTTAGTGAGTATGACATAGTTCGATAATTTTCTGGCACGTTTTACCACGACTCCTTACGTTTTAACTTACGGAACTTAGATAATATATTCGGCTATCTTATTTCAACTTCAAACATTATCGAAGCTTCATTGGTTGTACGCATTCTCCTATTCGATTTTGCACAACAAACTCGTTCTTTTATGTCTGTGGGTAGTTTAATAGTAAAACGGTTAATCTTTTTTTTTAAATGAAATAATTCGTTATCCCTGTCATTTGTAGATGACATAATTACAAACATAAAATACAATTAACCTTTTTATTTCTATAAGTTTAAATAAATAAATATCATGTTTATGAGCACTTAGCATAATTAACGTTCGCCACTAAAATTAACTACAATTTGTCTTTTCATATTTATATAACTAGATGTTCTTCCGCCAGGGTTCTGAAAGTGTTCTATTTCAAGGGTAAATAAAAATAAATAAGATATTTTATTTCTTACTTTTGAAGTTCATATATCATCTGTGCTGAAACCTACAGAGTGCATAATTCTCTCGCTTTATGGCATGCTTGTGTTTTACTGATGTCCCAACAGTGTAAACTGCAACGTTAAGCGTATCTTATGTGACGTCATTGTAATGCCTACTGAGTTACAGACAGACAACACACTACTGTATTGTGGCGCGACTGATTAAGTGAGATGACCTCTCCAAACGGCCTTCGGCACTCTTTCTGGGAAATTATTATGGTTACAAACATAACACAATTAATTTGTACAGTAAAAGCCAACCGATGTCTGGCATAGTTAAAACAGTAATGTGACTTTCTTCCAGTTGCATGCCACAACATTATACATTTCTCTCTTCTTAACTATCATGTCTATAACACACACAAAAAATATTTATTTTTACACCTGTGTTTAACATTCAATATAAAAAAAATCTATTTTGAACATTTGGCCTCCAGTGGCTCAATGGTATGTCTGTGGACTTACAACGCTAAAAACCCGCTTTTGATACCCGTGGTGGGCAGAGCACAGATAGCCTATTCTGTAGCTTTGTGCTTAATTCAAACAACAACTTTTGAAGATTTAAATGTAAAGTAAAATATTAGGAGTCATTTTATTATTTAAAATTATTTTACATTAGAAATATTACTTTCTCTTGTAATTTTTTTTTCAAAATATTTTAATTACTCTTTGATTTAACCAATAAATGGACTATTTGCTTGCGGAATATTACAAAAGCGAATAGAATAACTGTAGATTAAAAAGGTTTTTCGTAATAAGATAATTTTCCCCATGTAATGTTGAGGCAAAACTGGACTAATCACGCAGTATTTTGTAGTAATTTGTTATAACAATGTATACAAAAAAGTTATAATAAAGGAGTTAAACGTAAATATAATTGGTGCAACTTTTTATTGATTGTTGAATCTTTATATGATGCGTGCATATTATTCACGTAAGTTTAACCGCATTGTTGGTCCTAAATGTAGTGAGTTTTTATTGATGTTTTGGTAATAAAGGATTTGCTAAGCGAGAAAATTACAAAATATACAAGAAAACAAAGAAGGTAAAACATTTGCTAAATTATCATTTTGGACAACATCCCTTTATCGGGTTTACAGTGTGGAGATAACGGCTTTTAGGAAAACAGGGCTTAACAAGAAAAACAAAGAATTATAACAGGCTTAAAAACATATTTAAAGTTAGGATTGAACAAAGAAATAATGTGAAGTAGCATAAAAACTATTAATTGATATAAAGTTGGAAAAAATAAAAACTAGTGAAAATGACACATTAAATTAAGTAAACAAATAACACTATGTAACAAAAATTTTACTTTTTGTTATTTCTGAACAGAAAGTGTTATTTCCAAATTGCTTATGCCTAAAGTAAATAGAAAAGACCTATTTTTCTCTTCAAACTATGCTTTTATGACCTGGAAGCGTATAACAAAAACATGATGGGAGACTATATTTGGGGGCTGATACGTAAAAGTGACTTACATTATAGTCGCAAATCTCGAAAAACTACTGGATTCTAAACATTTTTGTATAGCTTTAGTACAAATACATGTAAATCTTGATTCATATGTTGTTTTATTCGGACCTTATGTGAATGAAAATGTACAAATATATCCGTTTTTACGTAGAACATAGGCTAATTTCTGGATTTCATTATCCAGGTCACAAAAGCAAAGTTTGAAGGGAAAAATGGCCATTTTCAGTACTTTTACAACATAAGCAATTAAGAAATAACACATACTATCCAGGAACAAAAGCTGTGTTACGTAGTGTTATTAGTGAATAAAGGCTACAAATGGTTAGTCATAGAACAATCAGAGAATGAAAGTGTGCGTCGACTATAATTGTCCAGAGAGATGAAGGGTGTGGGTATTATGTGCAAGACCATGAAAATTTGAGTTGTGGTTTGAAAGATATCAAACTGAGTTAGGTAAAAGGCTTGGTATAATAAACGATCGTAAGAGGTCAAGTTATTGAGGAAGAAAAAGAACGTATTTATCGAACAAAACTCTTGACTAAAACAAAGATCGTTATTAAAAAGTATAAATAAGGGAGAATGAAAAGCGGAAATGTGGATACATTTAAATGAATGACGTTTTCACTTCATTCCTAGGAGACTAATTTTGTTTTGTTTTTTGTTAAGTGCAAGGCTACGCAATGGAGTATCTGTGCTGTTCCTACCGTGGGTACTAAAAACCAATTTTTAATGGTATGAGTCCTAAGAATTACCACTAAGCTAACGAGTGGCAAAAGGGGTAGTTGTGCATACTTTACAAGTGAAACGTTTTTTCACGTGCTTTCTTGAGGTTCAGGTAAAGAGAAGTCAGAGATACAGTGTGGATAGTGTCACTATTTCGTATATTGGGAAGATGGTCACGTGAACTATCTCCTAAGCTACGACCATTCTGATAAATGCATAGGAAATCATTTTTTACAGATCACACAATGTATCGGGTTTGTCGAAATGCACGTGAATATCTTTTATATTTAGAACCTTTTGTTAACACTCTGCATGGCGGTTCTGGTGTTAACATATAGGCAGTGACGCATTTCTTTCTGTGAAAACAAGATATATCTGAGTTCACACCGGGCTCGTTTCTGGATGATATCATTGAAAAAAAATGATTTTGATATTTTATTACACTTACAACAGACTTGTTGGCTTTCTTTTAAAAAAAAATCGAAATTGTGCTATCGTCATTGAGGATACTACTTGCTTTTCTCAGTGATCTGAGCAACATCAGTGGCGTTAAAATTAAAAGTAAATATTAGTGATATTTGAGAGTTTGTAGACTTTGGTTTACGCTTTTAAACTATATTTTCTTATTGCAGAATTGGCGTGTTGAACAGCTATCACTATTAAAGCATTATTAAGGTAGCAGCTATTTACAAAGTTTTTAGTTTCTTAAGATCTTGCTTGATCCTACTACTTTGTCCATTACAAACCAATCAATTCCCATTAATACGACTCTTCCCATTTCCACTATTTAGTTCAACCTGTTTCACACTCTCAGTTCCTATAACTGTGTAGACTTTGCTTACCTTTACATGGAAAGATGAAATAAAGAGTAAATTGTTTTTTTAAGTCATATCAATAAAATTATCAATATAGCATTTCTAAAAAGATGGAAGCGGACTTTGATTGGTGAAAAAGTCAAGTGTTCTATACATCCAAAAAATAATGGGAAATGATGATCCATTTGAGCATCCATGGCAATGTTCTTAATTTGACAATAAAACTAGTCATTATAGGATAACTCGTTCAGACTCAACAGAAGAAAACAGGAGCCAGAGAAGATGATAGATATAGATTTTTCATACCTTCATCATGGAAAATCCAATGTGTTGAGAATTTAAATGTCTATAATGTTCACTGTCACAACAATGAAAGATTTTGAAAATTTGAGATGTATATATTGTTTCTTATGTGTTTACATTTGGACTTTACTAATTGTTACATGAAATGTACAGCTTGGCCAAAATATTTGCATATTTTGTAAAAGTAAGGTCATTATTATAAATATGGACTACAAATATACTTAAGCACTGTCATACTGGGAAATGTATGCTATATTAAACATCTACATATGCAGTTTGTATAATGATACAGGCTCTATCGACAACATGAACAATTTATTAGGACAGCAAACAAGTTAATGAAATACCTGTAGAAAAATGTATGATTCAGCATTTCATTTATCCCAACAAAACTTTACCAAACACACATAACAGCAAAATATAACATCAAATTATTTTAAATAGCATTTGTAACCTTCTGCCAATTCATATTAAACATAAAGAACTTGTTTGGTCCTCCTCGTACTCTAATAACCTTCTAAAGACGACGTGGGAAACTGTTATTGAGATTACTGATGTAATTCACCATGATTTTATCCAAGGTTTCACAAGGAGACGCTGCAACTCAGCTACATATAGGTGATTTGCAGTTTTACCGTTCAGTTCTGCCAAACAGTTCTCAGAAAATTGCAATCCAGATACTTTGCTCGTCATGGCAATCTTGTAACATCCTTCTGCTCGTTATAATCCTGTGCAATACACGCAATGTGGACAGTAGCACTGTCATCCTGAAACACAAAGCCATTACTATACTTTGTCCTAGAGTATGGCAGACAAATAGTCTTCATGTGATGCCTGTAGGAGGCACTACTGAAGTTTCCATTAGAAGATATCAAAATAATTTTGTCAACCATGATGAATATTTGCCCAAACGTGTACTTCACAACCTTTTATGTCTTCTCTGTGAGAAAGACAGTCTATCTTCTTTTGCTCTCCAGACAAAGGACAAACATGAATCATACCAATAGCTTTGACGAACCAGAGGAAACACGACTCATCGGAAAAGATGACATGTCGCGAATATCCTAACTGTAAGTTGTCATGCTGTTTTGCCCAGTTAACACAGTGAAAGTGGTGAATTATTTTCAACATCAGTTTGTAAATAGCTCTTCTTGCAAAGTAACCTCATTTATTTGGTCTCATATTCAGTGTTCTTCTGTATATTGTGGAAATGATTTGTAAATATCATTCCTATCGTAAGACGTACAAGACTTCTACGGACTTTGATGTGTTAATCTGACCAAAAACAGTTATCTCGGGCTGTAAGTTTTCGGCATCTACCAGTATTTTCTTCGAACAACGTTTCCTGTGGTCCGTTGTCATTTCAGGATTCTAAGTACAGTACACTGGGGTGTCATACTGTTTTGGCAATGTCAGCTTGCTTTATACCGTTTCTGGGCAGTTAAATAATTAAACCCCCTCTAACTTCTGGCACATAAAGAGGCATGGTTCTACACAAAGTATACAGAAACTGTCTGAACAAAGCGTTGATCTGTCTCGGAAAAAGATGCCACCCGCTAGTACAGCGGTATGTCTTCGGATTGACAACGCAAAATTACGGGTTCGATTCCACCCGGGGGGGTCAGCAGATAGCTCGACGTGGCTTTGCTATAAGAAAACACAAACACACACAGGGAAAAAGATTATACCAAGAGCACAACCTTTTATACAAAATAGGTGTGCATGTCTGTTTTGACGAAAAAATGCTCAAAATAACTTCTACAGACCAGAATAACAACTCGTACATATATACGATATACACTGCTTTTTTTCTGTAACTTATCATGGATTTGCTCAATAATTACTCACTCCATGGATGTAGATCATAAAGATCGATATAGAATAGCATACGAACATTTCGGTCAAGACTTCAGTACATTTATCACACAATACAAATAATTTCCCTTCTTTTGAATAGAGCAAAAATATTCTGTGCCGGTACATTTCTGACCTATTATTCTCAGCAGTTCTTCTGCACATATAGCAATGAGAATGAAATAGAGATAAAGTGATTTTGAGCTACTCTCTCTTAACAAAGTGAATTATTGAATTTGTGATGTTTTTCCAAGTTAGCTCTTCTCTGTACATTTTTCTAGATTGCAAAACAAACAAAACGCTTAGTCTCAGGGACCCCAGTGGTACAATTGTATGTCAACGGATTTACAATGCTAGAAACCGAGTTTCGATACCCGTGGTGGATAGAGCACAGATAGCCCATTGTGAAGCTTTGTGTTTAATTACAAATGAACAAACAGGCTTAGTTTGTTTTGTTTGTTTGTTTGTTTTGGAATTTCGCACAAAGCTACTCGAGGGCTATCTGTGCTTGCAGTCCCTAATTTAGTAGTATAAGACTAGAGGGAAGGCAGCTAGTCATCACCACCCACCGCCAACTCTTGGGCTACTCTTTTACCAACGAATAGTGGGATTGACCGTCACATTATAACGCTCCCACGGCTGAAAGGGTGAGCATGTTTGGCGCGACCGGGATGCGAACCCGCGACTCTCAGATTACGAGTAGCACGCCTTAACACGCTTGGCCATGCCGGGCCCAACAGGCTTAGTCTCAGATACATAGAATCTCTAATTCCGTTCTAGATTTCATTAATGTTATTGAACGCGGACTGATATTTCTATGTTGCATGATTTTTACCAAACTATTGTCTGTGTTAAAATGAGAAACGTAGCCAGAAGATGATTCCAAACAATACAAAAACATCTGCCGAAACTGATCGAGCCATTGCAAAACTCAGTTTCTATCTTGTTTTTTGTAAGTCTGTCCACTTGCTGTACGTTCTGGGTTCAACATTCATAGGCCCGGCATGGCCAGGTGGGTTAGGGCGTTCGACTCGTAATTTGAGGGTCACGGGTTCGAATCCCTGTCACACCAAACATGCTCGCCCTTTCAGTCGTGGGGACGGTATAATGTGACAGTCAATCCCACTATTCGTTGGTAAAAAGTAGCCCAAGAGTTGGCGGTGGTTGGCGATGACTAGTTGCCTTCCCTGTAGTCTCATAATGCTAAAGTAGGGACGGCTAACGCAGATAGCCCTCGAGTAGTTTTGCGCGAAATTCAAAAAACAAACAATCAGCAATCATGCATTTTAAATGTTCATATTTCCAAATAATGTTGATAACAAAATTTTGACAACATCTACACTAACATTGTTTTCACTACATTTGTGCAGTAAATAGCTTCTTACTGTGTTCATATCAAAGTAATTGTACAGTTTCTGATTTGGCTTAAATCACTCTTCGCAACTTTGATAGTTGTCGTGATTTTAGAAAAAAAAAAAAAAAAGCAATAAAAACTGATGTCATCTTCCTACTGAATAAACAATATTACAATTAATTATGGAAACATGATCGATATACGTGCAAGTGTCATAAACAAAGATTAACCGCAACTCATGGTGATTTCATTAACGGTACAAAATATTATCTAAAACAGAAAATGCAATAAGCTAAACAATGTACTATTATTTCGCAGCCGAATTTTCCAACCAATCCCTTGTCTGAATTAAGGTTCTCGCGACCGCCCATTTTCTCCACAAGGATGAAAATACAGTTCGACATAGTTTATAACAAAGGGGATACGTGTATCTCTCAAAAGCCTGTCTTGTATAGAAGCTATTCTAAGATATATAATATTAGTTTTTTAGAGTTTTGGTTTTCAATCTCGCCCACATTTCATATCAACGATACAAGTTTTAAGTATCTTCACAGTCTTGTGTGTATTCCTAAAGAAACATAGAGTTTTCCCAGTTTTCGAACGGAGTACTCTCTAACAATTAAACTGGTTTATACATGTTTGTCATGCAAATTTCACTACTACTACTGGGTATAGTATGCCGGCCTGTACTATTGCAATGGCTTAATATTTGTGTGGCATGTTTTGATTTGTTGGATTGCAACCAGTCATGGTGTAAGCTGCCAGTATTTTTGATGACATTCCCGTAGTAGTTGCTGTTTTTCTTACTATTTCCACCAATGAAAATATATGTTAGTTTATCAGCTAACGAGTATTTTGTGACATTAATAACAATATTGTTAAAAACTTTCGTTTATTCACTAAAATTAGTTAACCAAAGGCACTATAGTTTGCAACTTTTTTATACTAACGTTGTAGAAGTATTTTTTTGTTGAGTGTATTTTGTAACTCCAACTGGATTGGGTAAGTTTGTTTCGTTTTTTGAATTTCGCGCAAAGTTGCAAAGGGCTATCTGCGCTAGCCGTTGCTAATTTGGCTCGTCATCACCACCCACCGCCAACTCTTGGGCTACTCTTTTACCAACGATTGATAATCACACTATAACGCCCCCACGGCTGAACGGACAAACATGTTTAGTGCGACAGGGATTCGAACCCTCGACCCTAAGATTACGAGTCGAACACCTTAACCCACCTGACCATGCCGGGACGTAGGATTCGGTAAGACAACATGTGATTGAAAGTTGTTCTGATGTGGTGTATGTGTGGGTCATTTAATGTTATCCTAATTTCTTCTCGTACCTGTCTTCAGTTCAAAGGTTATGCTTTCAATTTCCAACAACCTTTCTGCTGTTTTTTCCAACACTCGTTGTATTATATGCTCTAAATCAATGATATTGAAATATTTTTGGGATAAGGTCAGGAGAACTGCTCACCAAACTTGACGTTTATAGTTTTTTTGACAGTACTTATCAGTGTTTGTGTTTTCTTATAGCAAAGCCACATTGAGCTATCTGCTGAGCCCACCGAGGGGGATCGAACCCCTGATTTCAGCGTTGTAAATCCGGAGACTTACCGCTGTACTAGCGGGGGGGTATATTTTTATGGCACCTCCAATAATTGTTATTTTTTCCGTTTGAAATCTCAGCTTTATGATTATTTGAATTGTTTTTTCCATTCTAAGCACGACTTGTATAAATAAATGTTTTAATCTTTATTTTAATATTTCTTCTTCCTTTCTCTATAAAGGACATATAAGTCCTAAATCTGGTACAAACTTTTTTTTATTTGTCGGAGATGTTACATTATATGCACGTTTCCATTTGCTAACCATTTTGATGCCAATTACTTGAAATCTTTCACGACCTCTAACACTTTATATTTTTTGAACTCAATTTTAATGTCAAAAACTTCCAAGTATAGCGACTGATTTAACGAAAAGTATCCTTTGCTTTACTTACACGTTAAACAAATTTTACAAGTCTCTATTAACAGCATAATCACTCGTATATTGAGTGATGCTGGCCGTTTTTTAAAAGAAAGTTCTAAATATAGACATTTAATAGACTTAAACACCACTTTCTACTCACGTTTGTAGTTTCCTACACTTTTATTAGCTATAATTTTAAAGCTAAGTTTAACTAAAGTGGGCTTAATTTTAACTGGAGAATTTAATGTGTAGTGGTCCTTGTGCTTACACAGAAATCATTTAAGAACTTTATAAAAAGAGAAAAAAAACAGTTGTAGTTTATAAAGATTTTCCTTGTTTTTAATGTTCACAAACCATTTATTGAAGGTGTAGTCGCCCTCCGGTAGTACAGCGATTAATAGATGTGTAGTAACTACCAGTTTATAATATGTATATTCGCTATATAATTAGAACAACAGTTCGAAGCTTTATAATCAGTTTTGTTTTTTTAAGTGAAACCTTAGAAATATTTTAAAGACAGTTATGTAGAACTCACTGAGATGTGTATTTTGTATCATGGTATTTGATACATTTTTTAAAAAGGCTTCTAATTTAAATTAAACCTATATGTTACGTGAATTTCATGAGACAATTAAACCAAAAAATGATGTGAAAAAATAACAGTAGTAACGTTTGTTTGTTTTAGAATGTTCAACCAAAGCTACAAGGGCTGTTTGCACACTTAACTTAGAAGTAATAGACTAGATGGAAAACAGCTAATTAAGGGTATTCCGAAAACTCTTTAGATAATTTTGTCTGTCCGAATGTTGAGATTTGACAGCCGTCACTCTTATAGCGTAACAACAACCACAAAGTGCGGTACCTGAACCAAGAACCCTTGGATTCACGATCAGGGCGCTCTAGTGACTAGAACATGTCTTAAAACGTAAAGAAAGAGAGAAATTAGATTAAGAATGGGCTAATAACCTTCATCAGCACTTGAAGTGGGTTATTGTCTAAAGCGTTGACTATATTTTTCTTCTCTTTACACACGGCGCTTAAGGCGTATTGTTATTTATGAAATTTGATCACCCTTAAGAGTGTTAGGTTACACATAAACATAAGCATATGTCTGTCAGAAACGTAGAATGGATAGAGAAATATAATATTTTATATAAAAAATAATTATGTTGTAGTTACGTGTAATACACACGCTAAATCTATCTGAAATACAACAATCACTACACCTATAAGTTCGCAATATGTGAATGTATAAGACCTAAATATAATGTTCCTTTATTATTTTCAATATTTTACAGAATGTTTTAAGCGTATACCAACACAGAAACAGAGCTTAACATCCGAGGATCTGAGCTCTCACATCCACAACTGTACTGTTTATAAGGTCTTCATTGATTCTTACCCATCATCTAGGACTTCATTTCAGGTAAGAAATGCCCTCTGTTGGGGAAAATGATTATTTGCGTCATTGTGAGAATTACTTTCGATCTTCTGTGTTTAATAATAAATAATTAACTACGTTGTGATAGAGTTCCGATACTTATATTTTGTGAGCATGTATAATGTGTTTTAGAAATATTATGGTAATTTTGTTTCATAAAACCCTGAATACTTTAGTTAAATCGAACTAAATTCGTGTTTGTCATATTTTCTAAACAAACTAGCTACCGATATATAAATAACCTCTTTTTTTAACATTTAAGCCTTTTTTATAAGAGTTACATCAACGTGATTGTAAAGACGGATTTTTGTACTTTGCTTAGAAATAAAACCAAAGCAAAGATTTTAAAGAAAAGCCAGACCTATTGGAAATACTTTGTGTGTGTATGTGTCAAAACGTTATTCGTAGTAATTAAATCTACTATTACTATGCAAATTAATAACGAACTATTATTGACTAGTTATGAAAACAACCGATAATTCTGTTACCCCAAATTACTAGAGAAGGTAATAAGTGTTTTATTTTACTTCTACTTTTGTTTTCAGTTTTACTACAATCTGATTAATTAGCGTTATCACATAGTATATTTAGCCAACATACCTGAGTCTACAATGTAAATCTTAAATGACAAATAACATGTCAATAAGTTTTATAAATTGTTTAACTTTCAAAATATAACAGCCCGTTATTACGTGATCCTATCAGTAAATACATAAAGTATGCATCTGTTTAACTTCAACATAGAATTTGTCAAGACTGCTGGCGAAATTTCCAATGTTTTGGGTTGTTTTGTTGTTTTGTAAATTAGGCTTAAATGAATCAGTGTGTTTCCTTCGTGCAATCAGTAAAGTTTTGTTGCCCAAACCACTCTGTGATTCTTCATCTGTAAGTAACTGAAATTTTATGTCATATATCTACATTTACTTTATGAGTTTGCAGAGCAAGCAGTTCAGACCCCGAGACAATAAAGTGATCGAGGACCCTTTTTTAGAAGATAACATCAGACAAGGCCCCCAAGCGTCATAAGCCTCTAGGCATTGCCCCGTCTGCAATGCCCTAGTTCTATCTCTGGAATTAGGCCTAAACGAAACAGCGTATTTTCACTAGAATGCAAAAAAAAAAAAAACGTCTGTAAAGGTCTGTTACAATGTTACATACACATGGCAAAGACTTACCTATTTCTTTTTATGTGATGTATGAGTAAATAAGAAAGTATGTGTATGTTTGCTTATAGCGAAGCCACATCGGGCTATCTGCTGTATCCACCGAGAGGAATGGAACCCCTGATTTTAGCGTTGTAAATTCGAAGACTAATAAGAAAGCTATTTTAAAATCTGTTAAACTTTTTGATTTACAAAAGGTTGAATGCGTTATTTTGAAACAATTTTCAATATGCTAATCAGCATGTCACGTGACAACAACAGCTGATATAAAGTCAAAGTCAAACAATGTATCAGTACTACATTTTGAAAGCCCGGCAATGCCAAGTGGTTAGAGCGCTCGATTCGCAAAATGAAGATCGAGAGTTCGAATTTTCATACCACCAAATATCCTCGCCCTTTCAGCCATGGATGCGTTGTAATGTTACAGACAATTCTTCTACTATTCGTTGGCAAAAGAATAGACCAAGAATTGGCGGTGGGTAGTGGTGACTAGCAGACTTCCTTCTAGTCTTACACTTCTAAATTAAGAACGGCTAACGCAGATAGCTATCTTGTAGCTTTACGCGAAATTCTAAAACAAACAAACAAATTGCATGTTGTCATTGTTTTGTGTTTCGTAGTTTGTTTTATGCCTGAAAAACTGAATGCTTTTGGAAAGGATATGTAACAGCTCTTTTCAACACAAAGTATTAATACAAAGAAAATCATGGTGATATGTTTAAACGTAAATTTATAAGACTGAGATGTGTTTAAACGTGGATTTATAAGTTGCAAGACTGAGATGTGTTTAATGACATTGGAAAATATTGATGAACTTAGGGCACCAGGATCATCAAGGAAAAAGACTGTATCTCATCCTTCTCTGTTCGTAGTGAGCAAAGTGTGACATATTGTAACGGGCAAGAATTTAAGGGCACAAAGGTCAATGGAAAAGCTTTTCAGGAGCCACAGGAAACACTACGCGACACTATGTATGTTGCTTCCACAATATATCCGTTCAACCAAGAGAATGGAAAGGATATCAATACTATTCAATAAGCATACATACCAGTCTAGTCGTAAGGATGTCAATACTATTCAATAAGCATACATACCAGTCTAGTCGTAAGGATATCAATACAATTCAATAAGCATACATACCAGTCTAGTCGTAAGGATATCAATACTATTCAATGAGCATACATACCAGCTTAGTCGTTGGATGTAGCGACCATGGATTTTTGTGCGATCGAACTGCTTTTGAAAAAGATTGGTAGGATTGTTCGTTTGTATATATGTACCTTAACTTACCACCCCGTTTTCAAGAAAGATGTTTTATTTTTCTTCTTATTAAAAGGACTTATTAAAAAAGGCATGGTGTCCTATTGTAGAACTTACAGAGTTTGTTTGTTTATTTTTTAATTTCGCGTAAAGCTACAAAAGAGCTATCTGCGCTAAGTAGTCCATAAATTAGCAGTGTAAGACTAGAAGGAAGGCACCTAGTCATCACCACCCACCGCCAACTTTTGGACTATTCTTTTACAAACGAGTAGTGGGATTGACAGTCACATAATAAATTCCCACGGTTGAAAGGGTGAGCATGTTTGGTGTGACAGGGATTCGAGCCAGCGACCCTCAGATTACTAATCGGGATGGACTGCTAGGAAGCAATTGTCTTTGTACACCAGATGGCGTAAGGCAAGATAGCAGAGAGGAGTGGGGCATTTTGGACATGACATCCATAAGAAGGAGCAAGGCTATTGCCAAAATTTTTGTTCGCCAGATGGAGCATGACCGCACGTGACATATGGACTGTAACGAGGTGTTGAGGCATCAAAATTGCTTTAACGCAACGTACTTAACGTCTATATTTGTAGGTCTCCGTTTTATAATGTATCTATTTATGTACATTATGCTCCAGTTTAACACCCCTTCATTGACAAAGTGGCATAGTGCATCTTATAAAGAATGTCTCACATATTTCCTTAATAAGACCTTTGTTAAAATCTGGGTTATTCGCCCTTGTAAGTTTAGACATGCCCTTCAATCGCGTGATACACTGGAGTTGTTGTCCAACTTCACCACCAACGAAGTCGACACGTTTTACCTAAAAATTCCAAAATCCTGTGCAACTCCAGATCAATACTTGGCACTTCGTATCTAGAATTTCGTCAAATCTAGCATCAGCTGAGCTCGAAACGTAGCGAGCTTGCGGTTTATACTTCCATTACTTATATCCCATTACTTACTAAATTATTCAATGTCCTTTGTAATGCAATAACAGTGTGCAATGAAAAAGAAAAAACGTTTTACAGAGAAAGCCTGATACGTGCTGTGGAATTACACTACTGTAATAAAAAATAAATTTTTACTCATTTAAACTTATTATGGCTTCCAACCTAGTGGTGAAGAACTCTAAATAAAAACTAAGCTAAATTGTTGTTGTTTTTGGAATTTCGCACAAAGCTACTCGAGGGCTATCTGTGCTAGCCGTCCCTAATTTAACAGTGTAAGACTAGAGGGAAGGCAGCTAGTCATCACCCCCACCGCCAACTCTTGGGCTACTCTTTTACCAACGAATAGTGGGATTGACCGTCACATTATAACGCCCCCACGGCTGGGAGGGCGAGCATGTTTGGCGCGAACCCGCGACCCTTCAGATTACGAAGCGCACGCCTTAACGCGCTAGGCCATGCCAGGCCACTAAGCTACATAAAAATATGTATGTATATATATATATATATGCATACAAACCTATTCATTTTAATTTTCGCCTCAACACCGATTTATTATTAAACTATCTTAAAATGTAAAGGTCTGTAAACGATACCAAGTCTTCATAAAGTCTACGTACTTATGAGGCGCCTCTACTGGCACAACGGTATGTCTTCTGACTTCCAACCCGAGCAAATGGGTTTTGATACCCTTAGTGGAAGAACACAGAAAGCCCTTTGTGGAGCTTTATAGTTAACTTTAAACAACAACTAAAAGTTATGCGTTGTAAACTGACTCATCAAATTTTCGTTTACACACGAAAGTCTCTGTCTCCAATTGACGTAAGTTTTCTTTTTCTATTCTTATATAAATCAGATTGTATTACTTAAGTAGTTATGTCTGAAACTTTTTCATAAGAAGTGAAATAACAGAATATTTGAGATCATTACTCAGTAAAGTTAACACTACTGGTAACTTGTCTCGTACCTAGAGTAAAGTAAACACCGTTAACACTACTGGTAACTTGTCTCGTACCTAGAGTAAAGTAAACACCGTTAACACTACTGGTAACTTGTCTCGTACCTAGAGTGAAGTAAACACCGTTAACACTACTGGTAACTTGTCTCGTACCTAGAGTAAAGTAAACACCGTTAACACTACTGGTAACTTGTCTCGTACCTAGAGTAAAGTAAACACCGTTAACACTACTGGTAACTTGTCTCATACCTAGAGTAAAATAAACACCGTTAACATGACTGGTAGTGAGTCTCGTACCTTGAGTAAAGTTAGCACAGTTATCAATGCAAGTATGTATAAAACTAGTAGATTATTGCACTCGACAGCTACAATATTTTGACTTGTTCGTACAAATATGTTTAAACTTCCATCACTATAAGTAAAATTAAAACAATGAACTTGGACAACAGGTGGCACTAAGTTTCTCGTCGTTTTGTATAGAAACGACCTATTTGTTTTCCGATTTTCTCTGGAGTACCTCATCCCTTACTGGACAAGATAATTTAGGATAATAAAATATGCAGTAACTCTATGGTAAAACATTTTGGATAAAAGAACACTTGATTCTGTTACTCCTTCTCCTGGGACAGTAATCATCTTACGAACTTACACTGGTGTTTTATTGTCTGTGATAGAAAATTGTTGGTAGCCTATTGCGTAGCTCTTTGGCCTCTGAACTTTCAATTGTATTTAATTTATTTTCAACCCATGAATGTTAACGATTCCACCTTTATAAAACAAAATATCTTTATGCCCCTTGTAATAATTTATTTTCTTCACTGAATTCGTGATATCAGAAATTATTCTTTGCGAAAAATAAGTTCGTTTTCCTTGAGTTGTAAGATTTGTCTTTGGTTTACAGGAGAAGCACCCAATAAAATGACTCCGTGACATTTATTTCAGTGTCAGTTTATTTTTACTTTGATATTCGAGGCATATTGTATACGTTAGAGCATATAGTTCCTTTAATTGGTCTATGCTTTATTTATATCCAAACTGAAATAATTAGGAGCTGATCTTACTTACCAATAAGTCAAAGAAAGGACTACAAACTGAAATTGTCCACAAATTTGAAGAATTCTTTACAGGACATTCAATTCATTTGGAATACGTAGTAATAATGTACAACTCTATGTTGAATGTCTTTCAACCGTGGAGTCTCAAACGTTAATACCTATTTAATGTGTCTACGTGTCATACTTATCAAAGCAACCCTTTTGATGCTTTTAATTTAATAGGCATATTTGGGGGAAAATGGTCTCACCCCATTGCACGAGTCCTTCATATGTGATCTTGTTTCATCTGAAAGGACAACGTTTCCTAAAAAAAGAATTATAGTTTGGAGTGAGTTGAAATTTCGCAGAATGAGCTATCTGTGCTCTGCCCTCCACGGATTTCTAGTGTTGTAAGTCCGCTGACACGCTTGTTACCTTTGCAATAGAAAGCATCATAAACTAAGATGGGACACAAAAAAGCAAGTAGTAATTTTTGAAAGTTGAATCGTCCGAAACATAAAACAAATTATACTAGCTACGTCCATATTTTATTTTTGGTAAACTCTTGAAAAATAATATTAATTTGTAGATATGCCTCGAACAAAGTAGTTATAGATGTTTTTTTTAATAATCTTTTAAACTTTTAATTTACAAAAGGTTGCATGCATTATTTTGAAACATTGTGAAAATGCAAATAAGCAGGTCACGTGACAACAACAGCCAATATAGGATCAAGGTGAAATGATGTATAAGGATCACATTTTGGAGGCTCAACATGGCCAGATGGTTAGGATGTCGCTCAGTTCAGTGTTGTGGATTCGAAATTCCCTACCACCAAACATGCTAGCTCTGTTAGTTATGAGAGTGTTATAATTTTACAGTCAATTCCACTATACGTTAGTGAAAGAGTAGCCTAAGAGCTGGTGGTGGGTGATGATGACTAGTTGCCTTCCCTCTGGATTTTTATTGCTAAATTAGAGATAGCTTCCAAAGATAGCCCTTGTCTAGCTTTGCGCGAAACTTAAACCAAACTTTAAAGTTCAACGAATGTTGTCTTAGCAGGCCTAAACCAATACTGTTGTTGTGTTTTCATTGAACTTTAACACTCTACAGAAAGTAACTTTATTTAAATATTTATAAACACGTTATCAATAAAAATATATCAACATTAAAAACCCTAATACCTCTTATCAATTCTTTAAAAATAAACAAGACTATTCATAACTTTCAGAGCTGTTTTAAAGATATACTACACATTAAAGAAAAGTTCAGTTCATAGGTAAACATCTTTGAAACTGGGAAAATATAATTTGAATCATATTTTTGGTTTTAACTGAATTTTGATGTATGACATTCAAATAACGTGGAAACTTTCCTTACGCTTTTGTAACTGTAATATTACATTCACTCGGTCAAAAGAACGTCTACAATGAAATGTTTCAAATCTTAGAGGACGATCTTTCATAATAACTCGGATTAAATTAGCCGTGGAATACTCGAGCCCAGATTCTAAGCTAACTATATCATAACACGGCCTTGAATAGTTTCATAAAAATGAAAAGAATCGCATCTTTTCGAAATAGAACATTTGTACTAATAGTTGGTTTATTACATCAAAATAGTAAAAAAAGAATGAGAACAAATAGAACAATTTTCTTGGAGTGCAGAGTTTATGTAGAAATTGTCCAGTTCAAATTGCTAGATTTACCTAATTCCAGTCTTTGTACCAAGGATGGAAACTGAAAATCGCCTTAATTCATCACTTTCAAGTTTCTAAAGAGATTTAGTCCAGAAGTCCAATGAAAACACTATAAGTATTTGACGATAGATCTCGTAGAATGTACTTGTATCTGCTTAGTGAATTGCGCTAATTATGGTGCATACAGTATAGAGAATTACAACACCCACAGCTGACATAAATATGTCTTTGTATAATCAAGCACTATGTATTCTGTTAAAACACATAACGTTCCAAACTGGAAACTGTAATTTTCAGCGAACTCATGGCTATAATATGGAAAAGTGGTTAAACTGTCTATCGTTTAATGCAAAAATCATTTACCAGTAAATCGTATAATTACGTCAAAGGAGCTTAAATATATCTCGGAATCTTGTTGAGTCTTTAATAAGATGTAAATGTGTAATAATATCATCATCTTAAAACAAAAACAAAAACTGAATACATAAATGAAATAATCTCTTATTCATATTCGCTTCTTCCCGGTGTCTCCACTCACTTATCATAACTGAAGATAGGGCGTAAATCTGTAGTACCCACAAGCTTTTGGCTGGAATAAAATGACACATGTATACATATATCTCTGGTCTAATCTATTAACTAGTTCTGAGAATATTTACCAAACGACTACATTTGTTATAAAATGTACTCGTTTAACAAATGCTTTAAGAGCAGGCCCTTTTGTCTCATCTGATGACAGACTAAGGTAAAATCGTGACCACTAAAGGAAGGAAGTTTTAATTTTTTGGTTTATTTATGTGTTTTGGTTTTTCTTAAAACGTTGAAATTATAGAAGTTCACCTAGTTTGATTAATTTAGTTAAGATTCTCGGTAATATTTATTTTATTTAAGCTTGTATGGTGTTGGGATCTTAAAATTAATGTGTATATTTTTAGACTGCGTATCTCATTATAGTAGTCGATACGATAGGTATCTAGTTATTGACGCTGCGATACGACACTTATCCAGATACAAATGTTTCACCAACTGTCTTTTATAAGGTTTGTTAGTGTTGTTTGTAATTTAGTATCTGTATTACAGCTGCCAATGTCTTATTTAAGTACTTCACGTTTTACCCTGTTATTGCTTTTTTCAACTACTCAGGTTTCGTCAACTAAATGGCAGCTGGCAAGACGAGTAAAATAAAAACAAGTTGATATATATTTTATTAATGTTAATGTGTTATGTTACTTCACATTTAATGTTTTTTTTGCGAAGACAACATATAATACTCGATACTCATCATTGTTGAATGAATCTTTAATTTTTAGTAAAACTCATTTGTTATAAATTTTAATTTTGTTATACAAATACCTTATAACGTTTACTGAAAGTCTGCTAAACTTCGTGAAGATACATTAATCGTATCGTACCTCACTGGACGATACAATGGCATCATGGCTTCACGATGTGATACTCGTATCGTATTGCTGTACCCCCATACCTTTAGTATTTCTATTAGTTCTTCCTGGTATACGAGATTTTTTGTTTTTTTTTTAGTTTTGGTTCTGATTGGCTTTTCATATTTTTTTCTATAATAGACCAGGATCGTACCATATTGATGACTCTTCTTTACTGTTCCAAAGTACACGCCAAAATTTCAGTTTTTTCAAACTTGAAGTTGGGTAAATAAAAGTAGAAGGATGTTGGATTTACAGTATGAAAAATAATATCTTTAACCACGGTAGTAAGTTAAAGTTTGTGATAGATAACATTTAAGTTATTCTTCAAGTTTATATTAATTTTGAGACTCCCCAAGAGCACCTGGCATGGCCAGGTGGTTAAAGCGCTCGACTCTTAATCTGTGGGTGGTGGGTTCGAATCCCCGTTACACTAAACATCTACGCCCTTTCAGCCGTGCGGGCGTTATAATGTGACGGTAAATCCCAATATTCGTTGGTAAAAGAGTAGGTAATGGGTGGTGATGACTAACTGTCTTTCCTCTAGTCTTACACTGCTAAATTAGGGATGAGTAGCGCTAATAGCCATCGTGTAGCTTAACGCAAAATAAAAAAAAAAACAGGTAAATACTCCCCACGAATTGTTTCCCTACTGGGACAGCGGTAAGTATTCGGATTTACACTAAAATCAGGGGCTCGATTCTCCCACTGGTGGACACAGCAGATAGCGCGATGTAGTTTTTCTCTAATGAAACATATTCACTTTCTGTCCTTTGAGAATGACAAACGTAGGCTTTGTTATTAAAAAAACACCACAGATATGATAAACCAGTATTAACTCAGTTTAGAAATTCTGAAATAATACGTTTAAAATGTTTCTAAAAGCAAATTTTATTTATATTTTTTAATGAATGCAAATATTTAAAAGTGTTTGCTTATTTCCGTAATTTAATTTTTTTCCTCCTCATTCCTACCTCTCTAAATTGAATTACTTCAATTTGAAATTAGGCATACAGAACAATGGTCAATTTAAATGCGAAGTGTATAATAATAAAGTATTTACAGTGTTGTTTCGTTTGATTGTTGTAAGTTTTATTCTAAATATTTTCAAAGAAAGTTTAGTCAAAATGCTAGTTTACTTTACATACAAAATATTTAGCACATGTGAGGTCTTGCTAAGGAATTTAATAGCATCAAGGAATTATCTTATGAAATGATTTTCCAAGTTTTTTAGTTAATAAAATGCTTAATAATTTGTTAAATAAGTGAAGTATCAGTATACCAGGTACCTTGAAATGCCAAAATATCTTCTTATTACCAGTTCATCTTACGTAAGTAAATATTAATTAACCATTAAGAATCAATTGAAATATATCGTTAAAAAGATGCATATGCAGATGCAATTAAGATATAGGTTTAAACTTAATTGTAGCCTATGATTTGAGGGTCACATTCCGATCTTACGATCATCTTATTAAGTATATAAATTTACTTGTATTTGCTGTCAGCAAGGCTATATTGATTCTACTAAAAGTACCGATATCACGAATTAAAGAACATTCTAACCTAAAATTCATCATAAAGCCAAGTGTATTTAAACAAGCTCCAACATAATGTCACGTTGTTGCTCATTCCAGTTAATTTAAGATCTTGGCAAAAATCAATGACAAACCGCACTTCCGAATAGCACAAACCTTACTTATTCATGAGATAAACAATGTTGAATCGAATAGTAAATCACTTTATGTACTGAGGAGCCATGAATCAGCTAAACTTTAGTCTACTGTAGAGAGAGTAGCAAATGAAAAATGAATTAGATCATACGTCATTCACAAATTATTTCATTTCTTTATGGAAATTAGAATACTCAATTCATGTTTTAAATATATTCTCCAAAATTCTTATTCTATTAAGTAATCCCGTCAAAATTCACAATAAAATTTGAACATTTCATTTTTCATTTTCTGTATTATTTTTACCTGTTTATTTGTTTTCTCTATGCCATCCATTTTTCTTTCCTATTCTGTTGTTTTCATTCACAATATTTTCTTGTTTCGTATTCGTCGCTAACTAATCTTATATACTTTTCTTCCAGTTTCATGCTTTCATAGTAATCACCAGCTCTGAATTTTCATCTTCCGAGTCACAATATTTTGCCTTCAGTTGTTATCTCATCATATACCACATTTATCTTCCTTCTCTTCTCACTTTTGATAAAATCAAATAATTCCTTTCTGATAATTCTACATTTCGTGCATCCTGTTAAACATAAATTTCCATACGTTCAAATTTCTTTCTTCTTGTTCCTGTTCAGATTTTACTGATAGAGGTCTCGGCCACTTTCCTCTTTGCATCTCTTCTCGAATGCTTGAGTAATTTGTAATGGAGAAAATTCCTACGTCTTCTGTACCAACGTTTTACACCTGTTCTTCAATCTATAGTTTGATTTCTTTTGCACGCTTTTTATTTCCTGCCAATAACAACTTCCGTCTTCTTTCTAAGGATTATACAAACATTTTACCTAAATTACGAATTTTTGCTTCGATCTACATCTTTCTCTTGTCTTCCTATTTTCACCCCCTTCGTCTAAAGTTGTCTCATTCTTTTTACTTCTTTATTCTCTGTTTTTAACTCAGTGTGAATTTATTTTCTATATTCTTCTAATTCCAGGTGAATTTCATGTATTCTATCTCCGATCTATTTTTATTGTTTTTGGTCTGCTTCTTTAAAATACAGCTTGTTACATTTTCTTCTAATAATTTCATTTTCCTCGCCTTAAAAAACTTATCTACTGAAATTTGGCAAGTTATTCTTTCAATAAAAAACACAGAACTAGTCAGTTTCTAATGATTTCGTTTGTTACACTTCCTCAAATTTACTATACTTTCTTCTTATCAAATTTCTTCTCTCTAAAACAGAGAGAGTAAAACATTTATTAAAGACTTGGTGATCAAAATATTTTCCAAATATTTCTATAATTTATCCCAACTCTACTTTTTATTTTATCAATTTAAACAGGAGCTCTGTTCAAACACCGTTGTTACTGTATAACGACCCCTTGTCGCTTAACCATTCATGTTTATAATTATTCCATAACCTTGATTTAAATGTTAGTTAATTACTTTCTCTTTAACTCTAATGATTCATTCTATAAATTAATAACGAAGCAATGTTCAGTGTACATTTTCTCGTCAAAAATTCGTGACAACTAAAATGCACATTGCCAAATCATCCAGAAACTTAGTTCAAATATTCTTTTCCATTATGTAGGCTCATCTTAAAACTCAACTCTAATTTTTCTCCTTGTTTTCCAATCTGAACAAATTTCAGATTACCATCAATTCCTCCTTCAATAGCTAATTTTGATATTAGCAGATATTATTTGTTAATCTGGTTTCTTCACGATAGAGAAAAAGCTTCTAGTACAAAGATGATTTATTTATTATTTCGAAATTTTTCATTCGATTTACATAACTTCCGTGTCTGTTTTTGTTGCTCTCTATAAGTGGTGAACAGAAACCAATAAAGATTTTAAAGCTAAAATTTTAGATCCAATACCTTGCAGTGGGTACACTGTTGATAGCCCATCGTAGAACATTTATGCTTCTAAACACAAACAAACAAATAACTTCAAATTTGCATTCGTTTTATATAAATAAAACAATTTGTTGTCACAATCCTAGTTTAGGTTCGTAACAAATTTCAACTAGCTTGTACATGGTAGAAGTAAATACATGTGCTGTGAGTTTTTGTTTCGGAATGATATATATTTTACAATTTATTTAACTATAACTTGCATTGTATAAAATTGTCTGTATGCATCTTTCCGTCAGCTGTATTACAAAATCAACAGGCATGATGTCTTATACGAGTTTCAATCCCTAGAGCTTGTTTGAATCTAATTTTTTTGACGTGTTAGCATGTTGTCTCTAACGTTGAGTAAGTTTCAATAGTCCCCCGCGAGCACTGAACGCAGCTGTTCAGGACATAGGCAGTTATTTGTTAACAACCAGAATCGTCTATACATAACATCAAATTATTGTTTAGAAAACTGAAATTATTTTCTTTGTTTGTTTTATTTTCCACGTGTCTTACAACACCTGCAGTTTTGTCATTTTATTTTATAACTTTAAAAATGTCATTGAAGGCTAGACAACGACTAACAACAAATTATGGAGCTTTACGTGTTTTACGGGACATTTCTGTAGTTATTTTCTTTTTTTTTTAAGATATTAGGTTAAAACAGACACAGGGACAAATATGATGGAAGACATTTCATGCAGAGCTGGCATTTCTGCTCTACCTATCTCTTGGAAAATGTTTGAATACTAGTAGTAATTATTTTCATAATTCTTGTGTTCAAATTTCTGGATACAAAATATTTGTGATACATCAATTTCAAGAAGAGACAGCTTCCGTTAAAAATTTATTATAATGGTAAAATATTAAATAATCCCACTTGCTTTAAAGTAAGTTATTATTGAATACATTTAGATTAGGTTTCGTATTAAGCATGGCGAAATATCAAATTATAATTTTATGATATTCAGAGTCGATTTAAACCTTTTATTTTATTTTCACAGCTTTTAAATCTAACCTCTCCAGCGACATCTATTAGCTGGCTTCGTCTAACTGTTGATGACGAGAATTCACCGGGACATATAGTCAGCGCCACCAAACGTTACAAAAACGAACCTTTCTTTGTTGCTGTCGGTTGCTATTTTTTTCTGACGGTGTATGTGTGTGAGGATTGCCGATTTTTGGCTGTGTTTTCCTCGTTAGACAAGGTTGAAAGTAAGTAGGATTTAATTCAAAGACTTACTGAAAATGAAATATCCGAATATTTTATAAGAATGACACCCTACCTAACAATCCTCGGTCTCCTGGTCTTTATTTTCTACAAATAACCAGTCTTCATAGTTTATAATACCAGTTACAAATAGTACAGTCAATACAAAGTTATTACAAAAAATTAAATTACAACAAAAAACGCAACTTCAAAATTCTAGATGCTATATGTTTCATATCTAGATAATAACAAACACAAGTGTATTACATTTCACTGATTATTATTTGTTAGCAAAATCATTCCTAAAATAATATATTGTTCCACCTTATTTTATTTTTCATATGGGAACTTACTCTTAAAAAACTGCTCTATGTATTTAACAATGAACAAAATGAAAAGAGTACTTAACGTCTTATTTGTTATGCAAAGCTACACGATAGGATCGAGCCTTGATTTTTAGCGATATAATTAAATCTTAATTTTACAGCTGAGCCGTCTTTAGCACATCAAATTAAATATTTTTTTGCAATAATGATGCAAGAGTAAGGCAGTTTAACAGAATTACACTCAGAAACTGCGCTACACTCAACAGAAAAAAACCAACAACATTTACGTATTAAAAAACAAAAGAACATATTACTAGGCATTTATTAACTGGCATGTTTTGTTTGTACTTAAGTGTAAACCTACTCAATGCGCTATCTATGCTCTGCCTACCACCAATATCGAAACATGGATTCTAACATTTTAAGCTCGCCGACATGATGGTGTGCCAGTGAAGGGACAATAACTCACCTGAACAAGCGGAAAATTATATTTTCAACAATGTATCACCAAATGGACTTGTTGCATTTAGTTAAGAATTTAGTTTACGAAGTAACAATGTTTCTTTGCCTAATAAACTTCTGATATTGTTGTATTTTGATAGGGTCTTAAACGTAGATGTGTTTAATACTACCTCATTGTTACACACGACGTAATTTGTTTCACTTTGCTTATTATTATTTAACAAATTTGCACGCTCTTGTACACGCGTTTTCAGCCATCTGTGGGTAGACCAAATACACTGGGAATTTTAAATTCATAAATTATCTTTTTATGTCATCTAATAATATATGTTCCTAAATCTGAATAAAATTTGCCATCCACGTTCTGGTCTAAAAATCAACGTAAATATATCTGTGGGTACATTCTACAAAAATCCTCGTGTATTTGATTCATTATTGATATCCCATGTCTGTTCGTAAATGTCTATGCATTTACTATGTAATCAACAAAATTCACTGAAAAACCATTATTGTATAAATAAAACTGTATGTTATTTAGTTTTTATGCAGATATTCAAATATGCTGGTGGTTTTTAAGCACCATAAACCAAAGTACTAATTATATTTTTGAACGAATGAGATGAAAATAAGCAAGCGAAAATATAAGCCTGTGAATGTTTTATATGGAAACTTCACATTCAAATTTACCTTGATTGTTGTTTATCAGCTTGTCTAAGAAAGGCAAGTTAATAGTCATTTTGATATTCGACAATTAACCTGATCCAATGATGACAGTTACTGAGATATTTAATAAAAAATTGATTTACATCTTCAAATATCTTGAAGATATAAATATATCACCAGCATAATAGTTTAAAGTTGTCAAGAAAACTGTTTAGCCACTGTTCTTCAGATAGGTTGTCAAGAGAAGGTACTAGTCTCGAGTCAATCTCAACACCATCAATCTAATCTTAAATTATTCCTTTGAAGAGGAAGTTCTTGGTAGTGGATATTAAAACCTGCCCGAAAACAAACTTGTATTGTCCAGTTTCATGATCTTCATGATACGTCAATTCGGTAGCTAGTTGTAGAGTTTCTTTCAAGAGATTCAGAGATTCTCTATCAAAACTGGCATAATCCATAATACTCGCAAACAGTCTTTCACGCCATAATTATTGTATATAAATTGGTCCAAATATTTCGTTAAAAACTAGCGAGTTCATGATTATAAATTCCAATATTTAGAACAATAGGTCTAGCAGAACAGCCTTCTTTATGAACTTTAGGAATACCATCTAAAACAGGAGTAAGAGTACCACGTGATCTTACTGTAGAATATTCTTTTTGAGTCAATAAACTGACTTTATTGTAATTGTAAGAGATATATTTGCGATTTATCATGATACTTTCAATATTTCTGGCAGGTTCGTTTTTAATTTTAATTATAACACTATTTCAAATTTTAGTCAAACTTTTTAAAGTTATAATTTCTTCTGTACTAGGATTATGTTTTTAAAAAATCTTAATTATTAAAATTTGTTAGGACAATATCGCTTACTTTAGCTTTAATAGCAGTTAGCCCCGCACTACTGCAGCGAGAGAAGGCTGTTTCACACTGATTGGCTGCATCTATGGAGGGAAGAAGGGGTGATGTCATCAATTAAAAATGACATAATCATAGTTCCAAACGTCGCCACTAGATGTTATAGTTCAACAAAGTGTCACCTGAGAGTACAACTAACTTATAGAGAGCTGAAATTATAATTTGATACCAGACAGGTGGCCATGATGGATGATTACGTCACAAGGTAGAGAACATATTTTAAGACGGACATGACGTATAGAATACATGTCTCAACAATAATACAATTAATTAGTTAAATCGTTTTTAGGTGATGCTTAAAATTAATTAATTAAGTAATTGTAAATTATTTTACTTAATTAAAACATTAATAATTAATGTCCTTAAAATTACACTTAACATGCTTTATTAAATCATTTATAATTAATTCGTCATAAAAAAGAACTCTTAACGCTAATTCATCAGTTAACTAGTCTCCAAGTGGTACAACGGTATTGTCATCAGATTCACATTGCTTGAAACTGGCTTTCGATACCCCTGGTGGACAGAGCACAGAAAGCCAATTATGTAGCTTTGTGCTTAATTCTAAAGAAACAAAATAAATTACCAGTTAATTAAAATTCCTTTCCTAACAGAACCATATCATACTCAAGTGATTCTCAGTGATATAAAGAACCATATCCATAATGAAGTGATTCTCAGTGATATAATATATCATACTCAAGTGATTCTCAGTGATATAAAGAACCATATCATAGTGAAGTGATTCTCAGTGATATAATATATCATACTCAAGTGATTCTCAGTGATATAATAATATGTTTTTAAAATGTCAGAAACATAAGTAAAGCTTGATAGTCTGCAGTGTTTGGTATTCCTGGCCAAAGAATGTCTTGTTTAAGACAAAACAAAATTAGAAAACCGTATAATTAGAATGACAAAGTCTATTTTGCAATAAATGGCTAGCTAGTCCAAGGACCAAGTGTTCTGGTAATGATTAAGTATTTGTAACAAAAACGATCTGTTACTATAATAATTAACACTCACTTTTACAGATCAATATATATATATTCAATCAGACTGATATGTATTAATAATGAACTCTACATATGTACATTATATTTTAATTGCTGAAATTTAAAGTTATTTACAGAATGTTTAAATATGTAATTTGTTAATCTGCATAAATTATTATATACTGTGTCCCAAACACTATTAGAGTGTTTCAGTCTACTTAGAGCAAAATTAAAGTTTTCCTTAAATGTGAAACATTTATATTGACAAAAACGTTTTATTAAAATAGAAATTAATTATAGGATATTGTCGCTGTCTATGTTTTCACAATGCAATTAAAATAGGTGGCTCACTGTAAACATGTAATGACGCATATCAGTTTAATACATCATTTTGTATTTTTAAAAACTGTACATTTTCTGAAGTGCAATTATCAATGATGAAACATTGTTGCTATCTAGATAAGTTCATTACATAGTCATACAACATATTAACTGCATATTCTCGATATTCGACGGATTAGCGTGCATACTGTGGTGTTAAGCTGTGTCAATTGGCTTGGAACAAAATGAAAGATCAATTATACTTAAGTATGTGAATTTCCATTATTATCTCATGAAACATTGTTACATTAGACGAAGATATCAAATCACTGAAAATGGCCAGGATTTATTTCAATGACAATCAGTATCATAACAGTCACACATAGAACATGCTAATTGTCTGAAATATCTTGGGAAACACCATGTTGGTATCACTCTTTTCGAAAAAATAATTTCACTTGTATTTGTTACAAACTTTACAGTTGTTTTGCTACAACTAAAAATAATAAATGAATTATTTACTGTTTGTTTAAAAGTTCACAAAAATTGAAACTAATCTGTGGGCACATACAATCTTGAAATTGTATCAAATATGATTATGAGGCCACTTATATTGTAAGCAAACGATCAAAACATCATTGTCCCAATGCGTCATCAACAGTTAGAATGAAGAGGCTGTCATTACCTTAGGGGTCATCACATATTATTCTTTAAACAATTAGAAACTAATACTTAAAATAGCACAATTTACCATTTTCAATAGAATATTCACTTTAAGTCATACCATACAAATTAAACCAATAAAGGTTCGTAGCTATCATTCAACACAAACACCTTCAAACATGTGGTCAGCTATCGGTAAGTTACCTCTTTCTTTCTTTGTGAACCTGACGATAACCGAAGCACAGTTGTGACATGAAATGTAATACGAAAACCTTTTCAACACCGTATTGTCCTTGTAGGATTAATTAAAGAAATGTAATGATCCTTTTAGGGCTGCTCCTTTGTAAAACGTGTAAATTAGGTTTTTGACATTTTATTATATCACTGAAAATCGTAAATCACTTCAGTAAGATATAGTCCTTTTAGGATGGGAGTCTTAATTAACTGATGAATTACCAGTAAGAATTTATGACAAGTTAATTGGAATTGATTTAATGAATTAATTATTAATGACTTTAAGTATCTTTTTAGAACGTTGTGATTATAAATGTTTTCATGAACGACATATAAATTATGTAATTGATTAATTATAAATTATTTAATTAAAATAATTTTAAATGTCGTTTTGAGGATGATTTAATTAATTAATTATATTGTTGTTGAGACATGTATTAAAGAGTCATGGAAGCTTAAAAACACGTTTCATACTTTGTGACGTAGTCATTTATTATGACCGCCTGTCTAGTATCAAACAATAATTTAAGCCCTCCAGAAATTAGTTGCACTCTCTGATGACGCTTTGTTGAACAATTACATCATGGTTGCTATAATCATTCGGAGCGTCCCTGACTTTTGGAACTGTGATCTCGTCATCTTTGATGACAACACCCCCCTATCCCCTCTGCTGAGACAGCCAATCAACAGGATGCGGCATACTTTGAACGCGATAGTACCGGAGTAACTGTATGTATATTTATAATACTATGGCATGATTCTTTAGGCCATATCCGATGTTTAAAACCATTATGCAACAATAACTCAAACTAAAGAAAATGGTATACATATTTTAGTTTCAACACAAGTGCAAAAGCTTCAAACCACGGGACACCACTTTTTGTATTTCATTATACATATAATTAAAAAAAAAAAAAGAAAAAATCTACATAAAGTTTCAAATTTTTCTTCTTAATTGAATTAATTTAATCAATTATTTTTGTATACCTTCAATTAATAATTTATTGTTTCAAGTTTAAACCTAGTTACTTAAATAAATATGATTGATATATATATATATGTAAATTGTGTTTTTAAATTTTAGGAAACTTCTTGAAATTGATCTTAAAAGTTCTGTTAACATTTAACTTTTGCTTAATATCTCCATTTAGTAAACATTTTTATGCTGTTTTGAATGCTAAATAAACTTTAAATTAATGAATTTGCGAACTAGATTTGAATTTTTATAATTAATTAGAAAATCACGATGCAGTTGATTTTAAAATAGTTAAACTAGTTTGTTTTCCGTAATTGGGTAAGACTGAATGTCCATATTAGAATATAAGTTATAAGTACGCATTTATAAAATCTTAAACTGATGATAAACTTTAAGATAGAAAAAGTGATAAACAACATTGTGGAAAATAATCTAGCACTGAAACTGTTCAGTGCCAAACAAAATGTAATCTAGCACTGAAACTGTTCAGTGCCAAACAAAATGTACAAACAACATTATGGAAAATAATCTAGCACCGAAACTGTTCAGTGCCAAACAAAATGTACAAACAACATTGTGGAAAATAATCAAAACTGTTCAGTGCCAAACAAAATGTATAAAAGACTCCATATTTTCTAAACAAAAACAATTCAGAAACTAGAATTTGGAGCAGGAATTTATCAACTAAACACATAAAATCCGCAAACTATCCCTAAGTGCAACGCAACTAATTCATCCATTGACTTACTGCTAATCGTACGATGTCTGAAAAACAGTATACAGCTGCAAATGAACTTTGAAAACTTACACTTATCTTTGTAAAATAAGAACCGACACAATCATATTTATCTGTTGTACAAATGATTTCAAAATACCAAATGCTTGAACGTGATGCTTTATAATCTCAGCTTACGAAAGATATTAACCCTACCTACTGCTCGCGGTTGCCTCGTTTATTGAAAATGGAACGACGATTCCAATGATGTGGAGGGTAGACAAATTTGATCACACAGTTCGAGACCTCGATTCTATTATTATTATTTTGTCTCATGCATCACATTTCAAAAATACTCTTTATTATTCCTTTCTCCTGTGAATTAGTTTGTAGCTAATCAACCAGTATTCGGACTAATTAGTTTGAAGCTAGTCAACTAGGACTTAGATTAATTTGTGGATATGATAGAACTGCTGATAATCAATAATAAACCAAGTTTTTAAAGATATGTAAACATAACCTTCTGTGTGTGTGTTTTTTGTCAGCAAAGTTTTTCTCGAACGGCTGAATGGGTTTGAACGAAAGTTGGTACAAACATTGGACTATGACTCAAGTTGGCTATGACTAAAATGATTAATTTTAGAGGGTCAAGGACATAAGAATCCATAATATCCTTACGAAGGTTGTTAATTTAAAGTTTATATTAGTTATTTTTAGCATTCAAAACAGCATAAAAATGTTTACTAAATGAGGATATTAAATAAAAGATAAATATTTACAAGACTTAAAATCAATTCTAAGAAACTTCCTAAACTTTAAAAACACGCCTTAAGACATGGGAACCGATTTTTCACAATATTTTTGCTCTATAATTCAGTCAAATAATCGTGATAAATGGAATGCTTATTGTCAAATCATTTAGCAACTGGCATTTAAAACCATCGAAGATCCAGTTGTTCAGTTCAAATATCCTTTTCCATTATGTAGGCTCGTCTTAAAACTCAACTCTAATTTTTCTCCTTGTTCTCCAGTCTGAACAAATCTCAGATTACCATCAATTCCTCCTTCAATAGCTAATTCTGATATTAGCAGATATTATTTGTTAATCTAGTTTCTTCGCAATAGAGAAAAAGCTTCTAATACAAAGATGATTTATTTATTATTTCGAAATTTTTCATTCGATTTACGTAACTTCCGTGTCTGTTTTTATTGCTCTCTATAAGTGGTGAACCGATACATTTAAGGATTTTAAAGTTACAATTTTGGATTCAATACCTGCAGTGGGTACACTGTCGATAGCTCATCGTAGAAGATTTATGCTTCTAAAAACAAAAAAACAAATAACTTCAAATTTGTATTCGTTTTATATAAATAAAACAATTTGTTGTCACAATCCTAGTTTAGGTTCGTAACAAATTTCAACTAGCTTGTACATGGTAGAAGTAAATACATGTGCTGTGAATTTTTGTTTAGGAATGATATATATTTTACAATTTATTTAACTATAACTTGCATTGTATAAAATTGTCTGTATGCATCTTTCCGTCAGCTGTATTACAAAATCAACAGGCATGATGTCTTCTACGAGTTTCAATCCCTGGAGCTTGTTTGAATCTAAGTTCTTTGGCATGTTAGCATGTTGTCTCTTGCGTTGAGTAAGTTTCAATAGTCCCATGCGGGTATTGAACGTAGCTGTTCAGGACATAGGCAATTATTTGTTAATAACCAGAAACGCCTATATATATACCAGCAAATTATTATTTAGAAAACTAAAATTATCTTCTTTCTTTGTTTTATTTTCAACTTGTCTTACAACACCTGCAGTTTTGTCGTTTTATGCTAACGGAGTCCAGACAACGAGTAATAACAAATTACCAAGTTATTTTTGCTTTATTATTCAGTCAAAAATGATCAAATTATGGTGAAACTTTTTGGACACATGTAGAATAGTATTACTTATTGTCTTACTAGAAACGGTCAATGTATGCATAACGACGGACATTTGAACACATTTTAGTTAGTTTTTTTGTGTTTTTTTGAGGGTCGAATATTGTCAACGTTGCTTGACGGAGGTTTGCACTCTACCGAGCGCTCTTCTAGTTTATCGAACCTGTTTAATTAAGTTTATGTTAAATAGTATTAAGTAGCTATTTATATATGTTCGTCAGATCATTCAGAGACGTACAAGTTATTGTTCTTGGTTAGATCTATCAGGGAAGTAAAAGTTAATGAGGTTGGCATTGCTTCAATTGATTAGAGAGGGAACATTTAATATCTTTTATATTAATTAACTTGGTTAGAGGAGTAGAATTTAATCCATTTTGTTTCATGATCAGCTCAATCAAAGACGCAGCAGTTCATGTTATTCTGGTTTTGTGTGAATAGCCAATAAACACATTTGAAGCTTTGCTATTTAAAATTTTCAGACAGCAACGTTTCTGTGGACGCTCTTCAAGGACTCCTAACAAGTCCAAACTTTCCTGCAAAATATTTACCAGGAAAAGACTACTTTTACCATATCAAAGCGCCACCTGGATACAGAATTTTTCTTACGGTCATAGAGATTGACGTGTATTCTTCAAATGCGCAAACACAATGTGCTCAAGATTACGTTTGTGTTTTTCCTTTGAAACAAAAGAGAGAAGTGTTCTTGTGTGGAAATTCCAGTTATTCAAGAATTAATAAACCTCTTGAGTCTCAACATGAGACGCTAAGTGTGCACTTTCACACCAAAGGAATGACTCAAGGAAAAGGATTTCTTTTGAAGTTCCGTTCTTCGAAACAATGTCGAAATGTGACAATAACACAACAGAACGGCACAGTTTGTAGCCAAGACTATCCTTATGCCTTCGTAAGTAAGCAAAGTTGCCTTTATGCTTTTTATGTGCCTTTTGGATACGAAATAGACTTAGAGTTTAGCTTCCTCGAAACATCGCTGTCCACTGTAAAGTCAGAACACGGTTGTCTGAAAGAGTTTATTGAAGTTTCGAGTTTAGACAGAGTGGTAAGACTTTGTGGAAGACAGAACGAGCAAGTGACTCAAGACTTGCGCTTTCGCTCAGGCAGTTACAACATAAACATTACAGTTAACCTAAACGCTATTACAACCTCAGTTAATGAAGCTCGAGGGTTTTGTGTTAACTTTCATGCAGTTCCTTTGGCTCAAAACACCACATTTTGTGAATACCCATGGACTGTAAAAGGAACTTATTGTTATCAACTTTTTCATCAGTACATGAATTGGCAATCAGCAGAAAATCATTGTATAAGTTTGGGAGGCCATCTGGCGACGATCTCTACAGACGATATTCAGTTATTTTTAGAGACTTTGATTAAAACCAGGTATGTAGGTTTTTTTATATCGATAGTCTGCCTATAACTGACAATCGCGAATTTATGTTTATTTATTACGTAATCAATTTGATAAACCTTTAACAAACTTTTTGGAATTATTTGCAGCAAAAGACAGAGAAGAAACAATTACAATATTGACTTTTTTTTTTTGAATTTCGCGCAAAGCTACACTAGGGCTATCTGCGCTAGCCGTCCTTAATTTAGCAGTGTAAGACTAACGGGAAGGCAGCAGACATCACCACCCACCGCCTACTCTTGGGCTACTCTTTTACCAACGAATATAGTGTGATTGATCGAAACATTATAATGCCCCCACAGCTGAAAGGTCGAGCATGTTTTCAAAAATTCAAAAACAAACCTTCAAGTCTTGTACTGCTAAATTAGAGACGGCTAGCACAGATAGCCTTCGTGTAGCTTTGCGCGAAATTATAAAACAAACAAACAACAAACCACTGCTAAATTAAGGACGGCTAGCTCACCTAGCTTTGCGTGAAATCCAGAAACAAACAAACAACCTTTCTGTGTGATCATACCTTCTCAATCTCGCCTCACTTACTGTTTCTGTTATCTTACATACCACAGTCTACTTTCTATAATCATCACTCAGAAGACTATCTCTCAAGAATATTCCCATCGTCCAACATCATCTTCTCGTATTTATCCTTTCCAGCAAATTTTCTTATTCCTTTCTCAATAACTACGTTCCATTATTTGTAATATGTGCATTACTAAATGTCTCTACGACTTGTGCTCAAAGCAACTAATATTTCCCGTAAGTAGTTTAATCTACCAGTTGTTCTCACAGCGTTTGTTCTAGTAATTTAATCTACTAATGTCCTTCATCAATGACATTAATATTATCCATTGTTTTTATACGCCTCCGAAATTTCCAAAAAGAGTGTTTGTTTGAATTAAATGCAATTTTATAGAAGTACTGAATGGTTTATTAGATTCAAACAAGTTAACCTTGACATCTAGGTCAGAGTAACATAAAGTGAAACAAAAGGTCTGATTTACTTACAGTGTACTAGAGGTACTTCCGTAGGGTCCTCGAAATGTTTTGTTTCAAAGGTAAATGAAACAAAAACTAAGAGTAACAAATACATATATTTCTTTCTCTTTTTGAAGTTCATTTGTTGGCCCGGCTTGGCCAGGTGGGTTAAGGCGTTTGACTCGTAAACCTAGGGTCGTGGGTTAAAATCCCTGTTGCATAAAACATGCTCCCCTTTCAGCCGTGGGAGCGCTATAACGTGACGGTCAATCCCACTATTCGTTGGTAAAAGAGTAGCCCAAGAGTTGGCGGTCTGTGGTGATGACTAGCTACCCTCCCTCTAGTTTTACACTGCTAATTCAGGGACGGCTAGAGCCCTCGTACAGCTTTGCGCGAAATTCAAAAACAAATAATTTGTGTCCTGCTCTTTTGAGGTCCACAGTATTCTTTTATATTTCTCGTGGTTCATTATATGTACACGTTTTATTTACGTCACGACAGTACAAATTGCAACGTTAAGCGTCCATTATGTGACTCGCTCTAATGTGTATTAACTAACAAATAAAACATTATTTTATAGTGGTGTGAATGGTTAAAACATGTAATATATTATGAATATATTCACTTTACTAGTAAGTAACATATCCAAATATTTGTTTTTATTCTTGTAATATTGTATAACGAACTGATGTAACCTTCTTTTGAAAACTACTTAAACTTTGACTGCAGTGGAATTGTTATTACAGTTTGTTATACGGCCAAGCTCATGCATTTTGGATCGGAGCCAATGACATACAACATGAAAACTGCTACACCTGGGAAGATGGACTAATTTTTAGATACTCCAGTAAGTGCTTTTACAAATTATAATTTTATTCGCAATTTTGCACAAATACCTTAAAAAATTAGTCATTAATGGATGACTAATATCTAATTGTTGTATATGTTGTTCAGTATTAACCACATAGCTACACAGGGGACTATCTGTGCTCTTCCCACCACGAGTATAGAAACCGGGTTTCTAGCGGTTTCAGCCCGCAGACGTACCACTGTTCCATTGGAGGGCAGATTATTAATAAATGATAATATATCTTTATCTGAATCTTCCTAAATATTAGTAATTATGTAACAATTGTTATCTGTATTCTAGTAAACATCCTTCAGTGATTATAAAATAACCGCTTTCAAATTCAGTCTATACATCCCAGACTATGGCCCGGCATGGCCTAGCGCGTAAGGCGTGCGACTCGTAATCCGAGGGTCGTGGGTTCGCGCCCCCGTCGCGCTAAACATGCTCGCCCTCCCAGCCGTGGGGGTGTATAATGTGACGGCCAATCCCACTATTCATTAGTAAAGAGTAGGCCCAGAGTTGGCGGTGGGTGGTGATGACTAGTTGCCTTCCCTCTAGTCTTACACTACTAAATTAGGGACGGCTAGCACAGATAGCCCTCGAGTAGCTTTGTGCGAAATTTCCAAACAAACAAACAAACATCCCAGACTAGCTTTCTAGTTACTTAGCGGTAATTATGTTCCATCGGAGGGCAGGTTATTAATGGATGATAACATATCTTTATCTGAATCTTCCTAAATATTAGTAATTATGTAATAGTTATTATCTGTATTCTAGTAAACATCCTTCAGTGATTAGGAAATAACCGCTTTCAAATTCAGTCTATACATTCTGCAGTAGCTTCGTAGTTGCTTAGCGGTTATTACGGAATATCATAACCCTAAAAATCGGGTCTTGGTGCCCGTGATGAGCACAGTACAATTAACCCATTAAGTTGATTTGTGCTGACAAACAAACATATTTGGATAGGAATAATAATAATAATATACTATGTCTGCATCATCCATTTCCGTCTTATTTGTGCATGTGTTTCACACTTTTCTATATTTCTTCGTGTTCATTTCTTTGTACCACTGCTAACGTTCTATAAATATATTAAGGCTTAGTTCGCTTAATATTAAAACGTTTTCTATCCTTAACCCTTAAACAGCAAGAATGTTGTAAGTAACAGCATCAACTGATGATGGCTGCTGTTTAAGGGTTAAAGGCTCGTTTATACAATACCAGTATGTGAAAAGACAAAATACGAATAAATATGTTCAAGTATGCATAAAAAACGAAAGTATAGGACCATTGAGATCAACGAATTAACTATTGGCAAAATGTTACCTGGTTTCAAATTCAACTTCTGATTGTAATATAATAACATGTTACGAAGAAACGAAACTGAGATTTCAAAATCACAAAGAGATGGACAAGAGTTTTAAACAGCAGTACTTATGAATCCTTGTCCTGACAAACTTGTAAGCTGATTAATTTAAAATAAAACTACTTGTTCCGATGAGCTCGCTTTTACAGGCCTAGATGATTTTAACCGCGCAAGTAATCGAAATGTTAAACGATTTGACACTTTTGTTTTCCTAAAAATTATCAACATTTTCACATTTATGTGATGCAACGAGCGATATGAATTTACAAATATTAGTGTTTAATCTAGAGTTTATACGAAATAACATTCACTAATCCAAACGAAATTTTAGCCTCATCCTACCTTATCCTTCCCCTCCTTATTATATAGTGTGGTTTGGGCCAGTAGCTGTGACGTCTCAAAGGGATTAATTTCTTAAATAAGCGCCAGAGCCTGAGAAATTGATTAAATTTTGATTAGTGAACTGTGACGTATGTTTTACAGATTATACTAAATCCAACAGATAAAGAAAAAGAACGATTACTGAGGAAAAGATACACAGGCTTGCATTCTGCCAAGACGAAACTGAAAAAGAAAAACACATTTAATGTTTTTTTTCTAACAGTGTCGATACTGAAGATCTCTTTCATGTTAACATGGAAAAGAAAAATTAGGAAGTTTATTATGAACTCGCTTGGAGATCATGAAGTATCAATTTTAAAAATGTAACGTTTTTGCCTCTTGTCACCAGGTGGTTTTCTGATAACAGGTGCACGTACTTCTAAATTAATACAGTTAAAGGATTGTGGTTTCTTGAAGTGCGTAAAAATACACATCGTACGTCGTAAATCCGTATGTTTATGCAAGGAACATTTTGGGATATAAAAGAAATAATATTGATATAACGGGAATTTGAAGAAAAAACATGAAAATTAAATCATGTTTTTTCGTACATTTACTTTTAATTGCTAGAAGTATTGGGTTGAGGAATAATTCGTGAGCGTTTTTTCAAGTTAAACAAATATATTCATAAATGAAACGCTTTCGCAAAATATTTCATGTCATTTGGTAGATAATTTTTTGCTCTAATAGATGGTGTGTTTGATTTTCATATGTCTTTAATTTTTGCTTTCATTTTCAGCTCATTAAATGGAATGTCAAGTGGACAAAATCGAGCATTTTCGACACCATCGAAATGCTTTTCGCATTTAATTTCTTGCAATTTCGTTTAAAACAATGCATACTATATACCTAGGTATTACATGAAATAAAGTATCATAATAAATGTTTTGGGTGTAATGTGTTCATGCATTGAAGTATTGTATAGTCTTGCATGTAATGCTTGAATGAAATTATTTAAAAACGCTCACGAATTATTCCTCAACCTAATATAATGAAACTGAATTAGTGTTTTCAAATGAAATTATTAAGTTAGAATTAGAGATTATATATAGTTTCAACAGAAATAATCGTGTTTTCATATTTGTTATTATCAAGTGTAAGGAGCAAAAACAGAAATTGTGAACAAGTTGAATAAACAGTATATATATGTTACAAGTAATCTAGTTGTTTAACTTAATAAAAACTTGTAACAGGTTTGTCTCTATCATTGCATAACTGTTTCGTAAATTGACATCGTTGTATTTGTCTTTACTTTGCCCCCCAGTGACTCAGCGGTATGTCTGCGGACTTACAACGGTAAAATCCGGGTTTTGATACCCGTGGTGGACAGAGCACAGAGAACCCATTGTGTAGCTTTGTGCTTAATTAAAAACAAAAAAAAACTTTTACTACAGCTTTCATCGTGATCAAGTGACAATCATTTAATAACTGGCTTGTCATGATTATGATATAATAACCATGTTAAAGTTTTTATCACGATTGAAATATATTAACCATTTGGTAACTGACTTGTCATAATTGTGACGCTGCGACTTCATTACAGTTTCCATCGTAGTTAAAACATAGTCATATGGTAGTTTATATGACATGATCGTGATATAACTGTTTTGTTTTTTTACACTTTTATCATGACTGGAATACAACACTTTTGTTACATGTGTTATCCTATTTGAGAGATATTCGTTTTGTTATGAACGTGTTGAAATTAGGACATAATATTTTATATATAATGTATATTATGTTTGATGCATTACAATTTTATAAATAACATTAGATTATTTTATGAAACGATAAGATTATGTAGGCTTAGTTCGTTTTAGGCTTATTTTTTGTATTATTCAGTATGAATTATTAAAATAATCAATTAAAGGTCATTGTAAATGTATACATACAAAACGTTTACGTGACTGAATAAATATATTTATTTTAAAATAGATAATTTATTTCATATTTTACTTCTATACCAATCAAACTCTTTAAGTGTTAAGTAGGGGTAGTTTTGAGTAATGCGGTCGTTTTGAACATTAGATTTCCCGAAGAGAGAGAGTGTGTATACATTGTTATAACAAAGCCACATCGAGCTATCTGCTGAGTCCAGAGGAATCGAACCTCTGATTTTAGAGTTGTAAATTCGTAGACTTACTGCTGTATCAAAGAAGGAAATATAAAATAAGCAATATATAGTTAAGTAATCAGTCATTATATTGTATTGTTGCAATACTTAAGTTGGCATTAAGTCCGAAAATATCTATAACAACGAGGACCTCCCAAAGGATAAATCAATATATTCTAATCATTGTAAATGTTTGCATTCTGGAATTTTTTATGACATTACGTAATCATAGTTAGTCAGAAACCAGCTAAACTAATTTTCAGCTATTTTTAGTTCGATATGTAGTGAGCTTGCTTTGATTAAAATTATTGATAACTGCTCAAAGTAAAATTTTTCTTACAAACAAGATTAAATTATGTCAAACAAAGATGTTACGAACAATGACTGTCAGCATGTATTCTGGAGTTTAGAATATAAAATAAAATCAATTCATCTACTATGTTTAGTGTCGCCTAATTTCCGAGAGGTTTGCTGCTTCTTTTATCTAGTCTAAATATAATTCACTCTAATAAACTACTTGAATGTCAATGTTCTATAAAAAATAAAATAAAGAGGAAACAGGCTTTACTTTCAGCGGCCTCTATCGTCTACTCACCACAAAATATCTAAGGAAAAACTTTAGTTATGGATACTATAAAAGAGACGAAAAACCTATCGCTTTTATAGTTAAAAACCTTTGAACCTAAATACTTTAGACAAATACTTAATAATAGTCATATTTAAAACTATATAGACATTGTAGGTTTGAACTCAGCACGATGTGTGCAATAATGCTGCATTAGTACTCAAAGTGTTAAAAGGAGTTTTGTGCAATGGTCTGCTCATTTCAACATCTTTGTTCTATCTCGTTGTTTGTGGCGGTATTTATAGGAAAATAACATACATTTTTAATTATCTCTGTTTATGTTTAATCGCACCCTGGTGTCAAGTTGTTGAAATTAATGATATCTGATAGGTTGCCTTCTGGGAAAGTTTATGTAGTCCCTTGACAAGCTTCAGGTGATTTTTACCTATTAATTATTTTGTATATTTTTATTTTATTTAATTTATTTGTTTGCAAATATGTTATCTTTTACTAACGTTAGAAAAATCCCAAGAATATGAAGCTGTTATAACAAATCGTCTTTTTGCGCATTTTGATAGTAGCATTGGCAAGAATAATGTGTATTTAATGTCCTTTAAAATATTTCTAATGAATTATTAAATCTTGTCTCCTCGTGCGACAGAAATATGTTTTAAGATTTTCAAATCTGAAATCAGGTGTTCGATTCCCCTCAGTGAACACAGAAGATAGACTCACGTGACTTTATTATAATAAAAATCACACACTAATGTTGTTACGCATTGTATAAGCCTCTCAAGTGATGAACTTCTCGTAAATCAACATCAACAATTTATTACTGGTGGTTGGATTTTAAATATTGGATAAATACGAGGTCTATTTCACTGTGTCGGTATTTGGGTATTGATGTTGTTAAATACCCAGGAGGGTCAGGTACATTTGACCTCTTCCTCCAACGAGGTCTGTTCAAAAAATACGCGGACTATTTGAATTGCTCGGCTCCAGTTGGTTCTAGGGGAATCCGCTTGGTGTCGCTAGGTTTGCACAGATCAGCTGATTACGACGCCATTTCCCGATTGCAGATATCTTCATTTGTGTATTAGCTACGCGGTTTTAAGTGAAGTGCGATTTTTTCGTTTGGCAGATTTCAGAATGAATGACCTGAAGGAGCAACGACTTGCTGTGAAATTTTGTGTTAAACTTGGACAATCTGCGACTGAAACTTTTGCTGTGCTTAACACAGCTTACGGTGATGTTGCTATGAAGCGTACGGCACGTTTCAAGTGGCATGAACGTTTTAAAGATGGTCGACAGTCCATTGAAGATGATGAGCGTCCTGGACGTCCTTCCACGTCAACTGACGACCCACACGTCGACAAAATCAACACCCTGGTGCGGGCAAATCGACGTCTGACTGTCAGGGAGCTTGCTGAAGAGTGTGGGATATCAGTTGGATCTTATTACGAGATTTTGACCGAAAAATTGAAGATGCACCGCGTTGCTGCGAAATTTGTGCCTCAGAACTCGTGAGTTTTTGGCCAAACACTTTTTTTTAGCAGAAAACTATAAAAGGGGTTATCTGCGCTATGCCAACTACAGATATCGAACTTCTGTTTTTAGTGTAATCCATAGATTAATCGCTGTGCCACTTTCTTCTGGGGGGTCACCTACCACATAAAATGTTTTTTCTGAAGAAACCCATAAATGCAATATTTTGACAAATTACGAAGAATTTGGTTCACACATACTTGGTGACAAATATCTAAATCAAGACAGTTATTACTTTGAAAGTTGTTACTGATTAAAATAAGTAGATGCAATTAACCAGTCAAAAAGTAAAAAAAAAATGTTTTTGCTTTTCTTAATCTGGTGGAGATTTAAACATTTTAGTGGAAACATAGAATCATTATCTTCTGGTTTTGTTTATAAGTGTGTTGTTCAATAATTTAAAAAAAATACAGGTCTTTGTAAATTCATTTTAGAATACTGGAAACTAATCTTCATATGTACAAAAACACCTACCATTTGAGGGTCACGAGTTCGAATTCCTGTCACACTAAACATGCTTGCCCTTTCAGCCATGGGGGCGTTATAATATGATAGTCAATCCCACTATTCGTTGGTAAAAGAGTATCCCAAGAGATGGCGGTGGGTGGTGATGGCTAGTTGCCTTCGATCTAGTCTTACACTACGAAATTAGGGACGGATAGCGCAGATAGCCCTTGCGTAGCTTTGCGCGAAATTCAAAACAAACCAAACTTAGTCTCTGGTTCTTCCCGAATTTCAAATAACCAGACCAGTAGTTATGAAAATAAGTGAGCACCCTATGGTAGCTGGTGAATTGAGATACAGTTATTTGAAAAATTACTGCTATTTACTCTTATTAGCAGCGCTTCCTATTTTCTTTTTACAGTATTTTGTTATGGAATAAAACTAACGTATTTAACTTGAATGATCTTTGTGTGTGTTCCCCCACATTGGGCTATCTGCTGAGCCCACCGAGGGGAATCGAACCCCTGATTTTAGCGTTGTAAATCCGTGAATGATCTTTAAGTCCAATCATTCATTTTATCAGAAAACTTCAGTAAAACGATTTATTGACCCGTGTGTGGACCAATCTCTGTAGAAATCTTGTTCAGTATTTCTTTCTTAATTTATTTATTTTTAATTAGTATTAGTATTTTTAATCATTTCTATCATGGCCAGTTCATTTTTTTTCAAAGAAGAATAAAACATATAATTAGCTCATACTGAAATTGTAAGAAACAAAAGCAAGCTGCACTTTGCAAGGTTTGTTATCTGAGTCTTTCTTTTGTTTAAAGGACTTTATGCTTGAAAAAAACAACCTAATTCGAACAAAGATAATGTAACAATATTTTTATGACGATAGTCATCCTTCAACAAGCTGATATATTATTTTCATTATTTAATAAGGACTTTGGAGCTGATACAAGTAACATTCCTTTTCTCTAGTAGTTAATAAGGATGTTGTGGCTGATCCAAGCAGTTTTCTTCAGGTAAAGTGTGGTTTAAAAGATCAACGGGGTATGTGCAAGCTGTGCTTGAATTTTCAACTATTAGTTGTTAAAAGAAACACAGAAACAAATTCCGACAGTTTTGTTCCAAATGTTTGTATATATATATATATTTATACGTAATCCTACAAAAAGTGGAATTACGAGGTGGACTTACAGAGAAGAAATATTTTCTAATATGAAAAATACGTTTTTTTTACTACATCTTAGTATAGAGTAATTATAATTTCTTAACTGTCGTCACAAGAAACGTAATTAAAAACATAAAATGTTCATCACTATCCTCTAAGTTCAAAATTTTAAGAGAGATTTATCGATTTGTACATCAATATTTTTTAAAGTACTCATAATGAGGTTACACTCTAATTATGCACAGTAACTTCTGTAAAGTGATGAAATCACTTTTTTATGTACAATATTTTTATTGGGAGTTACAAGAAATAAAATGATTAACGAAGTTAGAAAAAAAATACGAGTTAAAGTTCCCCTTCTAACGCCTAAAATTTTTTGTTTAAACTTACGAAGTCCTTCATGTTAGAAAATAATTAATTAAATGATGAAACTAACAATTAATTATTGCGTTGTTTATTTTAGTATAGGATTTAGAATTTCTTAGATGAGCGATTATGAATAGAACGTTGTGAAATAACATTTTTGTAAGAATTACAAGACTTTAGACTTAGATTTACTAAGATCTATATCATATAGAGAAAATATTGCAACTTGGTCAAATCTGTGCAACATTTCAGCTTGTTCAAAGATTAAACTAAGTTACTGGAAATCTTTCCTAGCTTAGTTTCGAAATGCAGAAGTAAATGTTTCTTTGAAATAATTTGATAAGTCGTGAAAGAAGTAAGATAAGTAACTAATTATTGTGAATGAAAACATTTATCTTACAAATCAGTAATGTTTCTAAAGATAGTTAGCAAGTTAGTGAAATAGTGAATTTAGGCAAATAAGGATATTCCATGAGTTAAAATTTTGTTGTTTGTTGTTAAGAGCAAATTTTACCTCAAACGGAATATGTGCTGTGCCCACTGAGGACATAGAAACCAAGTTTTTAAAGTCAAGTTCTCAGAGGTTGAACCACTAGGGACATTTAAAATGCAGATAAATAGGTTTTACTATTACAAAAAAGAACAAACTAGCTTGACTGTCTCCTTCAGTGCTTTTCAAAAGTATTCCATTGTTTGAGTAACTGATGGTCACTAAATGAAATAAGGTGTTTTTTGTTTAAATTATGCACTTATTTTAAATGTCTACCAGTTTTATTTAGAAACACCCAATAATCTATTACTTTAACGTACATATTTTCATTTCTTGTTATGTTCAATGATTGAGGACCATAATAAGAACTAATTTGATCATAGATTCTTTTTTTCTTATTATAAAATAGACATGATTAGAAGACTCGGCATGGCTAGGTGTTTAAGGCACTCGACTCGTAATCCGAGGGTCGTGGGTTCAAATCCCCGTCACACCAAACATGCTCGTTCTATCAGCCGTTGAAGGCGTTATAATGTGACAGTCAATCCCACTATTCGACGGTGAAAGAGTAGCCCAAGAGTTGGCGGTGGGTGGTGATGACTAGTTGCTTTTCCTCTAGTCTTACTCTGCTTAATTAGGGACGGCTAGTGCAGATAAATCTTGTGTAGCTTTGCGTGAAATTCAAATCTAATCACGACTAGAAGGCTTGTAGTGCCAAAACTCAGGATTTGATTCCTACGTAGGCATGACGTAGATAGTCCAGGATGCGAGAGTACACTAAAACAAAGCAAATAATAAAAGAAATTAATAATAATTATGAGTTTCAGGGGATATGTAAAAAAATCTAAAAAAACACCTTCGATTTGTGTTATAACACAAACGTGTACAAACAGTCGCAGTGAACGTTTGTTCTTAATTTTACTTTGTTTAGAGTTTTTCAGAACAAACAAACTTTGTTACTACTGATGTTTTAATAACCTTAAACATTTTCAGACTGGTTTCCTGGTTGGTCACAACATAATAACTACAACTCTCAGCCTAGTGATGATGGCTTGTCATCACAAGACTGTGTGGAAATGAGAGACCTCTACCGGTATCCAAGTAAAGGAGAGGGACAGACAAAAACATTCTACTGGAACGATCGAAATTGTGAAGTGAAAAATCCCTTCATATGTCAACGACCCAAGCCAGGAGGTACATTAGTGTCTAATCTCTATGTTCATTTTTACTGTTAGTGAAAAGGAATGGGCATTTCTTTCTCTCTGTTTTTGGATAAAATATTAATTGTAAATAAACTGTTTGTCACGTTTTTAAGAAAATTTAATACCTTGTCTCTATATTTTGTAACAAGCAGTTGACAGACCAAACGGTAGGTGTACGTGCACATAAACTGAAATATTTAGGAAAGCAATACACAAGGTACAAACACAGACAATAGGAACAAAGATAGAAAAGAATGTTTGAAGTTTCTGTCTAAACGTTTGTTCTGGATTTGCTTTCACTGAAGCCAGTGTTTCGTTGCTACGACTTCTCTGAGCGTAAAAAGAATTTGGGTACTGAAAGGTTCTAACTCGTCCCTGGTAAAACTATGATAGTACAAACATTAAATTACAGAGGAAAATCGTCTTTTAACGCTATATAACTTTTATTTACTTGTTTTTCTACATTGTCAAAACTTTCTTTACTTTCTTCGATTTTTCATGTGGTTACAGAATGATTATTTTACTTTGATATCTGTTGTGTTTTAATGCAATTATAGTATTCCTTTCATTTTTGTCGTACTAATATACACTGATGTTTCGTCTGCAACGTTCCAAATGATCTCACGTGCTGGATTTACCGAAAAAATTCAATGTATAAAATAAAATTAGGTTTAAGAATCTGTCAGTGATTCAAAATTACACCTTATTGTTACTCAGAGTTCTGTTCCACGTGGATTTCAGTATTTTTTTTTACAAAACGACCGTAGCTACAAACACGTATAGTCTTTTTCTGTGCAACGAAATTTGTACAGATAGAGCAGTGAACAAAGCAGTGCTGATCTATAACCCATCTTCCCTTAACTCCTATATAACAGTGTTGCTAATTGTAATACTGTTTCAAATTAAATATATTCATATAACAAACTTGACATGTTTGCAAGACATGTCTGTCCGCATAAAAAAATCGCAACTATGTTGTTCTAGAATTAAATCGGATTGGCTCGAAATGTTTATATATCTGCGAGTTTTTCTCCTTAAAAAGGGGCGTGTCTCTAAAAGCATCTGACAAAACTAGGTCTTGGAAGTTAAAGATCCCTATAGTTCTCTACAATCACGTGATTTGCAGCAAAATATTTTATCGCGTTTTATTTTAATTTCTGTTTTTATTGTTAATTTATTCTTGACTATTTTATGTGTGCAAACTTTATTTCATAAACATTAGCTAGAATTTTGAAAATCAAAAAGGTAACACTGCTAAAACACAAACCCATATTAAAGCAACTATACCGATTTCGTTGTTTTCAGTTAAATAACTAATAAGTGAATGCAAATTAACCCTAATGTTTACAAATGCGCATAAAGAGTAAATTTACCTTTGATTTTTTTCTAAATAAATTTTACTTCAGATTTATCTTTTACAACATATATTCAATTCGAACAACTGTAGATATACAAAATGAGTTAACAACAGCGTGAACTGTTTTCTTTCGATGTACACAAATAATAAACATAACTTTTATCATTATAATTTGACTTAACTTCTTGAATTAATGTAAATTAACTGTTATTTTTATTGGTTTGAGAGAATGTGAAAAAAAATTGTTTACTTATATTTCAATTTTTCAACCAAAACTGACTTTTTTGCGACGTCTACATTTTGTTTCCATCTTGTTTTCGGTCGGATACGAAACCGTATGAAAACGTGGTAGTGCATTTAAAATTAAGTCCCAGTAAAAACATTAATACTAAAGGTGAAGTTGGTTCAAGAAATTGTTTTAAAATCTTTGTGTATTCCCTAGATTTTCTAAAAATTATTCACGTAATTTATTTTTTTATGAATAATATGAACGCATTAGAAACAAAGAAGAAAAAAGATGGGAGGTTAGGCCTATTTATTCTGAGTACATTGTCTGCTAATAAATTATATCTATATAGCAGTACGTTAGGTCTGTTTTTATGAATAAGTTGTATAGGTGATGTTTGCCAGTTATAGCACTGTAAAACAAAATTACTGCCTGTTGTAACTTCAACCAATCACAATGAAAAAAGAAATTTTTGGTATCGTCTGATGAAATATTTTATGTCTCTTAGAAGAAAGGCGTTCCCCAAAGCAATCACCACACTCAACGCAGTTTTCATGTTTTCATCTTCCGGGCAATAAAAACTGTCACTGTGTCTGAGCTGTAATGGGAAAAATAAAAGATACAATTTGAAAAGGAATAAAGGCTTTTTGTTCCCTCTCGTGAAATCTTGATATTGTATTCAAACAGTTCTTTTGCATATATTAGTAGCCCTTAACTTCAATGAAAACTGTCAGACGAATTCAGGGTTTGTCTGGCATTTGTTTTTGTAACCAATTATTAAGACCTTTGCCAAAAGATGGTAGAAGTTCTTTTCCAGAAATAGCTATGGAATTATTTGTTTTTAAATCTGTTTGTTTTACAGTATAGATCATTAACTGGAGAACAGGTTTCAATTGTAGCTTAATACAAGTTAGCTAACATTGTAAAATCTAGAATTAATTGTAGTCAAGCATGTTCTTCGTACCTATTATCACTGAAGTAAATGTATATTTTATAAGTAAATTCATTATGTTAAATACGTCCAGATTATGTAAGATAATATACAATAAGAAGATAAATATTGTGCACATACTTATCAGTTATCCTATCTCTTTCTTTCTCTCACACACATTTGTTGAATATTTAGTTGAATACGTAAAATAACCAGATCGCGTAGTGTGTTAAGCTATAGAAGTGTGTAGTGTGTAGATGCATAGAAGAAATGATAAAGGGATTAGCCTAGAAGAAAAATGAGTGAGAGCAAAAATCCTACCGACTTTCATAGGGAAGTGATAGTTGGTGATTATATAACAAACAAGAGGATCGTCATCGAATAGTCCTTCTTTGGTTGGATGTTCAAAGGATATCATTACAATCAATCAACAGTACTGACCAAGCATTAATAAGCCTGTCATTAAGAAAAATTGTGATCTCAAATCGACCGAGCAGGCTTCTAGAAGATCACAAACATCAGACTCCATTTGTTCGATGCATTCAGCTGTTCTACTCTATCACTTGACAATAATAGTTCAGTCCCCAAAAATATTTATTTTATTTTAGTTAACACTTTAACGTTCTCTCTTATGTTTTTGTGTCTTAAAGCAAGTGCTACGTTTCGTGATGACGTTAAGTTTTCAAACCTAATTTTCTTTTTCTTTTTTAAATTAAGATGCATTGTTAAAAATAAGACTTTTTTCAATATTAATCGTGAACATAAAAGAATTATTGAAATGTTAACGAGAAATGTTGAGCGTGATAATATAAATTTAATTTTTAAATTTTGATATATTACAATTTAGCTTTTAGCTGTAAAGAAGACGATTTTAAACTTTTGTGTTTAGGCACCCAATAAAATACAATAATGTTGAAACCAACTAACTTTTTAAGACTTGTATAAAATGTACAGGTTTTCTTTACTTCAACTCGCGTATTTTAGGTTTTAGCTAAAGAAAAATTACTGGACATCATCTAGGAATAAACAAAACAAAAATGCTGATGAAATAAACACTATTAAATGTCTCCTATTTTGTTACATAAAAATTGTAAAACGATAAACAAAGCTTATAGTAAGCAAAGCAAATACATCAAAAATCTAAAGACTCTTATATCCTTAAAAATAACTTTGTTTTCAAAGCATAATGAAGTTGTTAATAACAGTTATTTCAAACCAAAACTCTCAAACTTCATAACAAGCTGTAGTAAAGGAAAGTGGCCGAACAAAATATTGATCAAGTTTGAGCAAGTCTCACGCACGTCCGTATTAGCTTGCCTGTGAATTGGCAATTCAGTTTTTACGAGAAGTTGAGATGGTTTCAGAAATTCATTAAAAATTACGTTTTCGTTACTTTACTGTTCGCTCTTGCTATCTCGGAAATGAAATAAGCTTTCATTTCTTCGAACGTCAAAAGATCTGGATGGTAGTTAGTTAAATAAAAAAAGACATTTTAAAGCAGCTATATAAAAGCTTCGCTACTTTAGGTCTCAATGCAGTGGAAAGAAAAATCCTGAGTTCGTTAAAGAAAGCGAATTTCTTCGGTGAGCAAAGATCTTAAGGAGAATTTGTGTCTGCTGATTTGGGGAATTTTTCTGCTCTACAAAAGGAGGTAAAACCGAAAATATTAGTCATTGTACTTAAAGAAGCGTTGGTAATATTGTCTTTAGTATTATTTTGATTATTTATTAGTGGACAAAAAGCATAACATTTACATGTAATGCATGCATAAATACGTACCATCCAGCAGATCTGTCCCAATTGTCTTTAAGACAATTTTTATGGTTCTTTTAGAACTAGTCCAAAATAATAATAATAATGGTTCTAGCGTTTAGTTGTTTTGTTTTATTTTTTGCACTGGTTCTAAACAAAATTAATGTGGTATTACGTGGAATATGTCGTAAAACTCCCTCTTACATGTCTTTATGAAGACTTTAATCAGACTACTAGCTTCTTTTCTGCTTGACATTTCTCCAGATACTGTCTGACGGGGAGGAAAGATGGCCGTGGATAGCCAGGTCGTTAGAGCGCTCAACTCATAATCTGAGGGTCGCAGGTTCGAATCAATGTCACACCAAACGTGTTTGCCCTTTCAACTGTTGGGCGTTATAAAGTGCGGTGAATCCCACTGTTTGTTAGCAAAAGAGTAGTCCAAGAGTCGACGTTGAGTGGTGATGACTAGCTGTCTTCCCCTCTAGTTCTTCCATAGCTAAATTAGGGACAACTAGCGCTGATAGTCCTCGTGTAGTTTTGCGCGAAATTCAAAACAAACAAATGTCTGCCTCTCACAGTCTGTATCTCATGAACGATTAATAGTAGAAAAACATTATACTTCCAAATAATTATTTTCAAGAGTACCATGCAGAAAAATTATTCACTTTTCATAATTCTTAAAATTTCTATCAACATCAATCCACTAGTCTTCGTATGTGTTTAACAGTCAATCTCAGAAAAGACGTATTAATAAGAACAAACATGTTTTGGTTGGGGAATATAGTGGAAAAAATGGGACTTTCTTCGTCGACTGATTGAAATAAATAATTGAGATAGGAGCATTAGTAGAAAAAACGCGTTAAGGTAGAAATATATTTTATTATATAATTGTGTTGTTCAGTTTGCACACACACATATATGTATTTTCATGTCAGTATTTTATACATGAATAATTGTATTCTACCATGTCGAATACTTTTATTTGAATCAAATTTAACTTCTCCCCTTGAACACTTCTTATTAAAATGACGACTTTTAATAGCGTATTTTCTTGCACTCAGTAAAATGAAGACGAACGGTGGCATCCTGCGAAAAAGAACCCGCGGCTACTTAGCGAACATGATCTCTCGTTGCATTGAAATGCAAACATTTTTGCCAACTATGCATTACAGTCAGTGCCCTTTGCTTAAAAACAAATTCAAAGCAATTTTCCTTGTTTACATAACGCACGGAATAACAAAATACGGTTGTAAATGGCCCACTAGACGTACACTGCGTATACGGTATGATCCAAGGCATTGGCTTGACTGCACAACTTTATTTTATCGTCACTGTGTTTAGAAGCTGATCGATGGATTGTTTCAACGGGCATCTACAAGTCTTCCAATGATATTAAGTTGCAAAAAACACACAAAGCATTAGATACTAACAATTCAACGTTAAAACACTATATACAGCAATACGTGAAACATTAAATATTGCAACAGTTATGTAGATACGTGAATATATATATATGTAAATTTACTACTAAAAAAAATCTACAATTGTTTTGGTCTCCAGGAATGAATCATTTGAATCTCAACATATTATTAGCTAAAAATAATCGAAAAATATTTTGTGGAAAAGGCTGAAGATATTATCATACACATAGCATTTACTGATTAGCCCTTAATATCTTGCAGTCTTCTGTTAAGAAGCAAGATTTCCTGTCCACATTCGGGCCATTTGTCAACAATACTACATAAGTTAAGCCCCACCCTAGTGGTTCAGCGGTAATTCTGAAGACTTATATCGCTCAAAACCAGGTTTCGATACCTGCGGAGGGCATACTGCACAAATGACTTTATGTAGCTTCGCGGTTGATAACTAACTTAACTTTATTTTTACGTAAAACATTATATAACTTATACCAAAATGCCTTGTTTACTGTGTGCATATTTCGCATTTAGAATGTGGTTTTGTATATTTCATAAATTGGCCGCCATCTCCATAAAACTATACATAAAAAATTTTTGCGCAAAGTTATACGAGTTAATTGCAAGTAGCCGCCCGATTTTGCCATAGATAGTCTCCCAGCGGCGTAGCTGTATGTCTATGGACTTACTTCTCAAGAAACCGGGTTTTGATACCCGTTGTGGGCCGAGCAATGAGAGCCCACTGTGCTGTTTTATGCTTAACTTAATCAAACATACAAATCAACAGATAGACTAGAAAAAAGGCAGCTAACTATTCTCCGTCAACTCTGTGTCTGACTAAATAGTTGAATTTGACCACCATTTTATAGAGCACCAGCTGGCTCATAGTGCGAAGAGAGTTTTTGCACCAACAGTAGGCGAACCAATAACCTTTGAATTCAAAGTACAGATAACGTTAACCATTTTTTTGTTATCGTGATTTTCGTTGATACATCCAGCAATAAGTTTTTCTAGTCCGGTTTCAAGAAAGAAAGCATTTTCAAGACTGAATGTTTCTATTAATGTAAATAAAATAACGACTTCTAACTCCAGAATATAATTTTATTAGCTCGATATTTCGTTATTACAGCTTCGTTAGGAGCTACCGATTTTTTGATTCGCTATTAGTTCCTGTCAGTGAACTGTTTAAAGAAATATTGAGCTAATAAAGTTAATTCTGAAGATTCAAGCCTTTAAATTATTTACGTTTATAAAAATGCATTGTAATAAATCTCGAATTGCGTTAATCAAAGCTAAGTTTAATTGTACTCTCAGATCATATCTAACATTATTTTGAAGAAATAAAGAAATCAGAATGTCATATTGTATTTTCAGAAAAAAAAGGTACATTTTACTTAATAATAGAAATTAGTTACCCAGAAATTCTATCTATTTGAGATACCTTTAAAATGTCTGAAGATAAAATGAAACACTCAAGAATAGAGGCTGATATTGAGGAAAAAGTAAATTATGACATATACGTTACATAAGCCTAACTTAACAAGAAAACACCCACCATGTAGCTGACGTTCGGTTTGTTAAGTTTAATGTACGCTTGTAGTTTTACTGTCACAGCAAACAAAGTAAAGATATTATGTTTTGTTTACGATTAAGCACAAAGCTACAAAATGGTCTCTCTGTGCTCAGCCCACCACGGGTGTCGAAACTCGGTTTGGCAGTGTGGGTCCGAAGATATACCGCTGCGCCACTGGAGAGGGTAGTAGAGAGTAACTGTTGTTTTATTGATGTGTTTTAAAACTTTCTCTTCTTTCAAAATGTTCGTATAAAGCAACTTTTCATCGTTTCGATTAAGATTAAAATTAAAAATATATTTTCATGGAAGTTAGATCCCAATAATAAAAGCAGGGGTTAGGGGAAAATCGATAATTTTTCGCTTGGCATTAACATGGGCAACATTTCTTTGGTATTGGTATCAGAACTGTATTTTTTTGTGTTCCGTAGTTTAATGCTAATTGGTTTGAATTTCGCGCAAAGCTACATGAGGGCTATCTGCGCTAGCCGTCCCTAATTTAGCAGTGTGAGACTACAGGGAAGGCAGCTAGTCATCACCACCCACCGCCAACTCTTGGACTACTCTTTTATCAACGAATAGTGGGATTGATCGTGACAGTATAACGTCCCCACGGCTGAAAGGGTGAGCATGTTTGGTATGAGGGGGATTCGAACCCGCGACCCCCGGATTACGAATCGAGTGCCTTAACCATTTGACCGTGCCGGGCCTTTTAATGCTCAACGTCAGCATTATATCTGCCATAGCTATAACAACTTATAGATTCACTATTAGATGTATGTAATTATATATTCAAAATGTACAGTGTATCTCACCATAATGTCACAGGCGTATAGATAAATGGTCATAAATACAATTTGTTTAAATAACGTCTTATTATGGTGGTAACATTCTACTGGGTCATACTGTAAAACGAACCTAGGCTACCATGCACCTTACTGACACTGGTAACAAATTACTGGGTCACACTGTGAAAATAACCTTATTGTCTCAAATGCTTGTTTGTTCTTAAAAGGTTTAAAGTGTTTGGTTCACGAGGTTATTTTATTTTTGATCTGCTATTATAGATCTCCATTAGGCCTTTCCAGGTAAGTTGTTATAAAACGAACGGCTTATGGTAACGTAACTCGTGAACAAATCTTTCCACGAAAAGCCTCATTCTTCCTTCTAAAATAACTTTTAAAGAATAACTAAAATTTAATTGAAAAATTTTGCTTGTACGATAAATCTGTTTTGAAACTAAATTATTACATTTTTTAAAAATCGTATTTTTTTATCGTAGTTCACATTGAAACCTTCAATGCAATAGAATGCAATGAGACTTTCTTTCTTGACGATAACCACCCTTATGATGTCATTAGCAGCCCTGGGTACCCAGAAAACTACCCAGACCTGACAGAGTGCTATTACGAGATTCGTGCTCCTAATCTAAAGAAGATAAATTTGGAATTTACTGATTTTTTACTGGAGGATCATGAGAGGTGAGCCAGTTTTATTTTCTTAACCAGGTTTATTTTTTAACTAATTAATTTTTGAACTTAAGTACATTTCATGAATTTCTAGAAGAAACCTAGAAATACGTTCCAGAGTTTTGCTCTTAAACGCAACAGGTATAGAAAAAACAATACTAACTGTTTTGTTATGTAATGAACCGCTGTTTAGTACAGAATTTATACACGCAGAGACTAATATATAGAGAGAGACGTTAGTTTATGGTAATTTTAAACTCTAGACTTCAGAAACGTGTTGGAGAGTAGAAAGGTGTAATGGAATGCACACGTCACTAGATGTAAGTACATTAGGGATGGTGCATTGTTTTATCCATTAAAGACTAATAACTTTAGTGGCCTGAATTGGTGCTGTTTTCAGCGAAACGTAAATAGAGGACACATCCTTGCCTCTCCAAACACGACACGAACAACGTGTACTTAAGGGATACAACTGATGAAAACTGGGTTTTATTCGACTGATATGCATGATGCGGAGAACTGGATAAATCTTCTGGATAAATTCTATTAAGCCAAGGTGTGTTTCAAATGAATATAACGTAAAGCACAAACAACGAATAATGCTATTCTGTCACTCATTATGTCTTAGAGACCGAAGTAATGGAATGTATTGATTTAACTGTCAGTGTATTAACTGTCATTAAACAAACACATATAAAGCAGGCGTGTGCACTTCCTATGGCTCAGTTTGTTCATCGAAATGGTATTGCAAATATGTCTTCAATGGGTTATCAGAAGTTTACAATACTATACAGTATTTCCTTTTATAACAATATCTATGTAATGGCTGAGCCACAAGTTCTGAGAATTACTGTAAATATTAAAACAAAAAGTTTGAATTTCTTGTTCTTCTTTCTCCTGCTTCTTGTTATTACGTGATAAGTCATGTAGTGTTTTATATTGTTGTCTCTCACAAGCAATAGTTTATTGTATGCGTGTAGCTACACGTCCATTGAAGTCATTTTGAGCCGTTGTGCATTATACCGTTTTGGAGGTAACATTCAAACCTGTACTCACAGCTACGTCATTGGAAAGCATCACGTAAAAAGCATACGCTGAGTCACTTATTATCACTGTTAAAGTGTTTGGACCTTCTGTCGTTGAAGCCAAGAATATGTTATCATACTGCTACTGGGAATAGTATAATTGTCTGTAGGTTTATAGTTATTATGCTAATGTTCACTGTCATAGGCTGGATAACAATATAGGCTATCAAGACGTAAATGCACTCCGGTGCTGCTCAGTTTAATGTTGTAGAGAGGAACAATCCCGTAACAGTTGCGTTAAAAAGTGAACTTTCTAATTAACTTTTTCATGTCTTTCAGTAATCTATGGTATTTTCCCCATAAAAGTAGCTCAAATAGAGAAATTGAGGTAAAAGAGTCACTTTTAGAGACTGTCGTATTCCAGCCGGCCTGATGAACCCTAATATAGGTAGTGTGGTTAGCACGCTATTACATATTATTCTTTGGTTTCACTCATGTGTTCCTAGAACTATGACGAGCTACCAACTAAAGTAAGCACACTGGCAGAAGTTCACGAATATGATGAACGCGAGACTTTTTGTTTTGAACAACTTTGAACTAACGTAAGTACTTTGAATCTTTTGTGGTTGTAAAGTTAGTATTTAAGAAAATTTTAGTTTGTTCAGTGTAAACAAAGAGTATTTATAGGTAGTCTAAAAAGTCGTAAAATAAACAAATTTAAAATTCATGAATTTTTAACAACTCTCGGTTGATTTACAATGAATGGTAAAGGGTGAAATGCATTTTATTTTAGGGTCGACTTACCATACACTAATAATGTATGAATCCGCTATAGTCTTCGGATATAATGTACACCATTGCCACCCACTAGTATCCACGTTATTTTGAGCCACTATGTTAGATAATGCGCTGTTTACACGTGACATATGACCTTCTCGATTCTGTTTGTTGGACAGCAGTAAGTCTACGGACTTACAATGTTTAAACCCGGCACTGGATTTTCCGTGGATAACATTTAAATATTCCAAGCAAGGACAATGATTTAACTGAAGTTGCTTGTTTGTTCTGAATTTCCAGCAAAGTTACACGAGGGCTATCTGCGCTAGTGGCTTCTCCTCTGGTCTTTCACTGTGAAATTAGGCGGTGGAAACTCTTGAGTTATTCTTTTACCAACGAATAGTGGAATTGATAGTTAACTTATAATGCTCCCAAGGCTGAAAGGACGTGCATGTTTGGTGTGACCGGGGATTCGAACCCGCGACTCTCAGATTATGAGTCGAGCTGCCTAACCACCAAGCCATGCCGAGCCAATGAAGTTATTAAATTCAGCAGATAGCCCTCGTGCAGCTTTGCTCGAAATTCGAAAACAAGCAAACAAAACAAACGTGGCGTTAGAGTTAAGTACTACGGCACTTTACTTTAAAGTAGAAATAAAGACATTACTCTACACTAAATCAGATATCTGAACAAATGTGAATATGAAATGAAAATTGTACTTAATCTTATGTATTCATCTATATAAATAAATGTCAGTATGTGTGTGTTTAGTATCTGTTTCTTACACGTTGTGACCCCCGCTGGTTCAGCGGTATGTCACCGGATTTACAACGCTAAATTCAGGGGTTCGATTCCCCTCAGTGGGCCCAGCAGATAGCCTGATGTGGTTTTGCTCTAAGAAAATAAACTCCTTACACATTTTCATAGATTAATTTACTTTAATCATGCCTAAACGAATTACATGGGAAGATGGTTTGGACCCCCTCCACGTCTAATTTCACATCTAAGTGATGAAAAACTTCTAGTGTTGTGTATCCCTAGCATTAAAATGAACTACGTTGTTAGAATTCTTAAAAATAACATTTCTTTCTCTTCAATATTAATGCCTTTCTATATTTTATTGCGTTTTTGTTGTTATGTTTATTAAAATAAAGTTTGTTTGTTAGTTTTTGAATTTCGATCAAATCTACTCGAGGGCTATCTGCTCTAGCCGTCCCTAATTTAGCAGTGTAAGACTAGAGGGAAGACAGCTAGTCATCACCACCGACCGCTAACTCTTGGGCTACTCTTTTACCAACAAATAGTGGAATTGACCGTCACTTTATAACGCCCCCACAGCTGAAAGGGCGGGCAAGTTTGGTACGACCATGATTCGAACCCGCGACACTCGGATTACGAGTCGAACGCCTTAAAACGCTTGGCCATGCCGGGCCCAGGAAAATAAAGAGAAACATAGTTTCCTATCCTTCTTTACAAACTAGTTTTTATTGCACGCGTATAATGGATGGGTGTCTTATGAGAGAGATACCTACTGTTGGGTTTACAATAGTTCTGAGCAGGCCCCCCAGTGGCTCAGCGGTATGTCTGTGGACTTATAACGGAAAAAACCGGGTTTCGATATCCGTGGTGGGCAGAGCACAGATAGTCCCTTGTGTAGCTTTGTGCTTAATTCAAAACAACAACAACAAGTTCTGAGCAGTATTCGGGTGACCAATGACTGGTAAAAGTTTTTGTACTCTTCAACTAAACAAATTAGAACTATGGTGTGTTTAAAGGAGGACTCTGTTTGAACTATTGATTAACCTAAGTCAGGTTGTCTTTAACTGTTATTGTTTAGTATACTTTAAAAACTGATACACCAGAGAGAAGGCAGGACCCATCGTAAACTCTTGTTTGATCAGATAGTTAGTTTTGAACGTCACTTTTATTGCGCATTCACCACAACTCCAAGGTGCAAAGTTAGTTTTAGCGGAAAAAGGATGAGGACTATGAATTCTCAGGTTAACAACCTAAGAAACAGTTATATAAAACTGCACTAGCTGTAGTAACAGATATGAATGTGTCTGTATCAGTCTTTCTTTCATTATGTGAACTGAATCAAATTGGTTTAATCAAACAGAGTTTTAAACATGTTTGAGGAAATAGTTGATAAAATTTCTAATAATCGGCTCACTGAAAATCACTTGAATCTAAAGGATATGGTTTAACTTTGTTAGAGATTGAAACTTTAATAGAATATTTATGGAGCTAAGTGTAGTGCTATTACTGAAAATCGCGAAAGTAATTTTGCTTTCTCATCTGAGTATTTTAAACAAAAAGTAATTACATCTATCTATCTATGTACAGCGACTCTGTTAAAAGTACAATGGTTACATGATTTAACAAAATAGATAATGGTTTTTATGTTTGTAATCAGATCCACATCACACTGGTTTTTTTCTGTTATGTTGTGGTTACGGTTTCATATCTCTATTTTAGACACTCAGTGGCCACTTTGTTAGGTACACCTATCTAGTACCGGATAGGACCCCTTATTGCCTCCAGAAAAGCTTGATTTCTTTGCAACATGGATTCAACAAGGTGCTGGAAACATTCCTTAGGGATTTTGATCCATGCTAACTCAGTAGCATCAAGCAGCTCATGCAGATTTGTCGTCCACATATTCGTGCTGCGAACCTCCCGTTCCACCTCATCCCAAAGGTGCTCTATTGGATTGAGATAGTTGGACTGCACGCCATTGGAGTATACTGAAGTCACTGTCATGTTCGTGGAACCAGCTTAAAATGATGCCTGCTTTGTAACATGGCGCATTATCCTGCTGGAAGTAATCATTGGAAAACGGGTAGACTGTGGCTATAAAGGGATGCACATGATCAGCATCAATGCTCAGATACGCTGTAGCATTCAGCTGATGTTCAGTTGGTATTGAGGGGCCTAATGTGTGCCACGAAAACATTTCCCACACTGTTATACCAACACCATCAGCCTGTACGGTCGACACAAGACAGGGTGGATTCATGAATTCATGCTGTTAATGCCAAATTCTTACCATACCATCTGCATGTCGCAGATGAAATTGAAATTCTTCAGACCAGGCGACGTTTCTCCAATCTTCAATCGTGCCCACTGTAGTCTCATTTTTCTGCTCTTAGCTGACAGAAGTGGAACCCGGTGTGGTCTTCTACTGCTGTAGCCCATTTATTTCAAGGTTCGACGCGTTGCGCATTCAGAGATGCCCTTTTGCACACTACTGTTGTAAAGAGTGGTTATTTGAGTATTTTGGCCTTCCTGTCAGTGTGGCCAGTTAAGTGACTTGGCATTCAGGCTTAACCCATTCCTAATTTTTCATTGCTTACAAGAATGTAGGGGAGGTAGCCAGTCATAAGAATGAGCGCCTCAGGAGAAGCATATTGACTTCCACTTTTATAACACCCCAATAATTGGGGTCTATCATTAACAAGGCGTTTTCACCCACAGAATTTCCGCTTACTGGATGTTTTTTGTTTTGTTTTTCGCACCATTCTTTTTAAACTCTAGAGACTGTAGTGTATGAAAATACGAGGAGGTCAGTAGCTTTTTAAATGCTGGAGCCACCACATCTGATGCTAACAATCGTTCCACGGTCAAACTCGCGTAAATCACACATCTTTCCATTCTAATATTCGGTCGAACAACAACTGAACATTTTGACCACGTCTGCATGCTTTATATACTGAATTGCAGCCACATGATTCGCTGTTCGGCTATTTGCATTGAGGAGCAGGTGTGCCTAATAAAGTGACCGTTGAGTGCATGTATTGCATCCTCTTCTGTAGAACAGATATAATTTATTACTTAACTTTATGGAAGAATAGCCTAAAAATCGTGAATATTTTTCATGATCAACAATACGAGTTTTGCACATCTTTCTTGTTTGATGTAAAATCCATAACTGAGAATTAAAAGAAATGTAAAAAAAAATTAACTAGCGTGATTGTTTTTCATGAATATTACATTACGCCTATTAATTTATAATTTTTTCGCAAGCCTTCAGTCTTGAAAACCATAATTATTAATGAAAAATGGTTGTAGATAAACGTTGTTGTACAAGAAACAACATTCATACTAAATAATAAAACTATGGATCTAAATAGCAATAAAAATAGTTGTGTAGTCACTTTTTACAATTTACAATACAATTCAAATTGGAATTTTCGACCTAAGCAAATTTCATGCGCGTGCAGGCAAAATGGCCAGTTAAGTGACTGAGAATTCAGGTTTAACCCATTCCTAATTTTGCATTGCTTACAAGAATGTAGAGGTGGCAGCCAGCCATAAGAATGAGTGCCACAGAAGAAGGAGATTGACTTCCACTTTTATAACGCCCCAATAATTGAAAGTTCTGAGAGTGTGTTCAGCGACATCTTGTCTCGATTTCTGGAACTTTCAATTCGCCGCTTAGCACTATCATCAGTGGGTCATGTGTTGGGCTCACGTAGAAAAGAGGTAAAGTAAGCCTAATTCACGTATACCAGAGTGTTTTTTGTTCTTGTTGTTTTTGAGCTTACCAAACCACGTTCCAAAAACAAGAAATAGTTTTAGATATAAAGCTGATTAGATTAAAGACAAACCTAAAAAGAGTTACTGAAAATAGTGTATATTAAGAATTGTAATAAGAATATATATTACAATTCGTCTATTAATGGCCAAAGTAATAAGTAATATATATTTCAATTCGTCTATTAATGAGAGTATATACTACAGTTTCATCTACTAAGAAGAGAATGCACTACACGTTTATCCATTAAGAAGAGTATATATTACAAGTTCATTCATTAAGAAGAAAGTATGTTACCATTTTATCATTTAAGAAGAGCTTACATTGCCATTTCAACCACTGAGAGAGTTTATATTACCAATTCATCTATTAAGAAGACAAGAGTGTATATTATCATTTCAGACATTAAAATAGTATATATGATTATTTCAGCCACTAAGAACATCGTTTATTGTCACTTCATTAATTAAGAAGAGTGTATCATTTCTTCTATTCAGAATATTTTATATTACCATTTCATCCATTGAAAGGAATCTAATTCTTCGAGTTCGTTATTACACCTAAAGCTCGATATTTAATTTCTTCCGTTTATTTAGTGTATTAAAGTGATGTATTCATTTGTCTGTTTGCATCCGATGTAAGGAATTTTTCACAGGTTATATAACGTATTTCAGTTTATGTCCAGATCGTACGCTTTCGTATATGAAGGCAAGATGAAGTTCTGATATTATCTGCTCGTTATCTCAACAGAAATCGATATAAGCTTTTGTAGGAATAGAATCGTTAACGTATCCTAAAGTGCTTGTCTCCAATTTAGCAATATATCGAAAACCTTTATTACTTCCTTCAAAATGCTCCCGATATTTTAAAACATTTCTTCTTCTTGTTAAAACTTCGTGTTACAACAACTGTGTGCAGATACCAATGTAGAACGAATGAGGATTATCATATTAAAGTTTATTTCTAAAAGTTATCAATAATCTCTATTCGTGCATTGATATATTGAAATTAATATTGTTTATTCAACGTTTACTTATAGTTCTAACTATTCTGTATATATATATATCAACCAAAATGTGCCAAAAAATCACCAGGGGAAAGAGGATCGCACAGCCAGCACCAAAGAAATGATGACCACATTAGTATAAATAACGTTGTCCAATGACTATAGTAATGCTAATGAGTAAAACTAACCTTAAAAATCTTTAAAAAGAAATCACTGCAGTAAAAACTCTTCTTTTTAAAGATTTTTAAGGTTAGTTTTACTCATTAGCATTACTATAGTCATTGGACAACGTTCTTTATACTAATGTGGTAATCATTTCTTTGGTGCTGGTTGTGCGATCCTCTTTCCCCTGGTGACTTTTTGGCACATTTTGGTTGATATATATATATACAGAATAGTTAGAACTATAAGTAAACGTTGAATAAACAATATTAATTTCAATATATCAATGCACGAATCTAATCTTAATTCGTCATTTGCCCAAACGTAAGTGATATCAAAAGAACCCCGATTGCTTTTGAAAGTCCAATCTATCCTTATTATGAGGTGATATGAAAACGAAGAGAACAGCTCGATGCCACTGTGGTGATACTACTGTGGTTCGTCATCACAACAAAGGCGCCACTTTTGATTACAGCAAACATTCATACTTCTTGTTTTTACAGTGGCTTATCCGAGCATCACCATGACAACAACGACCAGATCCTTATTTTTTATTTTACATTAATATAGTTAACTTACATTCGAGTTATGGTAAGTTCTGTTTTACATTAAGAATAACAATGTAGAATGACATTATAGGTATTACTATAGCGACGAGATATAAGATCGTGGTTAGTGGCGATCGATTCGTAGTCTGCGAATTGTAGGTCCATATCTTCGACGCCGAACGTGTTCACCCTTTTAGCTGAGGGGTGTTGTTATGTGACGATTAATCCCATTATTCGTAGGTAAAAGTGTAGTCCAAGAGTTGGTGGCGAGTGGATGCCGTTGGCTTACTACCTTCCCTCTAATCTATCATTTCTAAATTATAGGCGGCTAGCGCTTATAGATGTATGGCAACTTTGCCCGAAATTGAAAACTAACAAACAAACCACTGATATCAGTTATAATAACAATATTTAGTAACGTGCTTATTTAAATTTTTATGAATTTGTTGTTGCCGTTGTTATAACGATAGCTCTATCATATGATTGAGGGATTACAACGCTAAACTTCGGGATTCAATTCCTTCTCTCGGTTCAATATAGACAGCCTATTGAACAGCTTTGAACCAACAACAATGAAACAGCTCTGTGTTGAAAACCACATGAAGAAAATATTCAAAAATCTCTCTAGTATTATAATTAGTTTTCATCTCTATTTCATTTAAACCAGGTCGACGGCCCAGCTTGGCCAGGTGGTTAAGGCACTCGACTTGTAATCTGAGAGTCGCGGGTTCGAATCCCTGTCACACCAAACATGCTCGCCCTTTCAGCCGTGGGGGAGTTATAATGTGACGATTAATCCCACTATTCGTTGGTAAAAGAGCAGTCCAAGTGTTAGCGGTGGGTGGTGGTGACTAGCTGCCTTTCCTTTAGTCTTACACTGCTGTATTAGGGATGCCTAGCGCAGATAGCCATCGAGTAGCTTTGCGCGAAATTCAAAACAAACAAAATAAACCAATCAAAAACAAACAAACAATAAACCAGGTCGAAATCGGTACTGATATATGTTTTGCACATGGTCATAACTAGAAGAAGTTAATAAATAAAATGTTCATACTTTATTACAGTTGTTACTATGATTACCTGGAAATCCAAGATGGCGATGACGTTGAAGCAGTGTCACGACACTGTGGAGACTATAGACAGAAGTTAAAGTTACTACGTCACTTAAGCTCTACCAATCACCTGAAGTTAAAATTCCTCTCTGATTTCTCTTACTCAAACAGAGGATTTCGAGCTGAGGTTCGTCTTTGGAATGGTAAGAATTATAATAAAGTAAATAGACAGACAGACAAATAAATAGCTATTAAAGAATTAAAATAAAACCTTAAAATATTTAGTGTGATAGTTTTTAAAAACTATGTTTATTCTGCCCTATGTGTGTCTGTATTAAGTACAAGTATTAGCGGAAGCGTGATGATCTTTTCAAAATTATCAGTATTATATCCTAATTTTTAATTTGCAAATTTTCCTAAGTTAGATAAATTAAAGAAAGATATCGAAGTTGCGATAATTTGTTAACCTTTCATTAGCTTCACTATTCGCTGTCTACTCTACCAAGTAATGTATATATATATTAGTTTTGTTCTTGCACCACTTTAGGTCCATTTAACTTCGTACAAACTATAATTATTATCCATTGAAACCTTAAAAGATAACTGTTAACGAGATTATATACATTTGAACCCTATATTCACTGAGAAAGTAAATGGTTTGATTTAGTAGTTTAAATTTGTAACTGTTATCTGTAAAAAAAAAAAAAAATCCTTAAATGTCTTTTCAGCAGATGTTTTATGAGTTTCTTATAGAGTTCTAGTCAGAATGATAAAGTGATCCGAACAAAATTCCTGCATTGAATTATATGATATTTAAAGAAAACTCCTCACTATAAAGTTCGTTTCACTATAGAAACCCCTGATTAGTTAGTGGTTCTCCAAAATAGTTTTAATGTGACCCCTGATTAGTTAGTGGTTCTTCAAAATAGTTTTAGTGTGACCCCTGATTAGTTAGTGGTTCTCCAAAATAGTTTTAGTGTGACCCCTGATTAGTTAGTGGTTCTCCAAAATTGTTTTAGTGTTATTCTATCTGTACAATACGTTTCTAAGCAAAACCATATTATATATGTTGTTTTAATGTCTCTTTCGCACTGTAGCTGGAGCATATAAAGACCCACCAACACTAATCTATTTGTTTCTAAAATTTTATATGACACTATTACCATTCCTCAGTGGGGCATAAATATAAAGACTTACAACTCTATAAACAGGGTTCGATTTCCCACGGTAGATACAGCAGATATCGTAATGTGGCTTTGTTCCAAAAGAAAGAAACAAGCAAACAAGATAGTATTATTTGGAATGCGCTTTAATAAATGCTTCTTTAATTTAGAAGTATTAGGAAAAAGTATCGCTTGATAAAAACCTGTGTGGGGTTGGCGACTAAATTTGAAAAAAAAGGAACCAAACAAAACAGGGCTGGAGATGAGTATATCACTTGATTCTGCTGTGTGATCATTAGCTGGACATTATTGACTTTCACACTTTATCTACCTAAAGCTTCATATTTTAGTAGATTCTTAACATTTATCATTACACCCTTCGTTTAGTTAACTTTACAGTGCTACTTTTATGACTATTTCACAATAGAATAACATTTTACCACTGGAAATTCTGGTTCTATTTGTCTTGCTAATGAGAAAGCCAGTAATGTAGCACTTTTATTCTCCATGTAAATTCAAATAGGCTTAGATCTGAACATTAGCTGGATCAAATAATATGTCCACGCCCATTACTATCTTGTTTAGTTTCTATTTGCGAGTTAAGTAGCCAATCCCACATAGTTTTTTTTTATTTAGTTATAATGTTTTTCCTATTACTTGTTCACTTTTTTGTAAGATGGTGTCAATTATAGTGTATTTTAAAGCTTCATAAATGTTTTTTGTAATAATAGTAATAAAATAGGTAATCAAATATCGTGAAAACTCTTTCGCTCTATCAAATTATGATAAAATTAGTGTTGCTGTTAAACCTGGATAAGCGCTAGGTTTTTTTAAGAAAGATGATGAACAAACGTAAGAAATCTTGGATTTAGCTGTTCGCCAGTTTTCGACTTTGGGACGCTCTAGATAGCTGAAAAGCGGCATATATACCGGAGATAGAGTGACTGTGCTAGGTAGTTCTTCATATACAGCTTCTGATGACTTATAAAGAAGAAAATCCTGATGACTTTTGTATTGCTTTAATACGGGCGTTCGTGCCATCCTTACACATAGAGTGCAAGCACACTCTTCATTAAACAGAAAATCTTTAAAACGTTTAACTAACAAACTTAAATACATTTCCTTGAGTCACAGCTGGGAATATCCGTACTCTGGATGTTTTTGTCACTACATGTCTTACTACGCTCCAAGTGTTCAGTCGATAGAAAATACTGTTGTCAATTTATCTATAAAACTAACAGATTTGTAGAAGTTCTGTTAGTTACTAAGTGAGAAACCAAATTTATTTCCGTTTTACTTAGTTAATATTTTCAGTTAAACAATTTCACTCTGTATATCGCTTGGCCAGTGAACATGAGCATACTGATAAAAGGTGGTATTTCGCAAGGTCCTTCTATTTTATGATTTCAAATTCAGGAAAAAATGGAAGAAATATAATAATAAATAACTTTTTTTTTCTAAGAGTTTCAAATGTTTAAAATGTATGTTCATGACCCCACTTTTTGTCAGTCCGTAACGTTCGTCGTCCGCAAGTTTCTTTGTATTGATCTAATTTGTGTCTCCATATTAAGCTGCACATAAAGTAGTGTCCTACATATATTTCTAGATAACGTGTCTTCTGCAGCACAGTGTGACAGCAAGATATTTCACCTATTCAGAAATCAGTGTTATCTACTAGCTTCGTATCCAGAAGTTAGTTGGCACACCGCGCGTCAGATCTGTGCTGAGTCTGAAGCGAGGCTGGCCACCATTTTTACTCTCGAAGAAAAACGTTTTGTGAATAATCTCATTCAATCCACTGAAGCTATTAGGTCTGGACTGTTGTACTGGGTAGGTGGAGTCAAAGAAATTGGAACCAAAACGTGGCACTGGGTTGATGGACAGCAAATAAACCAATCAGGTAGTAAAATATTTAAATTCTATTACTTCCCGAATGCTATTATTTTACATAACTTTAAGTGTGTAGCGAATTGTTGCTTGTTAAGAGAAAACTTCGGTGTAGTCTTAAAGGCCTATCAGTGATTAATACGCTATTAACTTGGATTTTAAATATATTGAGTTAAATAATAAGATAATATAATTTCAAATAAGTGATAGTTGGCTTTTGAAGGTTGATAAAATTCTCTGTGGGTAACTATTACATACAATAAAAATTTTAAAACAGTAGGAAAAAAATCATTTTGTTTGTTTAGGAGCAAATATTCGCAACAATCTATCTATATTGTACACATCACGGGGATTGAGCATTGAATTTAGGTTTAAGAGCCTCGAAGTTTACCGCTGAGCCGTTGTAGGAGAGCTGTTTTAAAAGATCATGAACAATGTAATGTTTTCCTATTTACACGTACGTAGGGTAGATTGGATTGGATAAAAAACTAACCAATACATTGCCCTAGGAAACAATTTTTGATTGGTCACTGCCACCTTGTCATTACTAGAGAGAGATTGAATCTTGAGCCATTTTAACGGCAAATACTGCATACACACAACGTATTTTATTGAATTGAAATAAGCACGTTTTATCATAACACATAATTACACATGCCGTGAAAAATTGGCCAGGGTACGGCTTGACATTCCTTTACGCTTCCTACGACCCTGCAGTAATATAATAGGACAAATTATAATAATCGTTTGCGTGACAGATTATAACTAGTGAGATGAATGTGACATTCACAAAAAGAAAACCCGTAATATAAGCCCCCCCCCCCCAATGGCACAGCGGAATGTCTGCAAACTCCATACTCGTGGTGGGCAGAGCACAGATAATCCGTTGTGTAGCTCTGTGCTTAATTCAAAACAAACAATCAATCAATTGAACAACAGTGTGTACTTCTTGGCGAAAGACATAGATTTTATATTTCACAGCGAAGAAGACAGGAACAATATAGATTGTGTACTTCGCTTTGCGAAAAACTTTATCAACTGTCTCATGTTTATTATTAGCTATTATCAATAATTTTTTCATAAATATTTGCAACCATGTTTTGGGCTCTCATTCAAATACACTTATTGAAAATTATAAGTTGTTTTTTTTAATAAGATGAAAGTATACATCAAATTTCTTTTCATGTTGTTGTTGTTTTTTTGGAATTTCGCGCAAAGCAAGTCGAGGGCTATCTGCGCTAGCCGTCTCCAATTTAGCAATGTAAGACTAGAAGGAAGGCAGCTAGTCATCATCACTCACCGCCAACTCTTGAACTACTCTTTTTGTCAACGAATAGTGGGATTGACCGCAACATTATAACGCTCCCACGGCTGAAAGGGCGAGTATGTTTGGTGTGACGGAGATTCGAACTCGCGACCCCCAGATTACGAGTCGAACGCCTTAAATCACCTGGCCATGCATTAAATAGCCTTATAAAATGATATAAAACAGTTACACGGAAACGTAGTTTGGAAAATTGAAAATTGTCGAAATTAAGAACTAGTGACTAGACTCCACTGACTTATAACACTAAAATCCAGGGTTTGATTCTTCCACGGTAGACACAGCAGATAGCTATCAAGCATATTTAAATTATTAGATTTACAGAATTTATGAAATTGTATTTAATTTGTTTCTATGTCACTCCATCAAATAAACTATAGAATTAATTTTTGAAACCTGTTTGTTTGTTTGTTTTGGAATTTCGCACAAAGCTATTCGAGGGCTATCTGTGCTAGCCGTCCCTAATTTAGCAGTGTAAGACTATAGAGGGAAGGCAGCTAGTCATCACCACCCACCGCCAACTCTTGGGCTACTCTTTTACCAACGAATAGTGGGATTGACCGTCACATTATAACGCCCCCACGGCTGGGAGGGCGAGCATGTTTGGCGCGACTCGGGCGCGAACCCGCGACCCTCAGATTACGAAGTGCACGCCTTAACGCGCTAGGCCATGCCAGACCTTTTGAAACCTTAAAAAATAATTCATATAAGAGTTCTAACTTAGCTCTTTAGGTATATTCAAAATGTTTCGATCACATTTGATGTGCTGTTATACTTCTTAAGTGCACAGAATTTTAAACTTTCACAGAGAATAACATTTAGACTCTAAGTAAAACACAATTTTTGACACCTACGTTCCATTTTGTGTCAAAACGGGCGGTTAATAACCACAGAAATCATTGTCCATAAAATAGTTAACATAACCTAAAATGGATTAAGTTAAACGTTTTGTTGTTGTTGTTGTTTTTTTGTACATTCCAAATCAGTGGTTTTCTTAGAGCTCAGATAAAATATCGAATTCTGCTAATCTCATCTTACTAAATCAGAGTGGTTCAGCTGACGACCGCGTTTATCTGGCTCGTGCACTCATCATGAATTGCATATTAACATTCAAGTATTTCGTTTGTAAGAAAATTACAAAAATATAAAAACAAGTGTTATGGCCCTCCAATGCTTCCATTCTTTTAAACTCCGGCACACCATGCGTTGAATCATCACTATATATGGTCAGTTCTATTGTATCTGTATCGTGTTTCTTCAACCACTCGCCCTTACTTTTATACGCACAAAGAAAAGGTTGTGTAAGTGTGTTTATATGCGTAATGTATTTGATAAGATAAAAATACAGTACATCAGATGATTTTAATCTAGAACAAAAAGCACGCAATCTAGTCCGACTAATAACAGAGTTTTTTGTGTGGGCCAATTTTATCAGATGTTGAAGTAGTTTTTGATTTCAGTATCAAATTCTTTTTGAGAGAAAAAGAACGTCTACAGTAAGAAATCTTTTGTTTCGAATCTTTATAAACATAGAAGATATAATTCATGTGCGTTATACAATGTTCTCTGCTGGCACAGCGGTAAGACTACGGATTTACAACTCTTAAATCAGGGGGTTCGATTCCCCTCTTGTGGCCTGGCATGGCCAAGCGCGTAAGGCGTGCGACTCGTAATCCGAGGGTCGCGGGTTTGCGCCCGCTTCGCGCTAAACATGCTCACCCTTTCAGCCGCTAAACATGCTCACCCTTTCAGCCGTGGGGGCGTTATAAAGTGACAAATCGATTCCCCAAACAAACAAACAAATCGCTGAACATAGCCGAGAGCCCGATGTGGCTTTGCTATGAGAAAAAAAAAACACCTTTTATACAATAATCATGAAAAAATAGTATCGATAATAAAAATCAAATCAGGTACTAAACGAAGCACAAGTTGTTGATTAAATGTTATGAAATACAAATTTATAATCAAGTAACTTCATTTAATGTTCCAACTAAAATCTGTGTTTCAATTCCTCCGCGGTAGACAGTTAGCAAGAATATTAGAATTACAAGATTTACAGAATTTTATTAAACTAATATAAAAGCAGGTAATAACGTGATATCGAATAGTATTCTCAGAGTATTAAATCCCACAGTTATGGTCAAAATGTTTGTATCACCGTCGAAGTTTAGGAGAATTTTAAAAAAATATGCGAACATAAATTAGATCTCTTACTTGACAATATTTTAACAAACAAACTATAAAATAATTCCACAAAAGTCTAAATGAAGTCATAATAGCAGTGTATTTGATGGTTTCTATAATTTTCTGACGCAATTATTTTCAAACTGTGTTCCGTAAAACCCCCAGGTTCCACGACAGGTTACTAGAATTTCTTCACAAAAGTAACAGATGATGATTTTTTTTTTTCTCCAATTACTAAGCGTTAGCCATAAAGGTTCAAACGCATCTTTAAGATTCATGAGTCAGTTAATATTCAATATTCTCCATAAGGCTGATTACACAAGCAAAGTAAATTAGATATATTCACATGTATATAAATTTGTCTATGTATATATGCGTATAATAAGAGAGAACACGCGACTTCTAGTGAGACTTTGAGGGGGGGGGTAAAAGTTGGGTTTCGTAACGGAAGGAAAGAAATTAGAGGGTTCCATGACTTCGTAAGGTTTGGGATTTAGAGGCCAATTGAGCATGTCTTAAAGTTTGTTTGTTTGTTTTGAATTTCGCGCAAAGCTACACGAGGGCTATCTGCGCTACCCGTCCCTAATTTAGCAGTGTAAGACTACAGGGAAGGCAACTAGTCTTCACCACCCACCGCCAACTCTTGGGCTACTCTTTTACCAACGTCACATTATAAAGCACCCACGGCTGAAAGGGCGAGTATGTTTGGTGTGATGGGGATTCGAACTCGTGACTCTCGGATTACGAGTCGAGTGCCTTAACCACTTGGTCATACAAAGAGCTATTCTTTGTGTTTTCCTAGCAACCTATAAAATGAGCATTATTCAGTAGGTTTCATACAACTTTAATATGCAAAATTGGATAATTCTAGAATGATGCAATATTTTGAACATAGCTGCAGTAGTTTTGTAAGATTGATCATAAGGTAGAATACGTCATATCATACAAGATTTCTTAGTTAAAATTATAATAATTGCATAATACTTTTGTACTGTTTAAAATTAAAACTGAACTGAGAGAGTTGAATAATCATAAACTGATAAAAAAGTAGTAGTGCTGAGTAGGAGTTTAATTAACACGTGCAACGAAAAACAATAACACTGTAATAATAAGTGTAAAATAGGCCTAATGTGTACTAAGCCTATTTCTATAAAAAGATCTTCTCATTGACGTCTGATGGAGTTTTTCTTGAAACCTCATTATTGATTTGAATTTAACTCCACAAAGATTTGTCAAAAATCTAGGGTATTGCCACATTACCAGAAATGCTACTTATTGTTCTGAATAGATCTAAACACTTACATCACATTAAAAGCAGCAGCCTTTGGTTAAGAAAAACAAGCAATCAGCAAGTTTTATAAAAGAATAACCCCTATAAAAATGTAATGTAAAAAAGGGTAAGCTAAACATGAAGAAAACTGGGAAAAATTTGATTAGCATATATTTTTTACAGTAACTGAAAAACATTCAGCAGTGTACATGGGATATGTTATTTTATTATTTTTGCCCAATAACGGGCGCATTTTTTCTTTTTTTGTATATTTTTGGATTTTAATTTAAAACATAACAATTAATCAGTTAGATGGGTTAATTATTACTTTACACAAAGGGTATGCAGTTAACATCTAATGAGGTCATTTGGGATTTATTAATTAGGAAGGGGAACAGTATCTGATATTGTCCTTTATACAATGAGTACTCTGAACTAGTTAGCATAATTATTCTTTAGCAAAATATGGACTGAATAAGTTTACTTCCTTCTGGTTGTGTCGGTTTTATGCGGGATAATTATATATATTTAAAAGACTACCTTTTATATAACGTCACATATACTTGCTACCGTAATTGTATTTACGTAATACCAACTTATGATGACAAGCTCGGATGATATGACAATATTACATTGAACAAACATCTCTGACAGGATGATATTGGAAACTAGTAACTTCGTAACGGCCTCTTAGGCTTAAGAGCTCAGTGATTGGAGATGAAATGTAAAGTTTAGTAAGTAATGTGGTATAGATGTTTGGAAGTTTGCTAATATATACTCTTCAAAAAAAAGAAACGCAAAAGGCAAAATTTGAGACAAACTGTTAACAAGTTTATTCCGGGTAGATCTGTATGACATGTGTGAAACTTTGCACATTCAGTGCTGAACATCCAAAGTCTGCAAAGGCAAAGTCCACGCTCATTAGTTGAAGTTTAACGTCACTCAATGTCAATAACAAGTATGCCCCCCGTGAGCATCAATAACTGCTTGGCATCTCCTGCCCATGGAAGCGATGAGATGACGAATCACATCCTGTGGAATGGCTGTCCACTCAGCCTGCAAAGCTGCTGCAAGCTGAGGTAGAGTCTGCAGTTGTGGTTGTCGCCATCACAGACGTCGGTCCAACTAGTCCCAAAGATGTTCGATGGGGTTTAAATCTGATGATCTGGAGGGTCAGGGAAGAACGTTGATGTTGTGGTGTCTTAAGAAGACAGTGGTGAGTCGGGCTGTGTGAGGACGGGCGTTGTCATGTTGAAAATGATGGGTTGCACATGGGGCTTAAGAATCTCGTCGACGTATCGTTGAGCCGTAAGATTCCCTCGAATGTTCAAAAGGTCTGTTCTGGCATTGTAGGCGATGGCAGCCCACATCATGACGCTGCCACCAGCAAATCTGTCAATATCCTGCACACAGTTTGCTGCAAAACGTTTACCTCGGCGACGGTAAACACGGGTCCTTCCATCCTGCCTACGAAGCATAAAACGTGATTCATCGCTGAACCAAACATGCCTCCATCGTCGATGAGGCCATACCCGATGTGCCCGAGTCCACTGCAGCCGTGCTTGACGATGTTGCTGGGTGACGATGACGCCTCTGACTGGACGTCGAGGTCGGATTCCTGCATCTCGTAGACGGTTGCGTACGGTCTGATCGGAAATCCTACGCAGCCCTGGTATGGTTGAGGCAGTAGATGTCGCAGTGGTGGTCTTATCTCAAAGGTGACGTAACCGGATGTTGCGATCTTGTGCGGGCGTGGTCACACGAGGTCTGCCAGATCGTGGACAGTCACGAGTTGATCCATGTTGTTGGTGACGATTCTATAGCCTTGTGATGGTGCTTGGGTGAACATTCACAGCTCTTGCAACGTCTGATCGATATTCGCCTGCTTCCAAGCGTCCAATGGCGTTGTTGCGTTGTGCTTCAGTCAGTCTTGGCGTAACTGTATTGAGTGTCGGTGGTTTAACACTGAGCTATGGAAACCGAGAACCCGTCACTTTTATATGGATTTTGCACATGTTGCACTTGCAGATCTCTCAAACAAATTTATTGAACACGAATGCGTTTTGGCGAAAAATCCGATGTTTTCCTTCGTTTTCAAAGTGCACAACTTTTATTGTCATTTTGGTCTGACAATCATTGCCTTAACACGTGTAACATCACATACTCTGAGCTTGTAACGTTATTACATATATTTCTCTTTAAAATAAAAAAATATCCCTTTTGCGTTTCTTGTTTTGAAGAGTATATTAGGCTTTGTATCGAACTTCTTCTAGTGGCTGAGCAATAAGGTAACAATTCGGGGTTCAATCCATGCGGTTGGCACAGTGCAGATAGCTTATTGTACAGCTCTGCATTTGAACAAAGAAACTTTGCATTGAATCACATGTGCAACGTAAACCATCCTTCCTTCTTATTAATGCTATGATTCTTTTACCTTTAGGTTGAAATTAATTCGCAAGCCCCAAATGTGAACTGAAAATCTAGGGTTAGATAACATATAATCTTCTTTTTATGGTCCCCCGCTAGTACAGCGGTATGTCTCCGGATTTACAACGCTAAAATCAGGGGTTCGATTCCCCTCGGTGGGCTCAGCAGATAGCCCTTTGTGGCTTTGCTATACGAAACACACACATTCTTTTTATGTAAAAACGGATACAATTCTTTTTGTACGATCACGAAATTATTATTTATCGATAATTTTTCTGAACATTCTAAGATGACCAAGAGTGCTTCCTCTTCTTTGTCGTATACTTCTAGAGATAACCAAAAACAATCGATCCGAAACAAGTACCGAATGTCTGGCACTTCAGTGGCGACGCAGGAATGACGTAGGCGACCTCTACTGGGTCCCAAGCAAATGTCATCAGCCTGGGAGGTATATTTGTAAGAAGAAAGCTGTAGGTATGTAATTTGTAAAGAACAGAGTTTATAGTGATTTTTTCTTGGTTTTATTTCTTAATTATAAATAACCAAAATTGTCATTTCATATCCTGTATTAAATGATGCCAAACAATAATCAAGTGTAGGTCATCTGTAAACGTGGTTAAATAAGAAATTTCTGTTTAGTCAAAGCTTGTACATTTAGTGTCAGATTCCTTTGTGTGCGTATATTCTACTATTAGTGATGAAGTGAACTGGACGTAACGTAACCATATTTAAGGGGCGTAGCTACGTTAATATGGCGGCTGTGGTTAATGAAACTATTCAGCTGAAAACTTGTTTTTCTGAGTTCCTAATGTAGCTTATAATAAAATCTAGAGATCGGTATTCGATGGAAGTTTGCCCTGGATCTTCTTGGTAAAAAAGCAGATGTACTTCTTTGGTGTCCACCAGTCCACTCTATCGTAGGTGTATAACACAACTGCTTTTCCAACAAGAAGACTAAATTAAACATTCGAAGTCATTTTAAAAGTGTTTACCAGTGAGTTCCTTTTTTTTTTTCCACTGACGTTTTATATTCTTTTTCATCCAGTTGTGTTAGACTTTTAAGGAAACTAAGTTTTAGTAGAAGTGCTTTGGTGTTTGTGATTAAAACAGTCCATTAAATGCAGTAACATTATAATTTCAACTTCAGTGAGTCAAAATATTCTATAAGAATGCTTCCCAAAAAAGTTGTCATGTAAAACTTATATTACAGTAGTATTTAAAATATCACTTTTCTATAGTTAGGTTAGAACGAAACGGTTTTTGTTCTTAACTTTTCTTTGTTTGGTGAAATTCTCGCGATATCACTAACAACCATAGGTATCGTGACACACAGTTTAGAAACAACCAATATAGACATTCAATTGATGTCTATATATTCTATCGATCTTTCTTTTTATTTTCGTTTTACTACAGTTATTCCTGAAAATCTTAATAAAACATTCGAAGGAACAAGTGGAACCATAGTTTCGGTAAATTTCCCCAATCATTACGTCAACAACCTTCACTACACAATTATTATCAAAGGTGGACCCTTGACTCGTATTTACCTACAATTCGGACACTTGGACATGGAGGAGCAAGGCCAGTGTACCTACGACTATATTTCTTTGCAGAGTGACCTTGATGGACCTGAAGCTAGATTTTGTGGACAACATCAAACTGACCTTGATAAGTATGAGCTTCCTCCTTTTTAAAATTTAAGGTGAATCCCATGCTAAGCCTAAAATGTGTTGTTTTTCCAGAATAAAAGTAAGACAACAAAGTTGCATAATATTTTTAAAAAATGGAGAAGATTTGCATAAGTTAAACATTTAAAATGTTAATTATGTCAAATGTAGAGAAAACAGTACTAGTTTTTTATCTGTTAATGTTTTTAACGTTCATATTACCGGTTTCTTTTTATTCTCATATCATTTACTACTGGTGGAATTTACATATTACATCATATTGAGAATTCTACGTTTCTACCTGTTTACAACACAAAGTATAAAGAGCTGAAAAAATAGGGTTAAAGCAAAGGGGTCGCACCAAACATGCTCGCCCTTTCAACCATGGGTGGCGTTACAAATGTGACGGTCAATCCCACTATTCGTTGGTAAAAGAGTAGCCCAAGAGTTGGCGATGGGTGGTGATGACTAGCTGCCTTCCCTCTAGTCTTACACTACTAAATTAGGGACGTCTAGCACAGATAGCCCTCGAGTAGCTTTGTGCGAAATTCAAAAACAAAACAATTAAAGCAAAGGGGAACCAAATAACAGCTTATGAATTTACCTTTATTATTGACGGTATTTTGATTTAATTGTTTGTGTGTTGTTAGAAACATTGTATCATGGACTCTTGAGCAGTTTGGTGTATAAATAGTTTAAAAAGTGTACATAAGAAAGTCCATGGGTTCATGACTACAGTGGTAATGCTACTTATCCATATGAGTTATAAGCTTAGAACAGGTTAGAATGCGGGTAAAAATTAATATCAAAAACAAGTTATGTTTATGAAGTTTGCCACTAGTATGAGTCAAAGGTTACTAGTAATGCTGAAGGTTAGCGACTAGTTTTTATCTGATAATTTACACATTTACTGGACTTTAAAATAATTCATGTTCCATGGTAGTTAGAAGAATGCGATATTTCGAGTAGAAAATAACTGATTTCCTAATGTTTTGTTTCTAATGTTCCAGTAAAACGTTACAGAACAGAACAGTATATGTTTTTTACAATAAAGTTATAATTGTTACGTATGAGTAATAACCACGTGCGTTTTTACTAGTCTAGTTCTGAACTTCATACGTATTTTTCATATTATTACTTGCGGTGAAATATGAAAATGGAAAAGCAGAATACATGAGTTTTGACAATAATTAACGGTCTTATACATAAAGTGGCTCCACCTACACGTTAGCAAACAACGTCAATTAAAAGAAAACAGTATATCTGAAATATCTATGAGATTTTGAGTCCATTTTGCTTCATCATATAATAACACTAAATTAATTTAAGTATTTGAATAGTGTTAAGGATTTCGACGAATTAATTAATCGATATTACACAGCGGACCAATCACTAAACAGTACGCTGAAACGTTACACACCCCTCTGGAATATTTATTTGCATAATTATATAATCTGCAAAACACGGCGCATGAATAGTACCGAGTAAGTCATTTCCATTATCATAGTTTCAAAGGCATTGATGTAAAAAGTAGTAAATTAGTGAGTAGAAACAGAACCTTAACGTCTGTAAAGGGCTGGTCGACACTTATAAAATAAACCTATTTATTTACTATTAAACTGTCTGCAGCTTTTTTCCTATTATACTGCACTTTAATTTTTGGTATTTCTTAAATATCTTGCTAAGTTACACTTCCATAGCTTCTTGTTTAGCTACACTTCCTAAGTCTGTTGCTAGGTTACGTTTTAGCGGTGTATTCCTGGATTTCTGAAGACATGGGCGTAAATACTCAGAAGTAATTCTCACTCGAAAATGCTCATTTTTTAATAATAATTGTACTTTTTAAACACATAGTATTATGTTAAAGTTGCAGATGAAATTTTTCAAACTTTTAAAAATACATGTCTTTCAGTGTTAGGAAACTATTATATTTGTGTCATTTAATTTAAACACGGCACAAACAGTCTAATCAGAATCATTTAGTTTTTAGTACTGTGTAAAATATAAGTGATCACTGATAAAATGAAGCTAATAAAAACTGAGCACCTTTTATGTGGCTGAAAATGTAAATTATCAAACACCTCTGTTTTGTTTTTGGAACGAGCATAGCCTAAAAGCGCGTCCGAACTGTAGCATCAAAGGTTTATGGTTCTCGTCAAATAACCACGAAACACGTTCTCCACATTTTGTGGTTGTGGAGGTCGTTATTATAAGAGTTACGGTAAAATCTCACTATTTGGTCAGACAAGAGTAAGTGGTGGGTGTTGCTAACTAGCTACCTTTCTTGTCAGTTCAAAATTCGGACAGCCATTTTTTAAATATCTTTGCGCCAAATTTTATAAAATAGAAAATTTTTTATTTAAACAAAATAGTGTTTTTGATTCTAAATAATATATGGGCTTCGCTTCAAGAACAAAGTTTTATCTTTGTTTTATTTTCCTTTCGGTCTTACTCAGAATCAATGTTTGGAAACAGCTAATGAACGATCCTTAGATTACTGAAACTGAACATTTTCTTCAACCACAGCACACTCTGGTGAATTTACTTTAAGTTTCCTGCCAGTGGAAAATAATCTATCCTGTCTATGGGGCACGGCATGGCCAGGTGGTTAAGGCACTCGACTCGTAATCCGAGGGTCGCGGGTTCGAATCCCCGTCACACCAAACATGCTCGTCCTGTCAGCAGTGGAGGCGTTATAATGTGACGATTAAGCCCACTCTTCGTTAATAAAAGAGTAGCCCAACAGTTGGTGGTGGGTGTTGATGACTAGCTGCCTTCTCGCTAGTTTTACACTGCTAAATTAGGGACAGCTAGCACAGATAGCCCTCGTGTAGCTTTGCGCGAAATTCAAAAAAAAAAAAAAGATTTTTGTATAATATTGAAAAATAGCTAATATCTTCACAGTCTCTTAATGCTAATGAATTATTTTCACGAATATATATCTATGCTTACTTATTGTACTTTTTTTATTATTTCAGGTTTTTTTTCTACTCGGACAATAACACAGTGTACCTTACATTTCACTCTGATTTCTCCACCACGAGCACTGGGTTTCAGGCTACCTGGAAAGCGATTGACGTTAATGTTTGTATGAAAGTACAGCAGATAAGCGTCACGCACAAAACAACCTACACTAGTCTTAACTACCCTGGAGGTTACCTACCAAATCTTCATTGTGTTGCTAAGTTTCGGAGTCCAAAACGTGCAATAATTTTGACATTTTACGACTTTGATGTTGGTTCTTCAGAAGCAGATGGTCGCTGCAGGATAGATTATTTGAAAGTTACCTTGGAATCGGGGCGGTTGCGGAGATCTTTAAATCTGTGTGGAAACAGCAGCACCATACCTCCAGGCTATCAGGTCTTATCGTATGATAAAAGCTTAACAGTGGAGTTATTCACCAACAAACATGGAGGAAGGGGGTTTAACGCTACCGTGGAAACTTGTAAGTTACAAAAACCGAGCTGTTTATTAAGTAGTGAAGTAAAAACTTAAGTAATAATTCTCCCCCACAACTGAGAAAATGTTCGCAGCTTATTGGTTTCGAACTGCAGTTAACTGGTTGATTTTATCTTACTGTACGCACAGAATCAACTTTCATTCAAAACATTACAAGATGAGGTTAAGTAGGCAGAATAAACAGTGAATAGCATTTATAACTTCGGATTAAAAAGTAAGAAGGAATATAAAAATACTGCTAATACCCATGAACGTTTCATTCTTTGTTAGCCAACTGGTAGGATTTTAGCTAAACTTTGTTTATAGCGGGTCAAGGGTTTTCATCATTAGTAGCCTGGTTTGGCCATGTTGTTAGGGTGCTCGAATTGCAGCCTACTGAACGTGAGTTCGAATTCCGTCACCGAACATGCTCATCCTTTCAGCCGTGAGGGCGTTATATGTTACGTTCAATTACATTATTTGTTGGTAAAAGAGTAGTCCAAGAGTTGGCGGTGTATGATTTTGAGAAATTGATCTCTCTCTCTAGTCTATCACTCCTAATATAAAGATGACCAGAATAGGTGGCCCTCGAGTAGTTTTGCACGAAATTCAACGAACAAACAAATATTTTTTTTTTAAATATATTCGCAAGACGAGTGTTATTTACGAAAGTTATATAAATCAGTAGCGACAAAATAATATTATAGTAAGATTGGCTGAGAAAATATATTGGTTCACATTTTTAAGTCAGCCTAGGCTATGAACCTATAGTTTTGTATCTTAGAATTAGTATTCCAGTCACTGACTCCATTATTTAAGTTATTCATTTTTTATTTATTGCTTATGCTAACACGGTTTCTCCGAACTACTTTCCTGAAACATAAATCGAATGTTTGATTTATTAGATATTCAAATGAATATTTTGTGCAAAAGATATGTAATGTGTATATATATATACACACGGAGATAAAAGGATATATCACACACACGTACCTTGTGCTCTGTATTTTTTCACTGTCGAGAAACGTACTACAGAATTTAAGTGTGTTATATTAGAACGATTTTCGCATGGACCTGATGAGGCGTTCCAGCCATACTGTTTTTTTTTTCATGGATTCCCTACGTGTTACAAGACACAGTGACTTGTTGCAGGTCGCTTTTTAGTTGGCTTTCCATCCAAGTTGGTCTATATCCCTTTGTTCTTTATTGTGGTTAAAAACATCAATTGGATATTCTAAACTTCCAATCTGAACACTTCCTTATGATCTGAATGTATGAATATTTTGCGATAAATTTTCACACTATCTACAAAAGACTAAACAATATCAAAATGTAGTTCTGATACAACCTGTTCCACTTTTATGTTATTTGTTGTGATTGCCACACGACATTCTGATTTGCGTAAAAAATTTTTTTTTTACTCTTACGTACCCAAGTCTCTGTTTAGTATTTTCAGAGAGAAGAATTCCAGTACTAGAGGGGATTACTTAGCAGATTTGTTGTTTGTGCTTTAATAGAGTATGTATGGCGAGAGCAGTAATTAAAAGCAATAATCACTTAAATTAAATTTACGATACGTAATAAAGATATTCTTGTACTTTTGCGTTTCAGACTAGGTGAGGATTTCTGATGAGAAATATAAACTCATAAAAATAATCTAACCTACAGACGTGAAATAAGCACTAAACAAATCATTTTAACAGAGCGTTTCTCTCGCGAAATGAAAAGAGGGTAAAGGAGTTACCATTAAAAATATTCCATCATTTGCTAGGTTTGTACAATAGCTTGGCATGACCTCGTGGTTAGGGCGCTCGATTCGCAACTTGCGTTTCTCGGAGTGAAAGTCGGCGCCAAACATGCTTGTCATTTCAGTCATGAGGGCATTATAATTTGGTAGTCAATCCTTCTAGTCGGAAGTTCAAGAGTTGGAAAGGCTTATTGGAAGCTTTATCTTACACAAAGAGACAAGTTTCATAAAAACAAATAATCATCAGATTGGGCTCATATTTTATAGTTGAACTATTTATTATGTTTTTTGTTTTATAAAAATAATCAAAAATTATATTCTAAGAAAAGTGCTTGTTTCATCAAAGTTGCATAAATAACTGTTTTGTTAGACGCTACAAAATTAAAAACACTTAAATTATTGTTGTTGTAGATAATTTCCCCAATAAACTAACTACAACGCTGAAATTCGCCTTTCGATACCCTAGCTTGGTAAAGCACAGATAGCCCATCGTATAGTTTTTTGCTAAACAACATCTCAAACCAAATCCATCTTTAATGAATTTAATGCAATTAGTTTATCAAACCTAATGACCACCAAATTTTTCTTTTACATTACATTCTCAAAATATAGAAACTGGACTATTGTAGCTAATTTAAAGCCGAGCCGATTGTTATATCCAGATAAATAACTTGTCTTTAGAATTTATTATAAATGACACAGAAAACAAAAATAAAAAATGAAGGATCACAAGCACGAGCAACAGTTGTATATAATGATTGTCTACAGAAAATAACGGTTTTATACAGATGTGATTGATTTTCTTTAGCTCCATTTATCAGCTGAAGTATTAATTACAGTGGCATGTATGTACATGTAATTTATATTTCATAATACAGGTTGTTCTTGATTTACGCGATAGTTGCGTTCCAGGAATTGGTCGCGTAAATCACATTTCCCAGAGAGTATACAAGATGCGTGTAATCTCAGTGAAAATATCATAAATAAAGCCTTAGTATACTGCAGGAGTGCCGCCTATGTTCACATAGTCAACATAATATATCAACCGAAGACATCAACTCCAGTGTGAAGCATGATAAATTAATTTTAATGACTTCGTTGAATGACCAAACGGACCCTGCAACCATCAGACTACTGCACGTATAACCGTAATGTTATTGTCATTGTAACGTCACTTCAACTATCGTGCGTCGCGTTATCGTAGTAAAGCATCTTCAAGCACACGCAATGCACAAACGCTCGAAAATCGCGTTAATCCAAATTCGAAAATGGTGTTATTTCATCGATCGGATTAATCCAAAAACACGTAAAACGAATACGCGTAAATCAAAAACTAACAGTATAAGTTTAACAAAAAGTAATACTTGTCTGATAAAGTTCATATTTCAAACAGAGAATGGACTAAAATTAATGAGATAAAAGTGAGTTAGGGGAAGCAGCTAGTCATCATTATCCACCGCCAACTCTTAGGCTACTATATTACCAACGAATAGTGGGATTGATCGACAGTTTATAACGCTCCCACGGTTGAAAGGACGAGCATGTTTGGGAGGGACTCGAACCTGCGACTCTCAGATTACCAGTCGAGGGTCCTAATCAATTAGTCATGTCGGGCCCCATGGTTGGATGTAGCTTTCAGCTACTTATGAAACTTAGCGTTTAATTAGTCGGTATAATGGCTGCCTCCAAATCTTTCATATATTGTAGTTGGGAGCATAGCTATATTAGTTAAGGACTTCAAAGGGTCATCAACGTCGCTATGCAAATTTTAAAGTTGGGTGCCCTCCTATGGGCGCAAACATCTTGGATATCCCTCACATTATGGTGGTGCATGCATCTTGCACATTATGTAATCAGAAATTTTGTGTTGGGTCTTCTCGAATTCACTCAGTTTGGGTGCAGAATTTGTCTCGGCCCCACAGGTGATGTCATTTTTATGTTTACCCTTGACCCTCTATGATGGTGGTCTTTAATGGTTGATGCCACATTTGAAGAAGTCATATCTGTTCATATAAGTTGTGTATGGCATAACGTCTGGTTAGTTTCAGTATGGGCGTTTCCTATGGGCATGCCAAAATAAAACAATACTGTCAGTAGTTATATGGTTGAGTAATGTCTTGTTGCTAACATATCTTTCAGAGGTCTAGTACTGTTTCCTTCAAAGCTCAGTTAATAAAGTAATGGCAGGCGAGGTTGTAAGGTTTGACTAACATAAATGGATCTTTCTGTGAAATATTGATACACTACTAACCAGGAAATCGATTCATTTGAATATAAAATACATTTTAAGAAATGGACATCAAATATTCATTCCTCCTCGACTCTATAAAAATACAGTAAACTCTAAGTTTAATTATTAAATATCACTACGGCCAATAGGGGCTTGAATATGAAAATTATTAAATTCCAAGTATACCTGTAACACAAAAAGGAGATTCGTTTGATTGAAGTACTTTGTATACTGCTAATGTTTGTTTTTATTTTCATAAGTTATGTGGTAGAAAAATACATTACTTTGCTTTCTAAGCCTAATAATGTAATGTTGTTTATTTAGCTCTAACTTATTAAAAATATTCCTATTAGGGAACGGCCACCAGGTGAAGACAGTGTTAAACATCAGTAGCAATTGGAACGGACTTTTACGAAGTATAAACTATCCACACAGTCCACCAGAGGGCATTAACTACACGCAACAAATAGTGACCATCTTAGGCGCCTATTTAATTCTTTACTTTCCCAAAACCTTGTGGAGTGAAGGAAATTGTGACAGAAATTTCCTTACTGTGCGTGATTTATATAAAGAACGTGACTCTGTGTGGACGCTTTGCTATGAAAGCAACGCTCTGGAGACGTCCAGTAAATTTCAATTCCAGTCAGTTTTTAATTCCATTCATCTGGACTTTTGGACGACCAACAACACCACACAATGGAGTCCTTTTACTATTGACTACAAAGTTATATTAGGTAAAAGCTTCTTTTACTTTATTTTGAGAATAATGTATTCATTTTCATAATTTATGGATTATGACGTCATCACGAAAGCGATTCAGTTTGAGCAATTTAAACTGCGTTTATTTTGTGATCCGTGTTATTGCTTTTAGGATTTATAGGTGTCAAAATAGGTCAAAAGAGAAGTTCCTATAGTTTCAAAACTGCTGTCGACGCTAACGATGTCCGTTGTTCCTTCGTTGTCTTCTAACTATTAGTCCTCCGTTAGTACAGCAGTAAGTCTACGGATTTACAACGCTAAAATCAGGGGTTCGATTCCCCTCGGTGGACTCAGCAGATAGCCTCATGTGGCTTTGTTATATGAAAACACACACACATTCTAACTAGTAAGATAGTGTTTATAAAATCACAGTTGACATCTTATGACATAAAACATTTATTATGAAGTAACATCACGTTTACCTTAATGTTATTATGTTAACAGCGGAGTTCGGAGGGTTTCTGATCTTCCTTTCTTTAAGGGGACGTTTGGTTTTACCAATAGGAGGCATTACAGTCTCAACACGTATATAAGTAGATGAGACATAAACAACGAGCAGTCAGCAAACAATCTTTGTAGCAGAAACAATTTTAGTCTGAAATTCGGTTTCATAATAACTTTCAGGTACATTTGGGGATAGTAAGTGTAATATAATTTCTGATAGTTTTGACAATTTGAAAGTTTTGTACTATATTCTTCCAAACACTATCTTATTCTCTGTCTAATAAACAGAACCTACAAACCTGCCCCAATCCTTTCTAGCCTTTCACAGAAATTATTTCCATGGAAAACATTCTTTTTAGAAACGGTTACCCTAAATATTTGTTGGGAAAACAAATCCTTTTACTAATTAAATTATTTATAAAACCAACTAAAATACCTACTGTACCCAAACTTCCTTTTTTCACTTGCTTGCCATATCTTGGAAGACAGAGCTTCATTATTACGAAACAGTTAAAAACATAGTTAATACCTTACTATCTCCAAATTGACCTGAAAGTCGTTATGAAACCAAATTTAAGACTAAAAAAAAATTCTTTCGGGCTGTTCAGTGTTCACATCTCGTCTACTTGTACATATGCGAAGATTGCAAGGCCTCATAGATTGGTGAAACCAAACGTCACATTAAAGTACTAGCATGTCAACACATGGACATATCTATAAAAACTTTAAGAAATGTTACAAACCTTCCTAACTCCGTTATCTACACAACAAAGAAACAGGACATTTGATGTCTCTAACTTTAAAAATCTCTCAGAGACCAAACATGATACTGAACTTATTGTAAAAGAAAACATTATACATAAAACTCTCCTGTAGTCCTTAAATAATATACAGTCGTCACTAGATTTAAACTTAACTTATTCAAACTATTTACTTCTACGTGTATATATTTCTAGTGTAATTTCAAACATCTAGCAGTGTAAGACTAGAGGGAAGGTAGCTAGCCATTACCTCTCACTGCCAACACTTTTACCAACAAATAGTGGGATTGACCGTATATTATAACGTCCCCACGGCTCAAAGGGCAAGCATGTTTAGTGTAACGGGGATTCTAACCCGCGACCCTCGCATTACAAGTCGAGTGCCTTAACCACCTGGCCATGCTGGGCCTATATTGTTTGTTTTGTACCTCTATCTTATTATTGATAGAACTGTGAGTATCCCTAAATGTTTAATAAATGTTTCCTTTTATGGTGTTCGTGTTTTGTACAAATGTTGAAGCTTTTGCATCTAATTATCATTTGATAATTAAAGAAAAGGAAGAGTTTGAAAATTGTTGTGTTTGTACAAACTGAAGTTGGAGAAATAAATATTAATAAATAATTATCAGTTTTCAAACGAAACAATAACGCTAGTTCCATATAGATTAAAGGTACCAAAGCAAACAGTTAATATATCGTAATTATTAACCGTAGTCTCGTATTTTTAATGATTTATTAATTAACTGGGTAAGACGGTAACTATAGTTTCAGTTTTAAAATGTAATCAAGGTTCGGCATGTCCAGATGGTTAGGGTACTTACTCGTAATCTGAGGGTGGCGGGTTCGAATCCCCGTCGCCCCAAACGTGCTCGCCCTCTAAGCCGTGGGAGCGTTATACTGTGAAGGTCAATCCCACTATTCGTTGGTAAACGAGTAGCCCAAGAGTTGGCAGTGGGTGGTGATGACTAGCTGCCTTACATTGCTAAATTATGGACGGCTAGGACAGATAGCCCTCGTGTAGCTTTGCGCGAAATTCAAAAAACAACAAATCTAAGCAAAGAAAGTCTTAACTCTTAATGGTACGAAATCAAATGATAATAATAAAATCATCGCTGTTGTAGAAAAGTTTATTTGTATAAATTGTTTTGTTTTCAGATTCAAACATCCTTAACAAATCACTGAGACTGAATTCTTCACGTTCGTTAGATGGGTGTTTCTGCCAAAATGGCGGATCTTGTGTAAAAGTGCTTGAAGGACAGTTTAAGTGTCATTGTACTGGCCAATTTACCGGTAAGCAGTCGTTTTGTTGTAGCCGTTACCTTAATTTAATGTAAAAAATAATTACTACTAATTAAGAGTTATCCAGTACTGTTAGAAAACAAGATGTTTTTCAGACCTTTTTTTTTTTTCAATATTATTAGTTACACAAAGTGATTATAAAATAAAATCTTACTTTCGGCTTAGAAAAGGGGTTATAGCTTAGATATGGCAGTACACATTTGAATATAAATTTGTCGTCATATTGTGAGACACCTGGCCAGAAAGAAAAAGTCCTCATCAGACAGCGATGGGAATTATCTTGACCTGTGTAAAAGCAGAACTTACGAATACTGCTTATGTTTATTACAGGCTGCTCAGAAGCTGAACCGTGTTTGAGACTTTATAACCAACCTCTCACCATCATCCTCATTATAGAAAAGAAGTTAACCAATGAACAATTTTTATATACAATGAACAAACTTTAAACAACCTAATTGTTCTCTCTGTTTCTTTAATTGCCAACACTTACCTTCTAAACGAAAAGGGATCGGTTTGTCAGTTGAGGTAACGTTTAGTACATCAATTATCAGACATGTGAGATTCTCTTTCACATGGCGTCCCCACCACCGGTGACCCAGTAGTAAGCTTGAAGTATTGTAATCCTAAAACTCGGAGTTCGATCTCCGCAGTGGTCACAGTGTACATAGGCCGTTGTGAAGCTTTGTACTTCAAGAACAAATATAAATTCACTCAGTGGGGCTGATTTTGTCAAGAAACTTTTGTGGATTATGCTTTATTTTTATCTGTTAACAAGAACTTGTAACTGTTACAACTCATGGTTTAGGTCCAGTTTTTGAAGATCAATGTCCCAACTGCAAGATTTTTTTTAAATAAATGTCACTTCGGGTGAGAGTTTAAGTTAAAACATCAAGTACGTTTAAAGTATAATGTACTACCATGCCTTCTTTTCATAACTTTTATTCTAAGTTAAAATCGGGAATCGATCATACAGAAATTAGTGGCCGTTTTGATCGTCAGAGTACCTGGCAAACAAAACAAGTTTTAAAATTGTCTTTCAAATAATACAACTTTTATATTACTCGGTTTGCCTCTTCTTCCTCTTATATCAAGATCTTAGTGTATTCAGTGCTCAACTTTTCAGTATTCACTGAAAAGATTTCTGAAAGTTATTTATATCCTAGTCTTGATCAGTTGTAATTGCAACGTTTGAAATGTGTGATATTTTCTCGAAATTCGAATATTGTCAAAGCAGAGACAATGGGGTTGCTGTCGAAGCTACATAGAGTGATTGTTCAAAAACGTTAGATTGTAATCGAAAGAGAAAAATAAAACCGTGAAAAAGAGCAAAAAAATTGATGTTTTGTTCTTATAGATTTAACGACTTTCATTATCTTAGATCATTCAGTGATTGATTGAGTGTTGTGAGTTTCAATCTTAGATCGTTCAGTGACTGACTGAATGTTGTGAGTTTCAATCTTAGATCGTTCAGTGACTGACTGAATGTTGTGAGTTTCAGTCTTAGATCGTTCAGTGACTGACTGAATGTTGGGAGTTTCATTGCATTTTTCGAAGCAAACGATCAAACTCTATATATATATGCAAATTTTTCTGAGTAATTAATTTAATTTTATGGTGGGGAAATCGGTTCAATCTGAAGTGCTGATTTTTAATATTTTCCTCTAATTGAAGCTTAGTGCTCAAACTGTTTGTAAGCATCTCAACGTTTTCCTTGTCTTGTTGAGTTATTTAAAAGTTTTTTGTGTTGTATTTAAACAACAACAACTTTGATCTAAATCTATTGATAATATCAGATGTCTAAATTAGTTACTGAGATTTACTTTAAACATTTTGACAGTAGAAGTTACATTTATACATTATGGTTATATGACGAATCAGAAGGTCATCTCAATTATATGGTTACCCTGTGGAACAACGGTGAGTTTTCGGATTTACAACGCTAAAATCAGGGGATCGACTCCCCTCAATGAACACAGCAGATAGCTCGATGTGGCTTTGCAATAAGAAAAATTACACTCTCAATCATATTAATTCAAAAATTAGGTGTGAGGTTTTTATTTTAATTCTACAAGGTGTTCGGAAAGTCTCTGTGCAGATTTGTCTGTTACTAAATAAATAAGCGCACAGTGACTTTCCGAACACCCTATAGTAACGCCTCACTTGGCTCAGCCAGTTTTAGTTGAATTAAGTTAAGACAAAATTGATCACTGCATTAATTTAAACTAATATTTCTTTAACTATCTACAGTTCACTAGATTTATTAAGCAATTCAATTCTGGGCAAAGTTCGTCTAATTATAAAAACACACATAAATTAATTCAAATTATCAGAATGGATAAATCTTACCTAAATATCTCCACCGAGTATTTTTGTTTTCCCTTCAAATATTACCTTGTAATTAACTTATGTGTCTGACTTTTCATATTCGAATAATTCAATGAATAATTTCCGAAATGGCTCTATTAAAACTTCCTAATAGAAAGTATAGAATCCAGTTAAACAAACAGACTGTTACGCTAAAAAAAAAAAAAGACATAAGAACTTTTCTTTGTTTAATTTGTTCTATAGGTTTATTTTGCCACCTTTCCTGGTGTAGCTTGAACCCTTGTAGAAATTACGGAACATGTAGTGTTACTGAAGATAGTTACAAATGTAGCTGTACCAAGGAGTTTACGGGTGACAACTGCGAACAGGCCGTGAGTCCATGTAACCCCAACCCCTGTAGTAAACATGGTGATTGTTCGGTCGTAAATAACACTTTCTTCTGTCGCTGTCACGTCTGGTATGAAGGTAAGAGCATGAGATATCTGGAATAAGTTGACATAAATTCGTTGTTGTTGTTTAAGAAACGGAAAAACGGGTGAAATCACATATTAATAACAAGATCTACGAACACTCATGGGCCGTGATGGCCAAGCGTGTTAAGGCGTGCGACTCGTAATCTGAGGGTCGCGGGTTCGCATCCCCGTCACGCCAAACATGCTTGCCCTTTCAGCCGTGGGGGCGTTATAATGTGACGGTTAATCCCACTATTCGTTGGCAAAAGAGTAGCCCAAGAGTTGGCGGTGAGTGGTGATGACTAGCTGCCTTCCCTCTAGTCTTACACTACTAAATTAGGGACGGCTAGCACAGATAGCTCTCGAGTAGCTTTGTGTGAAATTCAAAAACAAACAAACAAACGAACACTTATATAGAAAAACATATTTCCTCGATGTATTTGGTCCGTTAGTAACTAATGAAAACGGCAGATGTAACTTATGGAATATGTGAGTTAAACCTAATGAAATGAATTCATTTTGGAAATGATATTCAGTTCAAGAAATAACTAATTAAATTTAAGTATCTTGTTGATATTTTCTTAATAAAAATTTACTTTCTCAACTGAAAATATATTTTTTATTTGCTTATTATTCATTAATTTTTTTTTATTCATTAGATATTCAGTACTTTACGACGTGGATATGTTTATTCCTTTCGCATATATTGTTATTTAATTAGCGACGCACAGAAAAAAGAAAAAATGTCTAATAAATAAGAAGCATCAAAGGAGAAATATTCATAACCAAAAGTCTAACTAATTGTGAAAAGGGTTTCTGTAAAATAACCTGCAGCTAGTTAAGAATCATCTTTGAATTGGTGCTTACTGGTGCTTGCTTATTCAGAACGGAAGTAATGACATCGAGTCTTAATATTTTGTTCACTGATTAAAAAGATAAATACCGAAGACGATTATAAGCATGAATATTTAGCAGACAGTTACTTTGTTTTTAATAACAATAACGAATTTGCAATACTTCTAATGAACTACTAATAATACACTAGTTGCCACATTCTATGATTACGAGCAAACTCTGTGAATTACCCAATAACAATCCACTCTCGTATCATTTGCAAGGGCACGAATGCTTATGTACACACTCTATGTGATGAGACTGTAGCTGTATTGACTAGATAAAATAAAGAAAACACATAGGAAACGTAGATTATTTGATTCTAGGTCCTAACTATGATCTAACCTTTGAAAGCAAAGTTTTCAGTTCTATACATCTGACTCTAGGGTTCTGTGTTGGAAAAAGTAATTCTATCTTAGCAGTCAATGTCTAAGACATTAATCTCCTGTGTGTTTGCAAACTAAGTGTCTCCTATTGACATCTAATGTCGTACTTGAAAGAGTACGATTTTTTTAAAAATATGTCTTCAAGGAAACAAAATGTCTGAAAAAAGAAAATCTTATGTTAACAACCTGAAAAGTCTTTGTCCCAGCAAAAAGAAAATTACTCTAAAAATAAAGTTAAAAACTATAATGCTGAATATGTGAAGCATGTCTTAGGAATTAATATAGCCAAAAAATGCAGCCACCCTGGATAGATGGAAGAAAAGCCATAGTAGATACATTAGCAAGAGCAATAAAACGTCCAGAGATAGCTCTATGAAAGGCTACGAGAAGGATAAGCCTAGAGCCCAGTAACTATCAAGACTTAGCATCAAGAAAAGCTAATAGAAGATTAGGCCTGAAGCCTAGTCACTCTCTAGACTTAGTATAAAAAACAAAAACAAAAATCAACCACGAGGCAAATGTAAAACATTTTTAAATATAAAAATTAAGAAGTAGGAATTGGAGTACCAAAAAGTAAGAAAACAAGGTAGAAATGGGCAGAATAACATTAAAACACTTGGTTGTGTTTGACATGATGCAACCTGAAAGTCGGCTTGGCCATCATCCTGCTCATTCCTACTTTGTGTTTTACTTTGAACTTTGATCCAATTGTAGATTTTAATTCAATTTTATCACTAGCTAATTCTTTCTGAATGTTCAACATGTTCAACAAATTTAAATATTTTAGAAACCAGCGGCTTTTATACTATTCTTTTAGCACACCCCATACCAGTCAGATAGCTATAATGTCTCCCATAAGCAAAGTATGACTATTGGAGCTTCCTGTCTGACTTCCGAAATCAAACACTCCCCCCCCCATTTATGATGCCGTGTATTTGGAGCTTCCTGTCTGACTTCCGAAATCAAACATTTCCCCCCCATTTATGATGCCATGTATTTCATTAAGGTCACTTGCATTGGCTCCATATATGTATCTTACTTGGTTTCTTAAGCAAATTTTACAAAATTGAAATTTAGCTATACACACCTTTCATTTAGTTACAAAATACAGATGAAGTAAGAATAGGTTAAACGATGGCCACACCCACTTTGAGGTTGCATCATGTCAAAACATACCAGGTGTTGTAATTTTATCCCACCCATTCCTACCTTATTTCTTTACTTTTTTGGTGCTACCTTTCCTACTTCCTAATTTTTATTTAACATTTTTTATGCTTGTTGAATATTAAAAACATAATTTTGATTATTATTTTATTTTATTTAAAGAAACTTTATTTTACTTTCAGCGAGATGGCTTTCTATGGGTGGGGATGGCGCCAGCCTCTTCGTAGTGAAGGTGTGCTGAGCTGAGATACAAAATAAAATTAAGTAGTATGCACCCTACATCTAGTGGACACACATTTTGTAGTATTTAACTTTAATGACAAGTATTTCTCGTTATATAAGGGGTCTACAGAGGATAGCGTCCGTCCAAGAAGAGTCCCCTCTTACCACTCCCCATGTTTGTGGCTAAATTGTGATCATTACTCATTATATTTCATTTACTACTGAAACTTAAGATCTATCAAAATTTGATTCATTATTATAACAAACTGAAAATAAATAAAATATTATTTTCCTGTATATTTATTAACTTTTTTTTCACAGGGCCTCGATGTTCCCGATACGTTTTTCGGATTATTTACAAACCATTAAGCAAAAGAATGTTGGAGGAACCATTTTGGTTAGGCTTAATCACAGTTAGTGCTGTCTTGTTTGTCATTCTGCTGGTTTACTGCATCAAGCGGAAGTTTGCTGACAAGATTGAAAAGTTCTTTGTTGAAGAAATAGAAAGAAGTAAAAATTGTGCGTTCATAGTAACGTATAATTTCTATTGTTCTAATTAATATCTATCATTTCTTCTCTATAAACCATTTACAGTTATGTTACTATTAAGAAGCATTAAGAGAATAGAAAAAGTTAAGGAGGTAAGTTTTAAAATTTTTCGATGTACAGTATATATAATATTTATTTGTATCGTAAATTTACTTAAGTTGGAACTAACATAATTACTTTTATTATTTGTGAAGGAAAACAACTTAGCTTGTTTAATGTCAGTGTTGGGCGTCGCTAAATGTGCTTGGATGCAGACTGAAATGTCCACAGTTCGAACAGTAATTTGATACTCATTACGCTCGCCAATTTCAAGAGTATAATTGTAAAAAGGAATCTCAATATTCCATAAATAGTAGGAGGAAGGTGTTACTCACTGGTTATATTCGCTTTTATTGGTACTTCTAAATTAGAGACGACTATGCTTAAACCATGTTGCATAAGATTTTACTCAGGTTGATAATACCAGTACCAGTTTCATTTCAAATTCTGTAAAATATATTTACGTAATGAAATAGTTATCGTTTTACATTTCACACATGCATTTTATTATTTGGCTTGAAGTGAAGACACAAGTTTCGCTGTTATAGCAGACATATTTCACTGTTTACAGGCGAACTGTAGGCCATGGAAACTTGCAGGGTAAAGCAGGACATCTCCAAAAATACGCCCGTGGTGGTTCAGCGGCGATAAATATAAGGGCTTTAATGATAAAAATCAGTAGGCAAAGCATAAATAGTCCAATGTGTAGATTTGTGTTTAACAAACAACACATAAACAAAACCAAGAAATATGTATATATCCAATTCTACATTTATGGACTCCAAAAAATAAGAAACGATTTTAATTATTTGTTTTGTTTGTGCGTTGCATTCTTTTGGAGCGTTTGTTTTAATTTAATATTAAGGATATGTGTATATATATATATAGGTATGTATAATTCGCATCAAGTTTGGTATTTTTCACTACAAAAAATAGGCTTCAGACAAGTACAGTGGACGTTTTTCGTTACACTACCTGTTACGTATTAATTAATTTTAAACTTAAACCTAAAATTTCATTTTTTTAACAGATCCATCGCCCGCAGGGACACGCTACAGTTTAAGCTCTAACCAAGCAAGTATCACTCCAGTTGCAACAAGTCCCCAGCCTTGTTCAAAGTCTTTTCTCAACAGAATTCGTAAACACAGTATCCGTAGTGGTAGAAATAACCATCAAAGTCCTTCAGACAAAGATCAGACTCGAACGTTTAGTTTTGATGATATCCTAAAACGTAGCTTTTCCTCCAGAAAACAAAACTACAAAGCTAGTGAATCAGAGAAAAACGAAGTCGAAACATCACGTATCATAGCATCGTTGGTACACTCCAATCAGTCATCCAAAAACAGAAGGATGAGTTTAGATGATTTTATTAAAATGAATGGTAAAAAAATCCGACTGAATACCACAAAAGATGAAAACCAGGGTTATATGTCTGACATGTCAACTAAAAGTGAAGATGTTGCTGAAACATCTTTCATTGGAAAGCTCTCATCTCGATTCCCACATTACTCAGCGCCATCATTTACTGAATTCCATTCCATCAAAGAACAGTCTTTTGAACAAGCCTCGTCCTCAGATAGTCTAAGTTGTGACGTCAAGATGGGCGAGACTAAAGTAGAAATATCTCTTTCACCTCAACAAGCATCTGGACAGTCTGATTGTGAAAGTTTTGAAGATAAGCCAATTCGAGATGTACCCAGTAATCCTGTGTCACAAGTTGACGGTTCCACTGAGCCACAAATTCAAATACACGATAACGATATTTCTAAGACACAAACGATAACGAATGATGAAATGCGTTATGAAATGAATCCATCAACAGAGAATACAGAACTTTCTGATAACACACCAGTAATTACAAACATGTTGGAGGTACCAAGTCCCGCTGATGCTAATACATTACCGATAGATGGCGCAGCAACTGAAGTAAGCGATATCTCTGAAATTAACCTTCCCACACTTCCAAGTACAGTGTCTCCAAAACAAGAGTTATTGGAATTTCCTACTCCAGAAAAACATTCATTTCAACTGTGTACTCCCAAAATTCTAATCACAGCTAATATGAGCTCTTGCGATTCTGAAGAAACTAGTCCTCCTCAAACTCCAAACACAAAGCCTCCTTTAATGAATTACCTTAGTCCTTTGACTGCTATGTGCCCTTCTTCTGACAGGACCATCTCAGAATCCAACCTAAGCACTTCTGGTTATTCCTCTCTGTCGAGTCCCGGTATGTCCAGGTGTAATTCCAGCAGTCCCTTAGCGGAAGAATTGGAAGTTAGTACAAAAAAATTATATTTACCTCAAAAAGCTTCTCATTTGCTTTCGCCTAACCTGTTAGCAACTAAATGCGAAAATGCATTTCAATTTCCTCCCCAGCAAATCTACTCATGTCTTCAAGTTCCACATAAACGAGACCCCTCATGTTTTCCAGAAAGAAGAGCATCTGTTGGTGGTGCACTATGTCCTCCACCGAAAGATATAGGTCACTTTTTGGGTAGAAAGCTAAGTAAGCGTATTTCTTACCAGACAACCAGTACTGAAGATTCTGTAGATGATGAAGGAATTGTATTAGACACTATTGATGTTAAAATTAAAAAAGGTGAGGTGACAAGTGCCAAAGAACTTGAAAAATTTGTGGCTCTTGAAAAGTGTCTAAAAATGGAACGCGATAACACTTCAAATAAGCAGAACCGAAAGCCTTCTCCTCTGAGTCTACAGATTCCAGATACCTCAACTCCAGAGAAACATCGTTTAGGAGGAAGAAATAGCCCCAAACCAAAAAAAGGTGACAGATCTCGAAAAATTTCTGATCGTGGATGGTCAAGTACTTGCAGCTCCCCTAGTGTCACTCCTGTGAATGAAAGACTTCCGGAATGTCAAGAAGGTAAACTGCCACGAAATTTATCAAAAACCAGCATGGGCAGTCAAGTAATATCTTCGTCGGATGATGATTTAGACTCTCATGGACCAAGACACAAGTCGCCACGAAGGCCGTATAAAAGGCACGAGACCCAATCTAGTCCGAGCTTAAGACACCATAAAGCGACCAGCCCGACAAGTCCACGGTCGAAGAGCTTAACACAAGACCCTTCACGCGAGTTCGTAGACAAATCCTTTCCGAAAAGTCATCGGGCTGCAATTTCTTCCTCTTCAGAGTCTGTACTCTCTACAGCCGATGATAACTTTACAACAGATTATTCGACAGATGGAGAAAAACTAAGGCAAAAGCTTGGATTATCCGGTGTTGTATTACAGACGCCAGACAAAGTCCGTGAAAAGTTCCTTATTGTGCGAGAAGATCTTACAACAAGAGGTCCCGTCACTTCTGAGTCAAATGGATTAGTTTCCTCTCCCATCAGAAGTAGGGCAAGACAACAAAGTTGGGCTCTTCAGAGACACCGGTAAGGTTCAGATCTGCCTAGAAAACTGATGTTTCTTTTTTTTTAAGTACAATTATGCCCGTAGATAATTTCATCCTGAGCCTATATTTCAATAATGTTGTATAAAGGTTTGATAATGTTTAGAATTGTTCACACCTGCCACACGAACCATCTTGACATCGTGAAGTAGAGTAATTCCGAAAAGGTTTTTGGTTGTTTTGATTAGACGGAAAGAAAACGTTTGTCACAATTTTCGACATCAAAATCGTTGGACCAGACCCGTGTTCTAGCTCGAGACCATGAGAGTCGACATGGAGAAGTTAACTTGTAAATATAAAGCGATGTAACAATGAAGCATACTTGAAATGTTCTAGATGTGATTGTAAATGTGACGGTTAATGTGTAAGAATTAAACTAAAGCGTGAGTTCAGGTAAGATGAGGAAAGACTTGAAGTTATTTGAAGATATTGAAGTCAGTTTGACATACCAGTTGAATCTGGGATTTGCCAATTAATTTTCACATTGATAGCAAGATATTAAAAAACACCTGGTGTAATAGCATCCTTATCTTCAAAAGAAATGATTGGGATAATGTGTAAGAAATCATTAGTTTCAATATTTTGTGAAACTAACGACACAGTAAATCCAAAATACCCAGTGTTGAAGTTGAAGTAAATGCACGATGTATTATAAAATGATTTCCTTAGTGATTCCCAAATTTAAAATGTCATTTCTGCAGTAAAAAGTAAAAAGGTTGGTACAATATAGTATCACCACAATATAACCAAGATGGATTATTGTATCACCACAATATAACCAAGATAGATTATGATATCACCACAATATAACCAAGATGGATTATGGTATCACCACAATATAGCCAAGATAGATTATGATATCACCACAATATAACCAATATAAATTTTGTTATCACCACAATATAACCAAGATATATTATGGTATCACCACAATATAACCAATATAAATTTTGTTATCACCACAATATAACCAAGATAGATTATGGTATCACTACAATATAACCAATATAGATTTTGGTATCACACAATATAACCAAGATAAATTATGATATCACCACAATATAGCCAAGATAGGTTATGATATCACCACAATATAACCAAGATGGATTATGGTATCACCACTATATAATCAAGATAGATTATGGTATCACCACAATATAACCAATATAAATTTTGGTATCACCACAATATAACCAAGATAGATTATGGTATCACCACAATATAACCAATATAGAGTTTGGTATCACCACAATATAACCAAGATGGATTACGATATCACCACAATATAACCAAGATAGATTATGATATCACCACAATATAACCAAGATGGATTACGATATCACCACAATATAACCAAGATAGATTATGGTATCACCACAATATAACCAAGATGGATTACGATATCACCACAATATAACCAAGATAGATTATGATATCACCACAATATAACCAAGATGGATTACGATATCACCACAATATAACCAAGATAGATTATGGTATCACCACAATATAACCAAGACAGATTTCGTCATTTCTATTTTCATTAATATTTAGTTTAACTTTTCTTTCATTTTAGAAGTTGTGCTGAGCTTCATTCGTAAAGACCTTTTGAAGTAACCCTAAATTGCCAGTTTCCTTCCCCTGTGAACCCTCCTACGCCCAGCAATGAAAGATACTGGGCTGACAGTTGTTTATTTCTTGTGAAATGTAACAAATATTCTATTGTTTAAGAATGTTTCCCCAATTCACTCTTTATTAAAAAAAAGGTTTATTTAGTCCGATAACTTAAAGAACTTCCAGTGACAGATTTCTTAGACTTTTATCACATGAATTTCGAACAACCTGAATAATCATATAGGATAATACTGTAGAAGCGACCGGTATGATATGATCTTTATACACAGACTCCAGTGGCAAGTTTGACAAAATACTGCTTTAAAATGACTGATTTTTGTAATATAGAAGTATTGCATTACCTGATTTGTGTGTTCATTGGCAAAATTACGAAACTAAAAACGGACAAATTTCAGATAAATGGTACAAACGTAAAGTACGATATCAATAATAAATGTTTCCTAGGTACCGTAACCTATCACGTATATTTCAAACCTCTTCCTTATGATTGATTCTGTAATTCTTATCACATTTAAGCATATACCGAAATAGAAATAATTATTCGTAAATTTTTATGAATCATTACATCTCTTAAATATACATTTATGATCACTTACTGTTTACAAAAGTTTATTCGTTTTAATAGAAAATAATTTATGCTGCTGGTGTAAACTATAACAATTTTTAAACTTTTCTTTGTCACAGTAATTTTGCCAATTTTTACAGTTCATTTGCTCATTAGTTCAGACAGTGTAAACGATTCCCCGTGTTTCCTTATTTTGGTTAACGTGTTGGGCTGCTGATTGATATATGTAGTGATCGAAATGTGATACTGTTTATCACACTTCCCATTTTCAATTTTAGGCAAGCTATGAAAATCACAGCTTATCCGGTTCTTCGGTCCATTGAATTGGACAAAGCCTTGGTGACGACGGGGGCTGCTGGTTAAGTGTTCCACCCTATGATCATTAGTATAAAATTATGGCGTCTATATCTGAGCCTTAATGGTGTCTGTTTTGACCGTTTTGTAAACGTGTGTCTAAGTTTCCTTTAGGATGAAAATACCATTTCCTCAGTGCGTATGACAGTTATTATAAACTGTATCATAACTACTATATGTTGTACAGAAATGAAACTAGTAAGCCACACGTCATTACTGTTTCAGTCCTAATGTACTTAAACAATGAGAATAAAGGAGAGTTGGGATAATATGTTAATAGATATAATATAATAAATAAATAAAATCAGAGATGAGCATGTCATTTGTAAGTACAGATAAAATCAACGGTTTCTGGTTCGTGTTTTTGTGAATATTCAGATCTAGATATTGCTTATGAAAATGCTATTTGGTTGTTGTTCGTGTGTGGGTTTCTTGCCGTGAGGGTATTGCTAATGTCCATAATTTGTGTATCAACTGCTTGGTTTGAATTTTGCGCAAAGCTAATCGTTCCTAATTTAGCAGTGAAAGGCTAGAGGGAAGGAGTTAATCAGTATTACCTACAACCAACTATTGGGCTTCTCTTTTGCCAATGAAAGGTGGGATTAACCGTAACATTATAGCGTCCCCATGTCAGAAGGTGGGGCATATTCAGTGAAGGGGGTTCAGATTCGCGACTAACCACCAGGTTCTAACAGGCCAGTGTATATCCACGGAGAGATATTCTTAGACTCCAGAGGAGCATAATAGCAAATGACTGAACTATACACGAGACAATAAGTTACTATTATTCACCAATATTCATCAGTTTGCTACACTTTAGACATAAAAAAAAAGTCGTATTTTCGATAGTTCTCAGGTTATTGGGATTTTTTGTTATGTTTCATTTTGTAAACCTGTGTGGTTTTCTTTATAGGAGAGAAATAGTTTAGCCGTCTACTGTAACATATATACATTCAAATAGTTTAGTCGTCTACCGTGGAATATATCTTTATTTCAATATTAAAATCTTAGAAGCAGCAGTTTCGCAGTTTCAGGCTAATTATAATGTCAAGTGAGTAGAAGATATAGAGTTATACAAATATATGTATTTGGTCATTTTATAATGGTAATTAATATTACTAAAAATGTCGTGGGTGCTTCATAATAGATAAATGTTAAGAGTGTTTACAGATTATCTTGATGTGTTCGAATATCTTGTGAAGTGAGAGTTTCCTGCAGTGAAAGTTTCAGTTGTCGCTTTATGTCTCTTATGTGTGGAAAAACTATTGCATTCACTTCACCGTATTAAAAACCTCGAAAATTTTGTTTCTACGCTTGTTAGAGCGATTCATTATTTTTTGTAAATGTTTGTCTTAATGTCTTTACATTAGTTTTCTATAATTCATGTTGGCTAAAAATAAATACAAAATATTGAAAACAAAAATATCCTCAGGTCACAGCCTGACCATGGCAGAAGAAGAAGAGAACTTGTGTCGTTAGATTCCATTGAAAGTTCCATTCCAAGTAACAGTGACGACGACCTCAAGCCAGAGAAGTTTACACAGCCAGTGTCGCAAATTCCTACTAAGAGAAATCAAACTGTTCATGCGGCTTTAAAACGCCAGGAAGCGCTTATTGAAGATGATGGCAGGTAAAAAAACAAAAAAGCTTTCACATATATAACACTGCTGTGGACACGAGTACTATATAACCTTGACAATAAATAATTTGTGTATTTCTCCGCGAGCTCTCACAGTTTAGGAGTGAGCAAAACCAAATTGGAGGGCAAACTCGGGATGGCCCGACGGATCCTTTTCTATGTGATGTAGCCCCAATACGAAGGAGATAGGTGCAAAGAAAAGCTAAAACGTCCCCGCAAAGTTACCCAGACATTATTGGGTCCAAGAATTAGTTTTTAGGTCGCTGATCCCAAATCTGGAATTGAAGTATGCGTTCTTGGTCTCTTCCTCGAGTCATGGACGCCATTTTTGAAACTATGTTCACATCCTTACCCACAATCTAGCAGCACAAATGCCAGCAGTTGTAGTAAACCAGTGCTAGAGTTGTCAAAGACAGGGATGTGTATCAGCCCCATTAGATCACTCCCACGGTGAGTGCGTTGGCTGTGGGGGGAACACAGAACATCAGTTCTCAAAAAAAGAAAACAACAACCTAAATGAAACACACCTGGCACATTATAAAGAGTGCCCAAAATAGAAGTTTATAAAAAAGCAAAATTATATAACAAAAAAATACGTAACAAAAACAATAACCGAGAGGTATAACGACACAAACATTCCTAAATCAGCCATCAATTAAGATAACAACCAATTTGTTGTAAAAAATATTTGGTTACAAATTTGTTTTGGCTGTAGCTGTTTACAGTGAAATACTAGAAAGTATTTTTTGTATCACATAAAAATAAATAACGTTTATTTACTTTGGGAATAATTATTCTTGGATGCAGCTAGCTTTGGCAACAAGCATAAAACGATATGATGTACTAACTACGCATGAAATAAAAAAATCATGTAAAAACACAATTATATAACACTAAAAACGGCACATAGCAAAAACAACAACAAACAGACATAACTAGACAAGGTCCTCTAATGTCAACCAGCAGTGAAGACAACAACCGCAAACTAAAAAAAAAAAAAATCACACGCTGCAGTAGTAACGTCAAATACCACAGATGCTACAGAAATAACATGTGGTGCTTATGTTCAAACAAACATCACCATCATACAAACCAGCAAACATCCAACAGAACAAATAACATGTGGTTCTTCTGTTCAAACAAACACCACCATCATACAAAACCAGCAAACATCCAACAGAACAACCACTAAAGAAGCAACAAACATGATTCTGGACTTTTATCTTTGAAATCCAAAAACCAAATAATGAAAATTACGTGACAATTATCATAAACACAGCCTAAAAACACCTACCTAATACCACTACTTCCATGAATCGTACAAACACTGAATTCTCAGTCTTACATGAGAATATCAAACGTGCTTCCAAGAGATAAGAGTTCGAAGATCAGTTTAAACAAATGGATAAAAAGATATGATATTCATAAGTGAAACCTTGCCACTAAGAACACGTCAATAAAGTTTCCCGTATTCTGAAGAATCTGAAGAGATTGAACAGATAATAAAGTCTATATATCGACATTAGCTCTAATAAACATAAATTTCACAAGCACATTTCAGTCTTAAAAACAAACAAAAATAATATACAGTATTACATGCACACTAGCGTATCCCGTATATAACCCCCAGGTTATTTGCTTGAAAATATGGCAAACAGTAATAATTTTACATTATTAAATTATTATAGCACTCTTTTACGGCAACAAACACTGCGATATTCTGATTTATGAAATAATCTTCAAATGTATATAGAATTCCAAGTAGGAAAATATATAGATAGTGATAATTTCCCAATATGGAGCACGTTCGATCTCCTCCCTTCCCCAAAAACGATTATTCATCAAAACTATTATTATAATAACTGAGACTGACAAATATCCGGATCAATGAACCCACAAGTATTACACTATCAAAACACAAACAAAATACACGTATTAACATGTGGTAATCCCACAGAGGTGTGACAGATATGATGAAATGAAACAGCTACAATAAAGATTGTACATCGACAGAAGATATCCGGATATAAAACCACATATAAACTCACTCAGAAACTAATAAGAAATAGCGTACAACAACTTAAACTACAAAACTGGGATTAGTTCTGCAACAAACTAAATGAACAAAACATACATAAAAGCAAGAATCACTCAAAACCTACACAACAGTAGTGCACGGTAACAAAACTGCATACCCAAGTACACAAAAAGAACCGAAATATTAAAAAATAAAAACCATCTTCAAAACACAAAATGACTCTGATATGGACGACTATCACCACAAAAATAACATTATTGAACAAAATAAATCTATTGCCAATATAAATACGGAACCAAACGACCGCTACTGGAAACACAAGCACAAAGAACCCACATAATACAAATGTTATGACGACATAAGTATCACGAAACATAAGACAAACAAACAAACAAAATCACCAGGAGAATATGGCTTACATGCTATATTACTTCACTCAGCTATTACTTCAACACCTCAAGGTGCTCTATATTTAATATCTCCCTGATATATTGGTATATTTCCATCTATCGTTTTTAAAGAAGGAAAACCACAAATAAACCACAGAGCTACAGACTAATCAGTCTGATCAGCTGTGTGACAGAATTGTTGAGAGTGTAATAACTAACAGATTAAATACGTTTCTGGAGAAAACTCTAAAATTCCAAAACCACATACTGGTTTCAGGAACTTTCGGCAAATCAATGATCATTTAATTAGACTAACTGAAACCGCATTAGATGGTTTTAACAAAAAAAGAGTGCGTGTTCGTCTGTCTACTCGATCTAGAGAAGACCTCACATTTAACCTGGCACTCAGATCTACGTTTTCGGATGCTAGAGATGGAACCACCACGAGGTATTAGTCGATGGTTATGAAGCTCCTTAGATAATGTGGAGCAAGTGTTGAGGGAACCTCCTCGGAGTGTTTTATTCCTTAGGCAGGCATCCCACAAGGAGAGGTATAGTTAACCCTATACTCATCATAATGTATGTAAGCAACATGCCACCAACAGATACAGCTTTCTCTTATATGGCATCACTATTCATTTCAGTGATCTGGAAAAGATCCTATACGCCCTCTATAGCAGCTGCTAACTTACAATCCGCGCTAAATGATATAGCAGAATACTACCAAAAGAAACGCATAAAAATAAACATGTTTTTTATTTCTATTTAAACACAAAGCTATACAGAGGGCTATCTGTGCACTGTCCACCACGGGTATTGAAACCCGGTTTTTAGCGTTGTAACTCCGCAGACTACATCAAAGACACAAGTGCTAACATATATATATATATACATTTACAGAATTGAACAAACTATGTAAAAACAAGCCAGAAATTTGTATCCATGGAATTCTTCTGACTGTTACATCAGCAAAGTTTTTAGTCTTACCTGTGATTCTAACTTAACATGATAAGCCCATGCTAATGAAATCAAAACCAAAACCTGGAATCTAGTGAATCAAATCAGGATATTGTTTGGAATGAATACGAATAAATCACTATACATTTTTTTATATTATTATTTTTTCTTTTCATCTTTTTCTTATCCTAACTTGGGAGAGCAGTCACCTTCCCACAACTGTTTGCAGACAGTGAAGGATGATATAGATGTGGGACGTTATGGGCTTGAGTACCGATATATCGCTCTCCTAATTTCTAATTTTCTTTTGTGAAACTAACGAATTGGAGGTTAAGACTGATAGACGGTGTGTCCCCATCGCAATGTGGGTCCTACTTACTCAGTCAACTCCAAAACTTAGGATACATTTCACAATCCCACGTTGTAGTTTGTACCCTAGGATTCTCTCTTTTCGAAAACAATGTGCACCGTATTAAAAATAAATAAAATATTTTATGTTAATGTGTTTTGGTTTATGGCTTGAAAATTTTATGGTTTTATATATATATATATATATATATATTTAAAATCTACAAACGATATGTTAGGCCAGTAATTGAATATGCCTGCCCAGCATGGATTAACGTAGCACTACACAAAATCATAAAGCAACTATCAACAATACAAAATACAATTCTTACTCGCACATTAAAGGTCCCACGTTCGACAAGTTCAGACATCTTATATAATTACACGAATATTCAACTAGTCTACAACAGATTCTTGTTGTCTCACACGCTGACTTCCGGTTAAACCTATATAAAAATGAACTGTCAAGTTCACTCGGCTGCTATATCATATATGATAGAAATAAACCTAAGTACCTTTCACCCATAAATATGTATTATAAGAATTGTAATCGGCCACCTACTGCTAGACTTACAATGTATACCATTTGTGTCGTATACATGTTACTTATTTAAATGAGTATTTATATCAAGACATACCGGTTATATTATCAAATGAATAAGCACTGAAGCATATGAAATTATTTGTGATATTATATAAGACTGTAAACATTCCAAATAAAACAATGTGCATACCACTGTAAAAGCTAAACATTTAACATAAATGGTCATGGCCCTAATTGGGGTATTGTAATTATGCTGGTGACTTTATATAAATGGAACACTTTTGTTTATGAAATATTCAGCATTTAAGAGTACTACAGAATATCAGTTTAGGCTGGAGTAAGAGGTCATCTTCGTATCTGACCCTCCAAGATCCCAAATCAGAAAGAACGCAAGTTAGCGGAACTAAATGTGTCTCAGGTGGTCAGGTACAACGGACGGAGGTGTTCGTGGATTTTTTTTTCGGGTACGGACTCCCACTTCTGGTAGTTATAGAAATAACTGGGAATAATAGAGAAGCTTGACCTGTACATTGGGAACCTTTGTGAGTCATGTATTCTCAAGACAGCTGATATGGGTAATAAAATTTTAATTAAAATAAAGTACAAAACAACGCTTCAACCTTTTGAGTCATGAGGAAGCCTTTAAACCACGCAGTGCAGTGTGGGTGTTTTATGCTTGTAATTAACACTTCTTACAATATGAGAAAATAATCAACCTTTAAGTATTTCAGGTAATTATGCAGCATCACGTGTCTTTCTGTGTATATCTAAAAATAAACAACTTTCTGTGCCAGGCTTATCTATATACGTGACACTGAAACAGCAAGAGATCTATTTCCAACATGTACGTTGGAATATGGAAAGTAAAAACAAATCAAAGAACAAACTTGAGTAGTTTCTACTTTATTATCATTTGAGATTTACTCAATAATAAATTGAACTATATTTTGATAAAAGGATTTTTTAAGTGATCGCTAACTTTTCTAAATTACTTTTTTATAAGACTTTTAGTTATTGTTTTCGTACTATAGCTATTGTTCCGTGACATTCCTTTCATGATGAAAGGTCACATATACGAACTTGTTAAAAACATGGGTCTTTTTCCCAGAACCCATAGTCTTGAAAAAGCTGTTTGATGGACAACAAAACACGAAGAGGAGCGGCAGGTGATGGTACTTATATCACCCCTCTCTCAAAACTGTTCATCTAGATCTAGAAAACAGTTCTATAGATCTTGGGAAAGAGATCCCAGTTTTCAATAAACTGTTTCAGTCCGTAAATATATCCTCTTTCCATCCTACAGTTATTGTCATGCCTTCGGTACAATATTAAAGTTTCAAGTCTGAACCAATTTGTTATTCCTTTTAATAATCTGCCTCGGTAACAATCTTTTTACTTTCTTATTTACTTCTAGTGAAGATTCCATCAGCGAGACGACTGTATTGCTTAAGAAACCCCTATCCCCCGGTGCTGTGTTGGTTAACCCTGCGAAGGATGCTACCATCTTGATGGGCCCAAAGATAGAGTCATTCCCGAATAATTTCGGTAGTAGAATGGATCACTTAGTGGTTCCTCAAGAGAATGATACTCGCCAAGGTCAAGTGTGAAAGTAAGATTAACTAAGGACGAATAAAACAAGAATGTGAATATAAACCAATCAGGGATTTCAATTACAGTGCACATCAAGAACTGAAACAATTTCGTCGAACTACAAAACAACAACAACATACTTTAACAGTTATTGCAGAACGAAAACGTATTTTGCCAGAAAAAAAAAAAGTTTTTTAAATCGGCTCAAGCTTTATATTTAGAACCAATACTGATTTGGTTCTATTATATATTATCAACCTCTCTTGTAATTCAGTAAATCCTAAATTGTAATAAATTACGTTCATTGATCTGATTAACGCAGACTTGCGGGCTTATCAGAAGCAAAAAACGGCATGTAATACAAGAAAATTATTCAGATCTCAGCTTTTAACATCTGCGAAATTATCTGTTCTGAGTTTTAACATGCGCAAACTATTATGATCTAATTTTTTAACACGTGAAAACAATACGGGCCTCAGTCTTTATACTTAGAAACTATCGAGATATAAATTTACAATATATGAAAGCTACTCATGTTTAAGTGGTTAACAAGTGGAAACTATTAGTACAAGTAAGCAGCCAGGATCTGAGCCTTGAACGCCTAACTTCTATCCAAATTTTAACTGGTTTGTTAATCTAAGCTATCGGTGGTCCATTGGTAAGTTTGCGAGCTTGTAATGCTAAATATCTGATATCGATACCAGCGATAAATAGAGCACTGACAACTCATTGTGCACGTTTGTGCTTAATAATAAATAAACTTATTTAAATAAATTGTAATCGAGACTTTTTCATGTACAAACATGTCAGGATTTGGGGGGGGGGGTAAAAGTGATACTTTTGAAAACTTAACAAGATTTTCACCATGAAAAAAAGTTTAAAAGCTTGACTTAAATTAAACATGTTTGTGAAACCAGAGAGAAATGGGAAGGTTCTCATAGATACAAAGATGAAAAAATCTTAAGATGCTCAAATGAAATACGTTTCTATGACAAGTAGGGTACATCGGTATATAATTTTATCACATCTAGTGTTTACAAGATAGATTTAGTAAAATGTCAGGTAAAAACAATACCAACAACTTGTGTTTTACTTCATATAATCACACTTATGTCTGGAAGTTTCAAAAATCTGCATAAGTCAACGTATTTATTTCATGCCTTTTATTTACACAAGCAAGCTACTATTTGACTCGTAACTATTGTGTTGTTGAATATATTCGTGTTTCAGATGTATAGTATGTATTATCAGTTCTTTCTTTGAACGATTTGTAACATGAAACAAAATATTAAATATTGTTAAGTTTTTATGTTTCAGTCATTTAGAATCTACAAATATTTGTAGCTGGATAATCATTTTCATATTTGAATTTATGAAACGGCAAGTTTCTTTTTTTTTTTTTACTGTACTAATAATATTTATTGGCTAGAATAAGAAAAAAACGAGGTTACATCTTCAAATTAATTTTAAAGCATAACCTACAATAAACATGTGGTAATTTGGTTAATCCCGATTTGAAAAATGGTATTTTGTTAACTGTTCAATTTTACCGTACACATATCAAATTTTAAAATAATTATGTAAAAAACATGAAGTAAATAAAATATACTTGCATCAGCCACACTTACTATATCTGATCGTGCCTTAAATGTGTCATATATCCATAGAGTTTCATTCTATAAGAGAAGCAAAACAATTCTATAGGACTGTGTAAAAAAAAAAAAAAAAAGGAAAAAATTCCCAGGAAGAAAACAGTAAAAACATCATCTGATGATCTATATTTATTATTATTTTTACTTATCAAGTCACTAAGAAGCTGTTTACCAGATCACACGAGCAAGCAATGTTAATTACCTAGACAATCAAATAGACTAATTGTAATGTTATGTTTAGTGATGCAAACATCAATACTTTCTCTAAACAACAATAATTTCGGAAGTAATTCCTGAGCAAACTTAAAAAGAAAATTAATTCTAAAGGTTATAAAATCATCAGCTCTCACCTGGGAGCAAACTAACTCCATATCCCTAACCATTTTCATAATATATTTGTTAAGTACAAGCTTGTAAGTTTACTTCCTTTGTTATTATTCTGGCTGAACTCCTGACTAATCATCCAGATACAAATACCACCTAGTCATTCTCATCTAGAAATAGTAGCATTAATTTTTTTTGTTATTCAAACTGTTATTTTAGCCTAAAATTTAAGTTTGTTTCTATTAAAGCTCACAATTAATGGTTAAATTAGAGAAATAATTTACATAAAACAAAATATCCAAATACAATTATCTATATATTTGAGCTCAATATTTTAGAGTAGTCCGAATAAAAATTTGCCCACAGAAAATATAGATTTCATTGACTTAGCTACAAAAAAATGCTGAAAATAAATTAGTGATGTCTTTTAATATTTGTTGTAGTTTTTAATGCACCCGTTTATTTCCTTGGTGCCAACTATCACGATTCTCCATCACAGTAGACAAAACTGAAAATATCTTGGTAGATGCGAAAGCTTGTTATTTGTTTGTTCGTTTGTTTGAATTTCGCGCAAAGTTATACGAGGGCTATCTACGCTAGCCTTCCCTAATTTAGCAGTGTGAGATAAAGGGAAGGCAGCTAGTCATCATCACTCACCGCCAACTGTTGGGCTACTCTTTTACCAATGAATAGTGGGACTAACCGTCACATTATAATGCTCTCACGGCTGAAAGGGTGAGCATGTCTGGCATGATGGGGATTCGAACCTGTGACTCTCGATTTGCCAGTCGAACACCCTAACCACCTCGCCCAGCAGGCTTTTGTTTTTTGTGAGTTAAAAGGCGACGGCACATAACTTCTGCTAAATCTACTTTCTTGATACGCAAGTACGTGTATGGTTCTAATAATTTACTTTTTTTTTTTTCTTAACCACAAATAGCCCATTGACTTGCCGCAGACCCACTGAGAAATAGTCATTTATTCATTTATTATTTTGTTTGAAATGTTGATATATGAACACAGAAAAAGGAAAGGTTAACAAAAAGTAAACAACTTGTCAAGATAAGAAAGAACAAATTTAATATCTCTTATGTTGGCTAATAATATAATTAAGTATTACTCATCTTTTATGAGACTTTCCAAAACGTTTCTTACTACTGATGTAAGACTTATTACAGAGACAATTTTATCACCTTTCTTGAAAAGCGGAGGTACATCAGCTAGCTTTCAATCCTCTAGTACCTACCTACTAATTAAGAACTTATGAAAAATATTCACAAGTTGCTCACATTTCCAATCCTTATCCTCATTCAAAACCCTTGAGGAAATATTATTTGACCCAGGAACCCTGTTATTCTTTAAACTTCTCAATGCTTCTTAACCAGCTCAAAATTAATGTGATCATCTTGTTCGGTCTTGTTGCTTAACTTTTCATCAGTATAAAATAATGAAAAAGCAGAATTTAATAAACTAACTATCTCATAATCATCAGATACGAGCCTTTATTATCACACAAATATCCTACCTTCATAGTGGCATTTTGTTTACCTTCAATGTATCTAAAGAAATCCTTAATGTTAATTTTTAAATTTTCAGCCAACCATTTTTCATACATAGATTTTATGTCCTAATTTCCTGTTTCAAACTAGCTAATTTAATGCTTTTCTTTAATTTTGTCTCGTATTCTCTTTGTGAGCCAACCTGGTTTTTACTTACAGCTACCATTTTCTTTCTATAAGGAATATGTTTACCTTGAATATTTAAAATTTTATTTTTAAATGTTTCCTCATCTGCTCTTTGTCTCCAAATAACTCAGCTGCCTAATCAACGACAGATAATTCTTATCGTATCCTTTCATATTTGCATTTTTGAAATTTGTAACCAAAATATTAAATATTATTTCCATATTCAACAAAACATCGAACCTTATAGAAAAATAATCGCTTGTACCAAAGTGTTCTCCATTTTCAACCCTCCCAACTATTTCAATAAATGTAAAATAGAATTGTCTCTAGTGGGTTCTTTGACGAATTGGTGAAGGAATCCATCTTAAACAAGTTTTAGAAACCCTTCTTCCCGATAGTTTGACTTTAGCATTTTCTAGTCTATATTTCTGAAGTTAGGATCACCTATAATTATAACCTTATTAATAGCTGAAATATTAATCTCTCTGTAAAGATTTTCATTTATTTCATCAGCACCATCTGGTGGCCTGTGATAAATTCCCACTAAAAGCCTCCACCTTTTATATCCGCTAATAAAATTCTAAATGGACTTAATTTCTTTCTTTCTATTTTTGATAACACAACAGGATGTAACTCATATTTTATATATAAAACCAATTCCCCCTATTCTTATTACTCTATCCCTAATAAGTAACCTATAACCCTGTATTTCAAAGAAAATTCTATCATTCAACCATGTTTCAGTTGTTTCCATATGTCAAACTCATCCATTCCCCCTAATGCTTTCAAGTCATCTATTTTAATTCTTATACTTCCATCATTATAATAAAAATAATTAAACCTACCCTTAGAGCTATGTTTCTACTCATTTCCTATACTAACCTTTTCCCAACATCTTATTATTTTTGTATTCAGTTTACACTGGCTCTAACCAGTGTTTAATTATAGCTTTAAACTTCTCTTACAGCTGAGTTATTAGCCCTTGCAAATAAGTCAGCCAGTATACTGTTTAAACGTAAAACATCCATTTCAGAAAGCTGTCTTCTTCCACTTGAACTGATCCCACAAATTCGACAAGCCAATCTTTTCATCCTTACGTATTAACCTTAGCTTAGAATTCAGTGCTACTTGACCTAACTTCATCCTGACACATCCTTAATCCGTGACACAATTAAGTTACGGCTATTTTTCTTCAATGTCTTTATCAAACCCCTGTATTTATGAATTAGCTCCTTTGATGTATCTTTCCCCATATCTTTATTCTCTAGGTGTACAACAACAACAGCATCATTGCTAGCCCTATTTATTATATCTCTTGCTCTGTCAGTTTTATCTTCCACCCATGCACCTGAATAGTATAATGTAATTATTTTATCCATATTTACCCAACACAGTATTTTATCCACATATCTCGTTAAGAAATCACCTATTGTTGTTTCGAATTAAGCACAAAGCTACACAATGGGCTATCTGTGCTCTGCCGAACACGGGTATCGAAACCCGGTTTTTAGCGTTGTAAGTCCGCAGACATACCGCTGAGCCACTGAGGGGAGGACGAAATCACCTGTGATTATAAACTCCTTAAGACAGCATATACACTTCACATAGCGTTATATAAGTTTTGGCTTTTATCATAAAAAAACTTTCATACTATGTTCTTTGTTTGAAAATATATTGAAACAGGTACATAAACATTGTTAGTTGTTTTTTTTAATTTCGCACAAAGCTACACGAGGGCTATCTGCGCTAGCCGTCCCTAATTTAGCAGTGTAAGACTAGAGGGAAAGCAGCTTGTCATCACCACCCACCGCCAACTCTTAGGCTACTTTTTTACCAGCGAATAGTGGAATTGACTGTAATATTATAACGCCTCCACGGCTGAAAGCTACTAAAAATGGGTCCAGACTTTGATGGGATCTAAAGAATTAGTCTGAACTAAGGAAAATTCGACAAATCAATTCAAAATAAATAGTGGTATAAATATATTTTTTTTTAATTTAAAGGATATAGGTTACCTTTAGATTATCATTCGCATCCTTCTCTTAGGACCCTCAAATAGTTCCTCTTCAGCGACTCACAGTTTTATCCCGCTAGCCCAAAATACTTTCTTCTATTGAAATGGCTCACCGTGTCTTGTTTTTCTTTTATCTACTTCTAAATGTTCTTCTGCAAGTCCTAAATGGTCTTTTGCAAGTTCTAAATGTTCTTCTGCAAGTCCTAAATGGTTTTCTGCAAGTTCTAAATGGTTTTCTGCAAGTTCTAAATGGTCTTCTGCAAGTCCTCTCTTTCAGCGAGGTAGTCTTAACACCACTATCTTAATTAGTGTTTTATATTCAATGTGGACACTTTATATATGTAAAATTAGTGTTTGTTAATTTGTCTGCTTATTTTATGATCAATTTTTTTTCTGTCATCGACGTTGGGACCAGAAGAGGTGGATTGGTCGCTATATACACACATATGTCCGCGTTATACCATAAAAATTTTAGAAATTACTTCAACTGGTCTCAATAATTGACATATTTTCTTGGATAATACCCCCTAATCCCCATAGAAGTAGTATTTTCAGATTTTACGTAAACTTTATGGCTTCTCAAGTAACTTTTGCTTTCTCTCTGTGTATCTGTTGTACTTTTAAACTAAAGAACTTATGTGAAACTGAAGTATATTTTAATAATTAATTAGTGGTTCAATTTATAAAGAAAGTTACTGATAAGCCATTTTACTAATTACCCCTCTGGTGGTGTTTTGTTAGAAATGTGTTTGTGTAAAGAATAAATAACTAGAGTGCTCTCATATTCATGTAGGTATATCAAAGATATTTTGTCCCATTTATCTTGTAAAATATAATTTATTACTAATAATTAAAATAGAAATAATCAAATTAAAATCATTCATATGAACCTGGAAATCTGTTGTCTTTTTCTGTTTTGCCAAAGGATACAATACAATAAAAATCACACAAATCGAAACACAGTTGTGCTACATTTTGTTTTAAAACAAGTCCAACAGATTTAATTGTTTATATTTTAAGCAACACAAAAAAATTGAAGCAATAATGTATTCGGAACATTTCTGGTGGAATTATTCATGGGTACTTATAGCTGAATAATATACTGAATAAGTTATTCACGATCTCTTCGTACTTAGAACGAAGTACATTTGAAATTAGATAGAGTCTAACCAAGTATTTGTTTTGTCTCCCTTTGACAAAGTAAAACAAGATGTGTTAAAAAACTCTTGATAATAAGATACGCAGAATAAACTTATTTAATTTAGAAAAAGGTGTAGCCAAAAAGTATCTAGCATGTGATTTAAAGAAATGGAATAAAACATGACGTCCAGACTGATATAGCTACAGATTTATCATTGATAAGAGTTTCACAGTATATATATTTATATATATAAATATATTCATTAATTTTTAGTTAGGCCGCGTATTTTATTTTACCTATCGTCATGTCCAAACTGGCTAACTATGAGTTAACATTTACTGTAAAGGTCTTCAAAAGACTGTTTAGTGTAAGAGTTATTATTCAATTTGTTTAGTGATTTAATATCTAATGATTATTTAGTTTTTATGAAAATAGTGCTAAAAATAACTATAATAGAGACGATAGTTATGACAAATTTCGTTCCGTCATTTGGTAAGAATTGTATGTTGTCTTGAGTGCAAGTCGAGTAAGATAAAGGTTAATGAGTGAGAGATAACGTAAAGTTTGACAGCATCCGAAAGATGCAACAACACAGATAAGAAAAACAGTTTGTCATGTCAGTTAGGTTCTAAAGTAACTGACCCAGCCCGTATGGACTTCTGACGAAATAAAAGAGACAGTTATTTAAAGCTATCGATGCAACTGTAGTAACTAACAAAAGAAGTTAAGTCAGAAAACGTGAAGTTAGTGAAAGTGATATTAGACTCTGTGATTATTAGTTTAGCTGTAACGGTTGATATTTTAAAGTGAATTTCACAGTTTAACACAAATATGGAGAACAGTTTATCTTTTCAAAGAGTGTTCTAAAGTAATTAAACCCACCTACGTGGACTTTGACAGAAAGTCAACGATTATTTAAAGTTCGGGTAAGGTAAGTGAACTTATCACTGATTTTATTGTGAGAAATGAAAATAAAGGAACCAATTGTCTGTTCAGTCGAGTTCTAAAGTAAGTAAAATAATTACGTAGAGTTTTAGATAAAAGTGAGATTTCCTTTAATGTAAAGAACTTTTGTACATACGTTTGACTTATTTTGAATATATTATTTTAAAACAAGTGGATTACGTACTGTCCATTTATTCTTCAAATTTATCGCCAACAAGTCACAGACACTTACTGTAGAAGAATACTATCCCATACAAAAGTACACAATCATTAGTTATGGTAATTGCTTAAGCTAATGTCACGTGACGCTAAACTCTCTTTAATCAGGATAATTTTATATAATTTAGTAAATTTATACCAAAAAGTTGGCAATGAACAGTCAATAATAATTGTCCAGCTGTATGATTCTTTTGAAAACTTAAGCTAGAAACTGCTAATCAAATTTGGTTGGCCTAACCAATACTTTTGTTTTTCTGCTCTAAATCAACCTTCTTTAATCCAAATGACTAAACACGTTTACTCTTAGGTGAAGCTGCAGTAAAAATGTTAGATCGATAGCAGTGAAAGACTAGAGGGAAGGTAACTAGCCATCACCACTCACTGCCAACTCTTGGGCTACTCTTTTATCAACGAATAGTTGGATTCACCATCACATTATAGCTCCCCCATAGCCGAAAGAACGAGCATATTTACTGGGACGAGGATTCGGCCCTCATATTATGAATCAAGCACTCCCAACCACCTTACTTGATGAGTTCATCTCTACTTTTTTAGAAATAGCAATTTTCTAGACGTCTTGACTCTGTTAGGTATATATATGTGTATATATATATATATATACTACTACTACGAATGCATGTAATCACTAACTAGTTCTATGTATATATATATATTAACCATCATTACACAGTTTTCTACAGTTGGAGCCCTCCAGCGATAAGACTGAAGGCTTATAACGTTAAAAACCTGGTATTAAGATAATTTATTGCGTATGTTTGTGTCTAACAGTAACAAATAAACCTATACTTAAAGTGGAGCTTCAAAATCTTTTCATATTTCACTTTTTGCACATTCTTCATTTGGTACCATTCAAAGCGTGATGTGCTATACAATTCAACCTATAGAAATACGTTTAACTACACTGTAAAAATTTAGTCAATACCAACTATCTCAATCCCGTACGGTAGTAACTGACCAAAGAAAAATATCTTCTAAACACAAAAAAATTTCAAAAATTATGCTAATAATGGAATCAGTTTTTAAGTTCTTTGAATTGTTTTATCCTGAAGAAAATTGGAAGACTATGTAAGTAAGTTAGTAGTTGAAACAACGACACTGTTTCGTTAAGATGTTCCACGTTCCTTACATATTTTACACGGGAGAAAAATGTGTAATTTAAACCAACATTCCAATTGTTGTTGTGAAATTCACTGTTATTTAGACTGAAAGACAAAAAATCCACTGGGGTTATACTTAAGGCTGAGTAATTTCAGAACATTTGGTAACCAAAGAAATGTTTTATCTTTTAATTTTTTATAGCGATTAAACACAATTACATGCCATCAGTTCAAGTGGCCTACTTAGTTAGAACTGTATTGAACAGCGAAAAAACTTAACAGACATGACAATGCAAATATAGCGATATTCATCACGTATTTGATTTTTTTTGAAAAAACAAAAAACTTTTAATTGTTTATGTAGGGCCGTAGGAGTATTTTTGTTTTAGGGGCGAACAAAACAATTTCTAATTCACAACATTATTATTTTCTCTGGTTATGTTATCACAGCATAATTGATTATACTCATAATACCATATTTAAATGCAACTAAGAAGATAGCACACGTATGTTATACTTTGTCTATTAACAAAAACAATTCATTTAGGTAATTAACATAATATACAAATATATTTAAATACTTAGAATATGTGTGTGTGTTTTTCTTATAGCAAAGCACCATCGGGCTATCTGCTGAGTCCACCTAGGGGAATTGAACCCCTGATTTTAGGGTTGTAAATCCATAGACTTAAAGGACATGTATATATATATATATATATATACATATTAACTGATTGTTTTAAAATACCATTATCTGAATTTGCTAAAAAAAACAACATAGCATTAGAATACATTTTACTGATAACGTCTGAGTAGGTTTGTTGTTTGTTTTGCAATTTTTCAAATGACAATTCTTCCAAAAATACATAACACAACCAGGCATTATTTGTTAGATCGAAAAACTGTTTGGTTTGTTTTGAAATGAATTTCGCGCAAAGCTACACGAGAGCTGTCTGCGCTAGCGTCCCTAAATTAGCAGTGTAAGACTAGAGGAAAGGCAGCTAGTCATCATCACCCACTGCCAACTCTTGGGCTACTCTTTTACCAAATACTAGTGGGATTGAGCGTAACATTATAACGCCCCCAAGGCTGAAAGGACGAGCGTGTTTGGTGTGAAAGGAGGATCGACAAATCCTGGCCTATCTAAAACTACTTTACACAGACAGATAAATAAACTTATGTAAGTTTATTTAGTAAAACTACAAGTACGTAACGTTACTTAGTAAAACTACATGTGAAGTGGAAGATAAAGTAAAATAATGATATTTATAACAGTGTACAGAGTGTAAAACAATTATGATCTTTCAGTGTATGACACAATTTTACAAGTTAAAATAAAAACTCACAAAAAAGAATAATAACGCCCATAGTAAAGAAACAAATAGGTTAAAAGTGTGTTTAAAGACGAACTAAGGATGAATAATTACAAAATAAAGTAAATGTAAAGTTGTAATGAAGTCAAACTTAGCTGAATATGTAGAAACGTCTGAATACGTAGTCACAAAGTGATAACCATGCGGTTTTAAATGAACTGCGAATGTATATTTTAGCATAAATAAATTGAGAAAGCCCATAGAAGTTGTATTTAATGTAATGTTCATGTTTTTAGAAATTACACGCAGGTTAATAATATTTCAAACAAACAAGACTTAGAAACCTATTTTGGTATACATGGTTGGCAGAAAACAGATATACCACTGTGTAGCTTTTTGCTTAACTGCAAACAAGCAATCAAATAAAACTAAAGATGAAATCAAAGCCAGTGGTCACGTGATGATAATGACATCTCAACATCATGTACTACACTTATTACATTGAAAAGATTTACTAAGGAAAAGCACGTAAGATGATTCTGAATGAAAAGGCCAAATGCAATTCAGACATCTCAGACAAAGGACTTTTAATGATATGACAGTTGTAGCGTTTAATTGAGAAATGTGTTATATTATCTCTTTGACTTTAAAATACCGACACAGTAATTATAATGTTTAATTTTATGTTTTACACAGTCTATTGTTTAGAAATTATTGGGGGCATGTGCTCCTTACCCCCCGCAAACAATTCCTACGACCCTGTTATGTTACTAGTTCAGAATCCCATCGTAGTATTATAAAGAAATTGATAATATTACGACATTGACATGGACTTCAAACAACAGATGACTTATTTTTATTTTTACAAAGCAGGTCTAAACAAAAACGCTTAATAAAATGTATTAAGTATATATGAATTCTAATCGATATTTTACTTTGTCCTTTGTTCTAAAGCAGAGTTCTTTAGTTCTAAAGGTCATTAATTACTGACAGTGTTCGTTCGTTAGCATTTTATTGACGTTGCCTGTCGCACAACTCTTCCTCCTTTTACACGGTCTGTTTTTTTTTTAATTTCGCACAGAACTACACGAGGGCTATCTGTGCTAGTTGTCTCTAGTTTAGCAGTGTAAGACTAGAGGGAAGGCAGCTAGTTACCACCACCCACCGCCAACTCTTGGGCTACTCTTTTGCCAACGAATAGTGGGACTGACCGTCACATTGTAACGCCCTCACGGCTGAAAGGGCGAGCATGTTTGGTATGACGGGGATTCGAGAAGGCGACGCTCGGATTACAAGTTGAGTGTCTTACCCACCTGGCCATGCCAGGCCCTAGGTATGAAAGAAGAAATGTATCCTTGCCTAGCTCAAATTCTTAGGAAAAAGCAGTTATTTTATTCTCAGGTCACGTCCACTAAAATGCACAGAGAATATACAATCTTTATTACAATTACAGTCAAATCTTGCCATAACAAAAGTCAATGGACCCTGCAAATGTATTTGTTATAACAAACTTTTGTTTTCACTAATTTTTCCACTAGATGACGCTTTCACAAAAATAAGTATGGCTTCCATAACATGCAGTGTTTATTTTTGCACACACCAAACATGCTCGCCTTTTCATCCGTGGGGGCGTTATAAAATGACGGCCAAACCCATTATTTGTTGGTAAAAGAGTACCCCAAATGTTGGTAGTGGGAGGTGATGACTAGCTTCCTTACCTCTAGTCTTGCACTACTAAATTAGGGACAGTTAGCTCAAACAGCCCTCGTGTAACTTTGCGCGAAATTCAAAAACAAACAAACACACCAAACATTACGGAAAAATACGTGTATCAAACAAGTTAAGCTTTCATGATTTTTTCTAACTAAGGAACATTATTTACATCATCAACGCATCAAAACAAAATTATGTCACTGTACTTGAAAAAGCAAAATTTTACTTAATGAAGTCCGTAATCTCGGTTTGATTGTGGCCAAAATAAAGTGCAGAAGACAACACGTCTTGAATTTGCGAAAGTTGCATTAGAATGGTTGTTTCAACATTTTCACGAGATTGGAGGTAACTACGCAGCTTGATAGGCAGGCCTTGTGATATTGAAGGCATTTCTTCGGTAATGACTGGGAATAGTAGAAAGTCTTCATCTGGCTTGTCGTTTTGTTATTCCATTACGAAAGCAGTAATGTCATCATTGGATAATGACTCGCAAACTACAGTTTTATCGTCTGTATCCACAAGGTCCAAAAATGACATTTTCGTCAACTCGAGACAGGCTTTTCATTAGACAGCCGACTTAATCATCAGGGATTTCATCAGATGATTAACTGGAGTTATTTTTTCATCACTGGCATCGGCCTCTCCTTTCATGCTATTGGTATTTTGCGTATGGGCAAACGACGCTTTACAGGAGTAGCTGACAATGGTTTACTACATAACTTTCTGCCATGACGAATACAACATATCAATTGTTAGCAGAAGTTCTCTAGAATAAAGAGACAACAGTATTTTCTGTACAACTCGTTTTCGGTAGAAGCTCTTGACTTTTTTTATCACACCCTGATCAATTGGCAGCAGTTTTGATATTGTATGTGATGGAAGAAACACGAGTTTTATCAACTTGAGGTTGTTTATGGTTGTTTAAGCTAGGCAGTTATTGACGAACATTAAAACTTTTCTTATGTTCGAACTTCTTATATTATTTGTGTATCCAATCATTGATTAAACTGTCATCCATCCATGCTTTTGTGTTTGCCTAATAATTGATGGTTATAGAGTTCAGATTCTTCAAACACAGTGATTTCCCTATGACGAATGATATCGGCTTTTCTGGTCCATCTAAATATGCACACAACGTCATAGGTATTTTTTCTTTGCTTTTCTAGCCTCCGGAACAGACTTCCTATTCAATATTAAGGTCTTATCAGACATCAAATGAAAAATAACCCAAGTATTATCAGCATCTCTTGGAGCATAGCCTCCGACTAGCGAGGGTAATGACGTTGACGCCCAGTCATCAACCATCTCACTGCTGGCAGCAGTAACCTCGCTACGCACCAATTTAAAGATGGCGCTGTTTCAAGACTTGAATCATTCCAACCAACAATTGCTGGCTTTAAATTCGGGATAATTCGCTTTGTGTTCCAATTCTCCGATTTTTATTTTTAGAACAGGCCCGGTGATCGGAATATTCATAAAATTTGTGTTGGTAAACAATTTTAACAATGCTTTTCTTAAACATGGTCCACTGTTGAGAACCAAAAACGTTCGCGGTTTGGTTTTTTTTTATTATTCTCATAATATTAGACGGTTTTTGTTGTCACAATTGCAGACAGTGTACTAGGTTTCAAGGCGAATTTTCTGAAGATGTAGCTATGGTGAATACTGAACTCGACAGTTTTGATTATTTGGACTTTATAGTCCAATGACAGAGTACGCCGCTTAGTAGGACTGTTGACATTTTGGAAATGACGAAACTTCTTCAATGTATCTAAAATCGTAACAACACAATTTCATACCTTATTTACGAATATGCGGGAGTAATTTTGCAATAACTTTCCACAATAAACCTGCATAAAGTTCATCGTTAAAACAATAGTTTCTAAAAGGGTTTGGTTTGTTTTGAAGTTCACGCAAAACTACTAGAGGGCTATCTGCGCTAGCCGTTCCTAATTTAGCAGTATAAGACTAGAAGGGAGGCAGCTAGTCATCACCACCCACCGCCAACTCTTGGACTACTCTTTTATCAACGAATAATGAGATTGACCGTCACATTATAACGTCCCCACGGCTGAAAGGGCGAGCATGTTTGGTGTGACAGGGATTCGAACCCGCGATCCATGGATTACGAGTCGAGTGCCTTAACGACCTGGCCATGCCGGGCCCTTCTAAAAGGAAGTTTTCAGTTTGGGTCGTCATATTATTACGTCTTCTGTTGTCTCATATCAACGCGTAGCAGTTAATTTAACTAGTTGGTCCTTTTTTTATTTCCCGGCTTGTATTATAAAAAAATGTTCACTTTACGTGTGAAAAGCCTATTGTTTTATTATAAAAATAAGTTCACTGAAAACAGAGTTTCTTAATAAGCGACTTCGTTTAAATCATATTTATTTACAATGGTGTTAATGGAGTTTCAAAAGAACTTCGTAGTATTGTTCGTTTTAAGCGGATTTTCATTGTAACCGAGTTCGTATTAAATAATTTCTTCTTTAGTACATGTTTTATTATCAAAAAATGTATTACCTCCACAATACACATATTGTGGAGGTAATACATATGTGTGTGTGTGTGTGTGTGTATGCTATTCAGAAACAAAATACAGAGGGTTGAGTGGGTTATATTAAATCAAATATGGAAATCAACACGTCATTTAAGAACCACAGCCGATATAAACTAGTGGCAATATATTGTTTAGCGTATCATACGTAGGTAGCGTGATGCAACAGAAAATTGATCGCTTTTCGAAAAGATATGTTACAGCATTCTCAGACTTAAAATGCTAAGACACTCAGATTATAAGGATATGTTCAAATCACTGATTCAAAATATCTGAGTAATAGCCGTTGTTCTTAAATGATATTAGAAAACAAAGGATTATGGATTAAATCCACGCATTTCAAAAACCAGTATTCAGCATAAGCAAGAATGATAACAATGCCGGAAAATCACATATACACAAACTACTTCCATGACATATCCAAAAACTGTCTCACGCTCCAAGAAGCTGGAGAGTAAAACGAATATCTGTGCTATTACACAAGTAAACATACCGTTCAAGTCACTGGATGCAGCACCTATAAAATGGTAATATTTTTTAATAATAGTTGAAATGGCCATTCAGAAAACACTAAACAGATTATGAAAACAGTGCAAGAAAGAAATGGTTGCTTTGAGCGTGAAAATCTTACGACAAAGCCTTTTCCTGTAGCAACTATGCTATTAGAACAATTGTTAAGATGCATGATTGGCATGAATCGTTTTAATAGAATGTCCTCATCATCTGTAGCCTAGCTAGCCTGATGGTTCGATTATCAATATGTAATATCATAAATTAGAATCCTGTCACTGAAACCGCAGACCTTTCAGCAGTAAAGGCGTTATAATATTCGATCAATGTCGCTTTTCATTGGTATTTCAAAAGTTAGAAGAGAACAGTGTTGAATAGCTGATTTAACTCCAGTCTATCACTTCAAAATTAGAAAAAATAAGACAACTAACGCACATAGCTCTCCAAAAGCTTTACACAAAAGTAAAACAAACAAAAACAAATCGTCTGTATAAACCACACACATGCACACGTGTGTATTTATGTAAATAATAAAGATCTAGGAATATGTTCGATTATGGAGATTCGAACTCGCAACCTTCAGGTTACGAGTCGAGCGCCCCTCACCATTAGACAGTGTTAGGCCCCATTTTCTTTCTGACTTATCCAAATTACGGGATAAACAAGTTGCCCAACTCTAATGCCTAAGAAAACTTTTCTTCTAAATGATTGAACAGTCAAAATGCATATCTTTCAGAATGTGCACTGAATATCGTATATTATAACATTGTTAAGGTTATACCTCTAACACTCTATGTTTTATACTAAAATGTGCACAGTCTTAAATAAGTGTTTCTCTGTTTACTTTGATCAAAGCTACACAACAGGCTATCTGTACTCTGTAAACTATAAGGGAAGCGAACCCTGGATTTTAGCGTTATAAGTCAGTAAACTTACACCTTACCAGCTATATAACTTTATGTATATTAAAGTGTACGATTCACATTTTTTTTCTGGTCTTCTTCTGTTCGTTTGTTTCGGATGTTCACGCAAAGCTACCCAAGTTCTACTGTCCTCATATTTGAACTGATACACCAGAATGAAGGTAGCTAGTCAAGAACGCCCACCAATTACACTACGTAACACAAATTTTGTTCCTGGATAGTATGTGTTATTTCTTAATTGCTCATGTTGTAAAAGTACAAAAAATGACCATTATTCCCTTCAAACTTTGATTTTGTGACCTGGATAATGACATTTAGAAATTAACCTATTTTCGATGGGCAAATTTGCACATTTTCACTTACATAAGGTCTGAATAAAACAACATATGAATCAAGATTTACATGTATTTATATTAAAGTTATACAAAAATGTTTAGAAGTGAGTAGGTTTTCGAGATTTGCGACTGTAATATAAACCACTTTCAAGTATCAGCCCCCAAATACAGTCTCTCATCATGTTTTCGTTATACGCTCCCAGGTCAGAAAAGCAAAGTTTAAAGAGCAAAATATGCCTTTTCCATTTAATTTAGGCATAACCAATTGGGAAATGACATTTTATGCCCAGGAACAAGAAAAAGTAAAAATTTTGTTACATAGTGTTATCCGTTGGTTACACTAATTGAACTGTGCAGTTTGACCATAATTCTTTTAACACATCCTCTGTTCCAAAATGCGGAGCGTGTACTTTTGTAACGTGGCACGCGAACCGTTAATTTCCCATTAACCTTCACTAAATACATTACATGAACAAAAGTATGTGTACACCTCTTCTAGTTAGTGGGTTCGGCTATTTCAACCACACCCATTACTAACAGGTGCATAAAATAAAGCATACAGCCATGCAATCTCTAAAAACAAACATTGGCATTAGAATGAGTCGTACTGAAGAGCTCAGTGACTTTCAACGTGGCACTGTCATAGGATGCCACCTTTCCAACAAGTCAGTTCGTCAAATTTTTGCCCTGATAAAGCTGCCCCGATCAACTGTAAGTGCCGTTACTGTGAAATGGAAATGTCTAGCCACAACAACAGCTCAGCCACGTAACGGTAGGCCACACAAGCTCACAGAACGGGACCTCTGAGTGCTGAAGCGCGTAACGCATAAAAATCGTCTGTTCACAGTTGCAACATTCACTAACGAGTTCCAAATTATTTTATGGAGCAACGGCAGCACAAGAACTCTTCGTCAGGAACTTCATGAAATGGGTTTCCATGGCCAAGCAGCCGCACACAAGACTAAGATCACCATCCGCAATACCAAGCGTCAGCTGGAGTAGTGTAAAGCCATTTGGACTCTGGAGCAGTGGAAACGCGTTCTCTGAAGTGATGAATCACGCTTCACTGTCTGACAGTCTGACGGACGACTCTGAGTTTGGTGGATTCCAGGAGAACACTACCTGCCTGAATGTATAGTGCCAACTGTAAAGTTTTGTGGAAAAATAACGGTCTGGGTCTAGTTTTCATGGTTTGGATTAGGCTCTTTAGCTACAGTGAAGGAAAATCTTAATGCTACAGCATACAATGACATTCTAGAGAATTATCTGCTTCAAACTTTGTGGCAACAGTTTTGGGAAGGCCCTTTTTTGTTTCAGCATGACAATGCCCTCGGGATCCACAAAGACATGGTTTAGTGAGGTTGGTGTGGAAGAACTTGACTGGCCTGCATAAAGCCATGACCTCAACCCAATCGAACACTTTTGGGATGAATTAGAAAGCCGACTGCGAGCCAGGCCTACTTTCCCTGCCTCACTAATGCTCTTTTGGCTGATAAGGAGTGAATCCCCGCAGTCACGTTCCAAAATCGTGTGTAAAGCCTTCCCAAAAGAATGGAGGTTGTTATAGCAACAAATGGGTGACCAACTCCATATTAATGCTGTTACGTATTAGGTATGATTTTGTGACAAGCAAATGTACCATTTTATGTTAGTTAAGCGAAACCTAAACCACAAAGCTGTCAATCACTACGTGGGGCTCAAGTCGAGGAAGAGAAATATAAAAGCAAACATGGCGTTATCGGGATGATAGGGGTTTAGGAGCTAGCCACCGAGCAAGTCAGACGTGCCAATATGCTATTCAAAACGAAACGTTCATCCTCGCCAGTCAGGCCGTTAGTGCCGCCTGTAATCGTCGACGGCTTACCGCCGAACCTCACGCCGTACCAAGTCGCCACGTTGATCGCCCGAGCCAAGCCTGGGGCAACCATCGAACCGTCCAGGACCCGTATTTTACGCCGGGGAGGAATCCTCATCCAACCACCCACTACTGCAGACCAAACATATCTGTGCCAGCCATGGAACACTGAATTTAAAGTAAGTTGTTCCCCAACGAAAAGTCCAGTCAATCTTTATTCTGTATTCCTCAGGGGCGTCGACCCATCAATTCAACCAGAAGAAATTAGACAAACCATAGAACCCCAAATACAAGCCAAGGTATACGCAGTTCATCGAATTTATTCTAAGAACAGTAATCATCCCACACACTTCATGAAGATAGTGACAACATCGAAGTACAGTGCCGACTGTATTTTACGAGATGGCTGCTATTATCATATATTTCATTTTAGAGCCGAACGCCCACATCGACGACCACTCAAGAATGGTTCAAACCAAGCACCCAGATATCGCAAACAACCAACGGAAATCTTCCAACAGGAAAATACCAAAATACCGCCGAGTCCAGACCGTATTAGAAGAAACACGAAGACGGATTCAGACAACCCGACTCAGAAGACGACAACACCCATTGTTAGCAACACGCCAAGTTCCAGCACTTCAAGAAAGAAAAAGAACAGTTCCTGCCAGACTTCAATCCTAGTTCCACAGAATTTAACAACCAGCCAGACTCAAACCATTACGAAGATAACCATCGACACGACAGCACAAACTGAAAAACAATCTACCTCCACGCAGAAAACTCAAACCAAAATCTCGAGAAGAAACAAAGCATCACAGACCAGCGAAGAACAACTCACCGAAGAACAGCCAGTAGTTCCACCACCAAGACCACGTTTCTCAGTTGCACCAATGGGCTTCAAGTGTGGAAACAAGTTCATGATGAAGTTACCACCCGATCTACAAGACTGCATCTAACAGTTTCCAAGTATACCACCAACATAGTTCATCAGTTCTTTTTGTTGTTGTTGTTTTTCTTCCCAGCTACTTCCGGGCACGGTCTGGGTAGATTATTCGGCGCCCAGGCCGTGAAAGTGGGTTTTCTCGGGGTACTCCCGTTTCCCCCCACAGCAAAATCTCTGGCATCGAACCTGTAGGTCCCAGCCTCATTCTGAAAAGGGCCGTTTACCCAGTCAAGGGTATCTAATCAATTACAGTAAATTTTAAAAACCAATTCGCCAGCCGCCAGGGTTCTCCATCCTCGAGCCAAGGTCTAGCTCACTTCACTTTCGCTGCTTTCGTCCAGTTCTCCCGCCCTTCCTCTCACTCACAAATATTTTTGAAATGTTAAAAATAAAGTAAAAATTCCATGGATATTTTAAAACATTTCTCACGTAAGGGGACGAAGAGGAACTACAAAGTTCCTGAACACCCCAGTTGGAGAGAGAACTCTTCTGATTTCTCTCTCTCTAAACTGAACCCCTGCCACGTTAGTTTAGATTAGTTAGTTCGGGATGATACATCCATTTCTCAACAGAAGTGTCGGTTTCTACGAGTTAGAACGATCACATCAAATAAAGATCAATGTAAAGGACGTAAGTTCGTGAACATCGATAAACTGTTTGGTTGATTAACTGTGTTAGTGTGCATATCTCATTACTGTGATAAACTGTTTGATTGATTAACTATGTTAGTGTGCATATCTCATTACTGTGATAAACTATTTGGTTGATTAACTGTGTTAGTGTGCATATCTCATAACTGTGATAAACTGTTTGGTTGATTAACTCTGTGTTAGTGTGCATATCTCATTACTGTGATAAACTGTTTGGTTGATTAACTGTGTTAGTGTACATATCTCATTACTGTGATAAACTGTTTGGTTGATTAACTGTGTCAGTGTGTATATCTCATTACTGTGATAAACTGGTTGATTAACTGCGTTTTAGTTGCATATCTCATTACTGTGATAAACTGGTTGATTAACTGTGTCTTAGTGTGCATATCTCATTACTGTGATAAACTGTTTGGTTGATTAACTGTGTTAGTGTGCATATCTCATTACTGTGATAAACTGTTTGGTTGATTAACTGTGTTAGTGTGCATATCTCATTACTGTGATAAACTGTTTGGTTGATTAACTCTGTGTTAGTGTGCATACCTCATTACTGTGATAAACTGTTTGGTTGATTAACTGTGTTAGTGTGCATATCTCATTACTGTGATAAACTGTTTGGTTCAGTAACTGTGCATTAGTGTGTATACCTCATTACTGTGATAAACTGTTTGGTTGATTAACTATGTTAGTGTGCATATCTCATAACTGTGATAAACTTTTTGGTTGATTAACTGTGTTAGTGTGCATATCTCATTACTGTGATGAACTGTTTGGTTCAGTAACTGTGCATTAGTGTGCATATCTCATTACTGTGATAAACTGTTTGGTTGATTAACTGTGTGTTGGTAGGCATATCTCATTACTGTGATAGACTCTATGGTTGATTAACTGTGTTAGTGTGCATGTCTCATTACTGTGATAAACTCTATGGTTGATTAACTGTGTTAGTGTGCATGTCTCATTACTGTGATAAACTCTTTGGTTCATTAACTGTGTTTGTGTGCATATCTCATTGCTGTGATAAACTGTTTGGTTCATTAACTGTGTTTGTGTGCATATCTCATTACTGTGATAAACTGTTTGGTTGATTAACTGTGTGTTGGTGTGCATATCTCATTACTGTGATAAACTGTTTGGTTGATTAACTGTGTGTTGGTGTGCATATCTCATTACTGTGATAAACTGTTTGGTTGATTAACTGTGTGTTGGTGTGCATATCTCATTACTGTGATAAACTGTTTGGTTGATTAACTATGTTAGTGTGCATATCTCATTACTGTGATAAACTGTTTGGTTGATTAACTGTGTTAGTGTACATATCTCATTACTGTGATAAACTGTTTGGTTGATTAACTGTGTTAGTGTGCATATCTCATTACTGTGATAAACTGTTTGGTTGATTAACTGTGTTAGTGTGCATATCTCATTACTGTGATAAACTGTTTGGTTGATTAACTGTGTTAGTGTGCATATCTCATTACTGTGATAAACTGAGCCAGACGTCGTCAACGAGGCCTGGAAATGAACAGGATCTACTGAATGTTACGTGACAGTCAACAGTTCATGTGTTACAGTTACAACACGTTCGTTACTCTGGTCGCCAGTCCACCCAATGTAACCATCAACTCATCCGTTCTAACGAGAAATTATCATCTGCCAAGCTGAACTGAACTATCCGTCCATTGTTATATAGGTTTACCGTGTTTTGTGAGAAACAGCCAACGGGCTTGAGGTATCGAGCTCGTCTAACCGGAGCCGACCGTTGTACAAGTACAAAGTATCTGATTAAAAGTGATCACTATAGAGACATTTAAGTTTACCATGAATCTATTATTTACATGCTATAGTTATGACGATAATAAAAGGTATCAGTGTTTTTTTTATAATCCGTTGTTCTAGTTGTATATATATACACATATTACGAACAAATGCCTGTGGTTTTGGAATGAGATTTTCAACACGCACATGAGGGTGTGATGATCAGATGTCCACATATTTGTGGCCATGCAGTGTAAGTGAGCCAATGAAAATCGGTTTTAAAAAAGCGTGAGACGCCTGTTGATTTATTAGTACTTTATCCTACGTTATGTGGCGCTTTTTTTATAAATGACATTTTTTCACAATCAACAAGCAAGTTGCTTTCTAAATTTGTCGTCACAAGAAATAAAACAAGACAATTATCACACCGTCACTGTAGTAAAAAAGTTTGTTTATTTTGAATTTCGCACAAAGCTACTCGAGGGCTATCTGTGCTAGCCGTCCCTAATTTAGCAGTGTAAGACTAGAGGGAAGGCAACTAGTTATCACCACCCACCGCTAACTCTTGGGCTACTCTTTTACCAACGAATAGTGGGATTGACCGTAACATTATAACGCCTCCATGGCTGAAAGGGCGATCATGTTTGGTGCGACAGGGATTCGAATCGTAGTAAAAAAGAAAAGCTTATAATGATCATTTTGCGGAAATGTACCATCCATTAGTGATTATTCAATCTGACTTTAAAAACCTTATCAAAAGTGGCGTATGGCAAGATCATAGTTAGAAAAACGGTCTTCGAGAATTTGTAGAATTGCTGTTTTATTGACTGTAATAAAACTGGAAAATATCGAAATCGGTGAAATGTCCAAATTTGAGAGAAACTTTGAAAAAAAATCGACACTGTGACTGGATAAAAAATCACATCAAAACTTTGAATCTTTAATTAGGCCGAAACTTTAAAGGATGAAAAGAACAAACGTGTTAAAAATATAATAATAAAGTGCAGTGCTCGCGCTACTTATTTGAAGGAAAAGGATTTCTGAAGCAGCTGCTTTTTAATAGTGGAAAACGTGCATTAAGCACGTGTAAGTCATGTTGCACCTGCGCTCAATCAAACAAATACTGTGAATCGTAAAACAGTCATGCACTTCAAAACCATCAGAGACATACATACAGTACTTAAGATTATATCTAGACGTGCCTGCTTCACGATGGGTTTTTATGGCCAACTGAAACAAACGATATATATTGTGTGTACAAGATCCAAGCAAAGTGAAAAACAACTCCCTCTATTAACATTCAGCTCTTTCGCTATTACGATGAAAAGAATTACGAGTGATACGCCTGAACTCTCTGTAATTATTCTAAACGCCATTATTCCTATGCATTGGTTATCATATTAAGTAGTATACAGTTAAATAAATATTTAGTAAAAGTGTTAATTAATGTTGAAAAGTTAACTTAATTGAAAAGATATATGTTGGATATGACCATTAAGTATATAAAAAAGTTAATAAAAGAAATATTCTTGAAATTATTGTCTCAAACTTTATTGCTTTAACTATAATGACTCGAGCTAGTGCCTGTGTACTCCATTCTCACTTAAAATAAAAAATGTAACAGGCAGTATTAGTGAAAACTCCAACTGTTTAGCTAAACCAACCGCTCAGCCTGCCTAACTTTACAATATTCACTGACATAAAAATATAAAAGTTTTGTTAAATAAAAATAAAAAAGTTTGATTTTTGCTCACTAGAGGAAGCCATGGGGAACATAGTGGATTACATACAAAAGTTTTAACACCTATATTCATCTAGGGTTTGGTTTGAATTTCGTGCAAAGTTGCACGAGGGCTATCTGCACTAGCTGTCCCTAATCTAGCAGTGTAAGACTAGAGGGAAGGCAGCTAGTCATTACCACCCACCGCCAACTCTTGGGCTACTCTTTTACCAACTGTCATATTATAACACCCCCACGGCTGAAAGGGCGAGAATGTTTGATGTGATGGAAATCCGAACCCGCAACCCTCAGATTAAGAGTCAAGTGCCTTAACCACCTGGCCATGCAGGGCTCCTCATCTAGGGAGATCAGCTGTTGGCTTTTTAATTAACCATAAGTTAATTAAAAGTAAGCTTATTTTAAGTGTTGTGTCCATTATATAGAAAGTTCAGTACACTATATTAAAACAATTTTGAATGTATATATCAGTTGTTTAGAGATAAAATTATCACTTTCATATATACATAAACCTGAAATAATACAGTTTTTTTATAGTTTCAACACAGTAGTTTCAAAACAAAATGTCCAGGTAATTTTGTACTGAAAAATTAAAAGTGGTAAACAAACAAAATTGTAAATTTGATTCTATTACATCTCTTTTAATACTGGATAGCTCTGGAGTTTTAATTACACATTAACTACAACATAACCAAAAATTCACTGACTGTATTAATGGAAAGAGGGACGTAAAAAACGTTACTAAATGATAATATGTACAGTAAGATAAATTACTGGTTTTGGTGCACAAGATATTGGGATTTTGGACCATTCAACATCTCAAGACTTCTAAATTCTTCCCATGTCTAACGATTATAATGTTTGTAAGGAAAATTCCTGTATTATATCACCAAAATTTTAATATTTGAAAAAACTTAATTTTTTAAATTGCTTTATTTGAAATAAAAAACTTTGTAGTATTATCTTGGTAATTATAGACAGATATGTAACATTTGAAACATTGTGTCCTTCTAACAATATTCTTGTAACAAACAAGTATCATGAGAAGCTTGAATTATTAAAGTATACAGCACAATAAGTTACACACAGGATACCACAGTTTCCTACACATAATGTATGCATACGTATAAATAGTTATATCCCTCTTTTTTAAAGTTCGTTATTATTTACTACAATAGTATTATCTATAATACCAGGATATAGGTGTGAAATTTATCTATAATACCAGGATATGGGTGTGAAACAGTGTGAACTTTTGGCAGCATTTAATACTTGTATTTGTTTGATAATTCATTGTAAATCATATTATATTGTTCAATTTTAAATGAAATTAAACGTTTTCAGTATCATTAGGTGGTACATACTTTAATATTAAAATTAATGATGGAAAAAAATACTTTTCCCTATGTCATACAACTCGTTTGAGTTTGTAATCAACATTGTCAAGTGGTAGACATTTACCATGGAGTACTTTGGAGCAGAAGAGCAAAACAAACTGCACAATGAAACTGTTCAATTCTCTGTAAGTAACCAGTAACATTTTGAACACAGATTTCTAGAATTCACCAAATGACTCTCAAGACCCTAATATAGATGGTTACACATTATTAAGGCCCTGGCTAACAACCTGATAAACACAAGTATTTCTGTATTTCAACCTATGTCTTAGGGACATTGTAAAAGATGTCAAAAATTCATCTTTTACTTTTTTCTAAAGACAATAACAATAAAATCATAACTAACACATTCTTAAGTATTTTGACTTTCCAAATGTTCTTGGTCGTCAGAATGATCATTCTCTCTCACATAATTGGTCAAGTAGCGACCAATCAAATACCTAAAAAAATAAGAATATTATGTTGGAAAATATTATAATAAACTTATTCTACAATTCCTTAATTAATCTTAAGTGTCAAATAAAAATAAAACATATAAATCAATGGAAGTATTGTATTTGATGTATCAATCAAATATACTGGTGTAACAAAAAGTTAACTTGTTTTGTTAGGTGTAATTTGTTTCTGAAAAATATGCATTTACAAGAAATTTTAATTGTAATTTCATATTCACTTCACTTAAAATCACCAAAGTTACACTTCAGAAAGTATTTTATGATAAAACACTTTATAGAAGTTTACATGAGTATGAGTAAATTATGATAACAGATTTCTATTCCTGCCTAAAAACTAAATTTCCCTTGAAACCTACAGCATTTTATGTATTAAATGTAAATTAATAGTCGCAGTTATCAACCAATAAACTTTTGTGTTTCACAAACACACAAAATGCATCTGTTACATAAAGGCCAAATGACAAATGTAATTATTTCTACAAATTAAAAAATTATATGGTAAAAAGATATTTACATCTTCAAAATTCTTAAATACATATGATCATAAGTATCAAACTGCTTGTCAAATTTTTTCTGCATGGATGTCTTATGATATTTTGAAAGACCAATGTGAACACAGAAACTTTATAAAAACATACATTTAAAGAGTACACTCACCTCTCATTAATCCATTTTCCATATATCCTGCTTATACTCCTTACCAAGTAAAAAATTCCTAAAGAAACTAAAACACCAGTAAATACAACTGGGTAGAATTTTCTCAGTATCCTGTGTCTTGTTTCATGGCTCAATTCTAAAACATGAAGAAAAGAAAACAAATATCTTCGTTTATTTGTACAGCATTTATAAACGTGTACAACTGAACTGTTTATTATCTACATAGAATATATTAATCAGGTATTTGTTTATCTACATATTTCTTGATAATTACATACCAAAAACAATTTAATATAAATGTACTTTTCATTAAATCAAGTCACATGCCAGAAAACATTTCTAATAACTTTGTTATATTAAGTTTTCTAACAATCTTTTTTTAATAAATATCCTGAACAAGCATTATGCTAATATCCTGTCCAATGATTCAAAACAGATGTTTCTTCAACATACTGTGCAATGATTCAAAACAGATCTTTCTTCAGCATACTGTGCAACGATTCAAAACAGATCTTTCTTCAACAACATACTGGTCAAGGATTCAAAACAGATATTTCTTCAACAACATACTATGTAATGATTCAAAACAGATGTTTCTTCAACAATATACTGTGCAATGATTCAAAACAATTTTATCAACAATATACTGCAGAATCATTCAAAACAATTTTATCAACAATATACTGTAGAATCATTCAAAACAATTTTATCAATGATATACTTTAGAATGATACAAAACAATTTAATGAACAATATACTGCAAAATGATTCAAAACAATTTAATGAACAATATACTGCAGAATGATTCAAAACAATTTTATCAACAATATACTGTAGAATGATTCAAAACAAGTTCATCAAGAATGTACTGTAGAATGAATCAAAACAATTTAATGAACAATATACTGCAGAATGATTCAAAACAATTTTATCAACAATATACTGTACAATGATTCAAAACAAGTTCATCAACAATGTTCTGTAGAATGATTCAAAACAAGTTCATCAACAATATACTGTAGAATGATTCAAAACAAGTTCATCAACAATATACTGTAAAATGATTCAAAACAAGTTCATCAACAATATACTGTAGAATGATTCAAAACAAGTTCATCAACATATATATGTAAAATCGGCTCATATGGGTTGAGAAAATATTTTACTTAGAAGAGTGAACAATGTTTCAACCTTCTTCAGTCATCATCAGGTTCATCTAACAACATATGCACAACTTGCTTCACATTTTTTTTATTTTGCCAGCTAGGACAGATTACATCTGGAAAAATATTTCTCCCTTAACATTTGTGCATGCCAAGCACCATGAACCCAGTTGTCTACACTCTTGCAACACAAATAGAGCAGCTAGTGTGTAAAATATTAATGAACCCAAAATACTACAGTGGATAGGCTATTCAACTTTGTTAAGTAGTTTATTGTGTAAATCACTTTTTATATAAAACAGATGTGAGGTACTAGGACTGATATTTTTATGTTAAGACCTTCCTTAAATGAAAAACTTGATCATTCAGAAGTTAAACATGGTATTAAAAGACAATGAATATAGCACTACTAAGCAGTGGCTACAACAATTTTGAATATACGTTTAAAAACTAGAGCAATCAGAGAGATTGCATATCCTCACACTGCTGCTCTTTTTTTGAGACTATATACATTTACAACAGATAACATCAAATTTCACTTTTAAAAAAATCTCAGAAAATCCTCTTGAGATCTGGAATGATCAGTTATCTAGATTATTTTTTGTAGTGTTATGAGTCTCCGCCTAAATATGTCTGTGACATTTGGTACAACTTCAATCACAACTTACCTAATTTTAATCAAAAATTGTGAAAATGCCCTATATCCCAATTATAAAAAATGTTTCAAAGTGATATAGAATCCAGATTTATATCCAGACAAAATTTGAGAACTGTTTCATACTAACTAACTATCTTATGTAAAATTTACATGTACATTAGTCTACTAGTTTCTGAGATATGTACATAAAAAACAGACATACACATACACACACATTGCAATCTCTTATCTCCCTCCAGGGGCAAGGGTAATAATTACCACCAAGCAATGAGTGTAACATGATGTTAAGAACAATTACTGTAGCATTACCAAGAAATGGCTGTGACAGTTTTAAACATTGTATTAAAAAGCAAATTAATTTTGTAGTATCATACAATGTGTGTTAAAGATTTTAAACAAAGTATTAAAAAATGATACTATCTTAACATTACCAAACAGTGATTGTCAATAATAGGTAAAGCAGTAATGAAATATTTCTTTCTTATTACAACTGATTTAAAGCCTAAAGTTTATGCATGCTCAAGAATTAAATTAATATGTACATATAAATATAACTGGTGGAGTCAAACCTTACTTAACTCCAGTCAATATTATTTATCTTGAGTACACCTGTTAATTAATGACTACATTTTGTAAATTTTTTGTGACTGTGACACTTATCTATTTATACAGACTATTACAGAAATCAATAAGTTTGTTTTCTGAATCCTTACACATGCATAAACCCAAAGCAGCACTTTACTAGAGTTTAATACAAAAAACACATGCTTTAAAATGATTGAAGTGAAAATAGTATTTCTTAAATTTAATACAATTTTTTAGTTTTTAAAAATGGCTACTAAATCAAGTATATTTTGATGCTATGCTACATGAACAGATTACTAGTAATACGAATTTTCATGTAGAATAACATGCACACATGGGCTAAATGACCAGATAAGAGATCCTAAGGTTTAGGCATATCCATTCCTAATTTTGAACTACTTATCAGAGAGAACGTTACCAGCCAGCTGCACCTACCATAACAAAGAGGTTATTTAGCTCTATGAACAAAATAAGAGGAATTAATATGCCCACAGCTGAAAATGCTGGACAGGTTTAGTAACATCACATCTCAAACCCTAAATATTTTGACCTGCAGCTAGTCACATTAACTACTAGGTCACAAATAATTTTGTTGATATATTTCAAGTCACAAAACTCTAAGGAAAATTTAGATAATAAAAGATAAAAGATACTTAAAATTTCACTCACCAAAATGAAAAGCTAAATAAGACGACACACCAAAAGGAAGTATCAAAGCCAACACCAGAAATATAACAGTTGGCAGGACCATATTCATACAAACTGTTCTAAGACTAACTTGGTTAAATCCATCACAGTGTATCTGAAATAAAAAAAACCATGTAAAGGAAAATTTATTAACATTTTTGTGGGCTGTTTTTTTTAAACAATCTTGTAGTATATATAATCTTCATAATAGATTAAAGTATTTCAAATATATTTGAAAGCAATTTGAAAAACAGTTCTTTAATATATTTTAAGTATAAGTTTATGATTTCTTATTAAAATAGTAAAAGCAACAAAAGATACACAGATGGACATTTAAATTACTGTATTTCTAGGCAATATTAAACTAACAACTTTCTCTAAAAAGTTCTTATTATAAATTTCATATTAATGAGCAATAAAGTTTTTGTCCTTTCTTGTGTTCCCACTAATACATTTTTTTGTTACTCTGGTGCCAGAGTATAATAAATAAAATGCACTAAAATTTCCCTAAAGCACCATTGACTTGGGTAAAGATTGTTCTGCATTATTAAACTGATGCTGGATGGATAAAATGATTTACCTCAAAGCTAGAAATTCTCATCATATTTATACCATAAATACTATCACTTCTTGAGTGACTGAACTCTAAAGCCACTTAAAGTTTATGTATACTGTACTCACTACAATTGGACATGTGGCATTAATAAGTATATAACAAAATAAATAATACAGGAATATTTAAAGATGTCCTCTAACATAAAAGTATGATAGTTTTATTCCAAACTACTTTTTATTTTAATAAAAGAAAATATGTCAATAATTAATGTACAGTAGCACAGACCATCTTAGAATAGCAATAATTTAGTCTCAGTGTCTTTACCTGTTGATCCTTTCTTTATCAGTTAATCCTGATTAGTAGTATCAAAATATCATTTTTCAGTTAATCTTGGTCAGTAGTATTAAAATATCCTTTCTTTGCCAGTTAATCCTAATCAGTAGTATTAAAATATCCTTTATCAGTTAATCCTAATCAGTAGTATTAAAATATCCTTTATCAGTTAATTCTAATCAGTAGTATTAAAATATCCTTTATCAGTTAATTCTAATCAGTAGTATTAAAATATCCTTTATCAGTTAATCCTAATCAGTAGTATTAAAATATCCTTTCTTTACCAGTGAATCCTAATCAGTAGTATTAAAATATCCTTTATCAGTTAATTCTAATCAGTAGTATTAAAATATCCTTTATCAGTTAATCCTAATCAGTAGTATTAAAATATCCTTTATCAGTTAATTCTAGTCAGTAGTATTAAAATAACCTTTCTTTACCAGTTAACCATAATCAGTAATATTAGAATATCCTTTCTTTATCAGTTAATCATGATCAGTAGTATTAAAATATCTTTTCTTTACCAAATAATTCTGGTTAATATAAAATATCCAGTAATTCAGCATACTGCTGTAAAATAATTCTTTCCATATTTGGCAGTTCTGTTTAATAGTGTAAGATATCCCTTCCCTACCACTAAGTCTGCTTAATAGTCCAAAATATCCTTTACATTAAAGATATTCCTGCTTAGTAGTGTGAAAATATCCTTTCCCTACAGGGTATTCCTGCTTATCAGCATAAAATATCACTTCCCTGCCAAATGATCCTGCTTATTTATGTAAACTATTGTTTCTCTAACATATAATTATCCTGAATAGCATAAAATATCCTTTCTATAAAAGGTAACCCCACATTACAGCCAAAATAGCCTTTCTCTACCAGGTAACTGTGCTTATTAGTGTAAAATATCCTCTAAATAGCAGGTTATACTTGCTTATTAGTGTAAAATATCAATCCTCCTTAACAGTGTAAGCTAGTCTTTCCATACCATACACTCCTATTAAATAATGTAAAGTATCTTTTCAGAATACTTTAATAATGATTAGTGTGAAATACCTTTTCCATATGAGATAAACTTCCTTAACAGTGTAAGATATTTCTCTCTTAAGTAGTCCTGCTGATGTGTAAAACATCCTTTTCATACCAATTAATCATGCTTAGTACTATAAAATAATATAATGACTAAATTTAAGATAAAATCCCTGAAAACTGTGACAGTTTTGAAAAATATTATATCACATACATGACGTTTTATTGATTAAAGGGATTTTTTCATGGTTAGCTATAATAAAACAATCTGAAAAGTATATTACCAATACGAAATCTCATGCAACAACATATACAAGATCCTTAATACAATGTAGTAATATTATTTGATAACAAACTTAAATTATGTCTTGTGATTAACAAAACTTGTTTAACACATAATAACACCTTGTAAAGTGTTTTTATAAAAAATTCATTAAAATCAAACCTTTTGAATAACATCTGCTAACCACCAGTCAGGTCTTGCAAGTATAATAATAGCCAACAGTTTTGCCTGTAAAACTCCAATGACCCAATCCTCAAAGAAATAAATATAATATGTCTTGTTACTTTCTCTGACAAAACAGATTAAGATATCTAACAACTTATAAATGTATGAACAGCACATTCTTATACTAAATGATACATTCCTAAGTTTAATATATACATGAATCTCATTTCTGAAAACAATATGTAATTGTCAAGTTCATAAAAGCTTGTCTACACTAAGTCATATAATTTAATTATATATATAACAGTTAATAACCATTAAATAAAGCACAACCATCATGAAAAACAATGCAAAGTTTAAATAAACAGTAAAAGGAAAAGAAATATAAAGAATGAATAAAAACAACAGCAAAAAGTATATTAACCAATGAAACATAATACAACATTTCAGGATGCAAGTGGGAGTTTAGAGCCTATCAGATATTTCTTGATTTCAGGAAAATCTATAAAAGTAGGTCCTACTCATATGTAGCAATACACATTTTTCCAAATTTAACCTATAGATACACATACAAGTCACACTCTTTGGCCAAAACACTATTATTGCAGGTAAAAATTATTACATGAATGTATATAATGGAGTAAGTGTGGTAACTGAAGCCTTGGTTTTCAATAGATTTGTACACACACACACTTTGTATTGACTGTTTCTACATTTTCTTAATAATTCTTAGAAACACTATTTCTTACCCTTTTATACATCTGAACCAAGTAATCTAGCTACTTATTTCTGCATTTGTATTTTAAAATGTTCAAACCCAACTTCTTATGTTTATTTATTCATTTATATTAATATAAGCATAATTCATAATCAGTTTTTCACAACACAGTTTAGAGGAAATATAGAAATCATTTATGTTTTACTCCAATTAAGCATGTTTAGAACAAAATATTATAAACACAGTTTTCAGTATTATAAATTAACAAACATTTACATAAAATCTTGTCAATCACAGTTAGTATAAAATGGTTATAAAAGTCACACAAAAACATTAGAATGTTTCAAATAGTTGGATGATATTGGGAACAGAATCAAATTTTTTGCATAGAAAATTAAACCCACTTTTGAAATAAGCTATCTTAAAGTAAAAGGTGAATCTGCTCAATAATTTTTATTGAATATTCAGCTATTTTAACTCAATGTTTTATTGAAATTTCTTCATCAAGTTACTCAGTAATGTATTTTATGAGTGTTAGTTAAATATGTTTATGTTAAAAATGCATAAAAAATATCAACCCCAGAAAAAATTAAAAGGCACTGACATAAAGGTATTAATGCATTAACAAAAATTAATGCTCGTGAACAGTTTTCATGTGAAATTAATGTGATCAGTCACAAACTAAGAATGTTTCAGTTCATGTTTAATCTACCCCACACAAGTAACATTTTTCATATTCACTTTAAATATGGATATTAAAACCTTAAATACTATTTTTCCTTTTGATTGGCTTTGACACTTAAGGCACAAAACCCAATATACATGTAGATAAAGACAAAGTGAACACTATCAAAAATAAAACAGGTAAAATGACATAGGAAAACTACAATAAGACTATGTTTCACCACTACTAACATGGCATCTGATGACTACATTAAGAGAGATAAAACATAGTTTTATGGGGTTTTCTCTATCCCATTTTAGCTGTTTTAATTTCTAAAACATATGGAATTCCCCCAGTTATGTTATAAACTGAACACTGTGTGCCTCTGCTAAGTTTTAATAGAACGAACATAATAATTTTGGAAAGTGTGCAAAGTTCATCCATTTGCACTTATAATTAGAATTTGTTTTTCAACTCATTGTGATTTCAATTGAAACAGAAGTCTGATGAGGTTTGTTATTCCCAGTTTGTTACTTACAGTAAAGTGTAAAGTCACAGAAAAAGTAGAATGAATCAAAATTCATATTACAGGTTTCTTGTTTTAGTTTCAATATTTTAAACAGAGTTTCCATTTACATAGAATAAAACCCTTATTGTATACACACAAGGCATTTTAATGTTAAGCCAGAAATAAAAAAATACAATAACGTTTTTTGACACTTGATAAATTTAGGTATGAATATGAATATTCAGAGCAGTTGTAAGCGATGGTCAATATAGTTTTAAAAAAACTGGCCAAAAGCATAACATTTATGAAAGCATAAAACTACAATAATTGATTGATAAGGCTTTTCTGATAATTTGTTGTGCATCATTCTCAAGTATCTTTCAACTGATTCCTGAAGATTAAAATACTATGTGTTTAAATTGTTTCAATTTTTTTTTAATTTAAAACTTTTTTCATTTTGTTTTAAGAAATGTAATAATTAAATATATAAATATAAGTATAAAATTTGATATTAAACAAATATAAAACCAAAAATGAGATATTTTTTTGGAAAAACACATAAGTTGACTAGCTGTAGCCACTAAAGGCATGACATTTACGAAGTTCTGTCAAATAACTAGAAAACGTTTTCCAGTAATAAAACTTACCATTTTTATCGCAAAATCTCTCTACTTACTGCTGAGGTCCCATACGTATTTATTTATACAGAAAATTAGAGATTTTACCAAAATTTTTAAATCAGTTCTTCATTCTCAATGTTGTAAGAGAAAAATGTTAAAATCATTCAATATGATGTAGTGTATGTATCCGACCAATAACAAATGGCATAAAGACAAGTTACTAATATGTTATCTGATGTGTTAGGAATTATGTTGTATCTTACACGGCCCACCTTTTGTTCATCTGCATGAAATACTGAAGGTTTTTCAAAAGCAAAAAAATAGCAGAACATTTATCATAAACTGATTTGATGCATGAACACAATCAAGACAAAAATTGACCAACCTGCCATACATAAAGCACTGGTGTTTCACTATCAGGTATCTTCAATGGGACAATGAAAGCTAGGTCAAAAAAAAGGCCCAACAACAAGGGAATAACACCCACTAACAGGAAGATTCCAATGATTGATTTACAAACCTGTAAAGTTTACAAGAAAAATTAATCATTTTCAACAAATCCAGGTACAGCTTTCAACTCTAATGAAGATTAAAAATGTATCTCAGGATGGGTGATATGGGTGTTAACACTTTTACCAAAATAAAAGAGAGAATAATGTTTTCACCTTCTTAGTCATCTTCAGGTCACCTTCTTTATTTTGGTAAAAGTATTAATACCCATATCAGCTGTCCTGAGACACATTTTTACTTCAAGGGGGTTTCTCGTCATCACAAAGATGAAAAATGTTTAGTGTGTAGTTGTTTTTTCTTTTCAAATAACATAGAAACAAATATCTAATCTAAAACAAATTTTTGCAGAGTTGAAAGTGATATATGAAATTATGCCATGCTAAAATCTTTCACTTTTATTAATTGATTGAAATAAAATAAAAGGCCAAATTTCATAGTAATATGTTAATTAATATTAATGTGTGAGAAATTTCTTTTAACACTTGCAATAAAAAATTCTTCTATTAAATTCAAACCTGAATAAAAAATACAAAAGTTTTACTTTTGTAAACCAGTAAAATCATTTTAATATTTATGAACAAAAATGTCAAAAGATTGTTTGTTTTTAAACACAAAGCTACACAAGTGGCTATCTGTGCTGTGTCCACCATGAGTATGGAAACCAAGTTTTAAGTGATATAAGCCTGCAGACATTCTCTTGAGTCACTGGGAAGGCATTTCAGAAGTTTAATTTTAATTTTTTTTTGTAGATCTACCATTAGAGTGAATAGTAGCTATCCATAGTGCATGTTTTTCTAGAGCTCTAGTGTGAAACTATGTTACTCAGTAACATAAATGACTGAATGTAATGATTGTAGACAGAGCCCTTTATCATTTGTGGTTACTAGGCCTGACCAATGTCTCTAAGCTGTTTATTATTATATTATTATTATTACAACTATCATTATTTATTACTGCTATAGGTTGCTCATTTATGAGTGTTTTGTGTATTTAATAAATAAATTTAAAAAAATTCTTTTGAAATTCTTTTTCATATTCTGAATTCTTACTCAATGTTGTTATCTGCATTGTTTTTGTCTTTACCTCAGCCTTTTGTTGGTGAGATGCCGATTTTATATATCTGGAACAATCGTTTTCCCGCCATGCGCCACAGAAAAATCGATGTAACAAACTGTACAAAATGCATGACTGTCACTGACTTTTGATGCAATGACTGGATATTTTGCACTATACTCTTTCCTAAATTTTTGATTCGCAGTTTTAGTCCTTTCAGATTTGCCAGAAACAAGACAATCTGGTGAATGAGACCTCTTTTTGTCCAACTTGTGAATGATCGCATTGATGTTTCTATGCCGCTTAGAAAACGAAAATACCCATCTATGCAAGCGCTGATTGGCTGACAAGCACTGATGACATAACTAGTACCTTGTATGGAGAAGCACCGCACTCAAACTTTTGGTAGATGTTGGAGATACAAATAATTTTTATTATTTCAAGCACAAACATGATTATTACAAGTAGCCATTTGGACTGTATTTTATTTATTATCAAATTTTATTTGTATCTCACTAGAAATTTTCTTTTCATCCCTTTCAAGCCCTGGGGAACAATTTATTACTTTATTGTATAGGCCTATATAATATATAATAATTTGGGAGTTGCAACAAGTCATAATATTTGTCTGTATAAGCATATAGTCATAATGCATACACCAAAATTGTAATGATTATGCTCAAATCGTAATGGTTGGCATCTCTGGATTCATTGTTTACCATTTTTTCCCCAACTTACATTTTACATTAGTTTCTGTTGTTTCTTTCGTTGTGTTTCAGAGCAAAACCACATTGGGCTATTTGCTGTGTCAATATAGACTTGCCACTGTCTCACCATGGAAATTTTATATGAATGAAACAAACAAATACAGAAGAAAGCTGGAAAATAACCATGCACAACTTTTTTAAGAAATCACAAACCAGCTTTAACAATAACTATTATACAACTGTTCCCAGCATTACTGACATATTTCTATAAATAAATCTAAGTCTGAAATATAACATTTCCAATCTTAATGTTGTGATACAACAGTCATTATATATCAAAAGCAACTTAACCAAAAATAGCTATGTACACTTTACAGTAATAATTGGGAAGTATACTTCAAATACTTACAACAGCAAGCCACTGTTTAACTTCCTTTATAAACAGATTCCACTGGGGATAACTCTGGAAAGCTGTAGACAAACAACTGACTAGTCTGAAGCTCAACCATATAATAAAAACACCACAGGTGATAGTGTATGCATCATGGATGTCAGGTTTTTCAAACAGCCTAAGAAGAACTATACGCCCCAACAGGACTACAAGGATATGCAGCAAGAATATAGTATGTATTAGTTTTTGTAATATGCCATGAGATATGTAGAACACAAACAAAAACATTTTACTTTGTTAGCTTCATTCAGTGTTAATAGGTGAAAAAAAACGGATTATTGAAAAAAGGCCACAATTGCTATAGACAATAACTTAGCATCCACTTTGATAAATTAAACATTGCTAATAACATAATATCAGAAAATTATGGAAGTTATAATTTTCCTATATTAAAAAAGTATTTTCAATAGATACTTCCCTCTGCTTAGAAAATCATCTATTATTGTTCATTGCTGTCCCCTATATGTGAACTCTTTCTTTATACATACTACAAGCCTTCCACTCCTTCCTATTGGAATCAAATGATTTCAACATGTCTCTTATGTATATCATTATGTGCCACCTCTCCACCCATATGAGTATAGTACATTGACATAATGCTTGTGACTCCCTCTATGCACCTCTACTGAACTATCACTTCAAAGTTTGTCAGAAGAGGGAAGCACCTGAACAGTAAGGGAATGAAACGTGGAAAATGTGAGCAGAAAGGAATTACCTACTGGAAATACATTTTTCAGTATTGGAAAATTATAATTTCTGGTGTGGTACTTCTGACTTCTCCCAAGATTAGCTAGAATCCCACAATGATTAGGAGGAGGGAACAGTGTAAGAAAAGAACAAATGTATCCATCCCTTGAAAGCATCTGAAGGACACTTCTGTAAATGATAGAATAAAATCAGAAGATCTGAAGAGAGGAACCACACCACTTCTGACCAGATTCACTCTTTGCCCATGTGTAGAATGTGCAAGATATCAGTGTAGAAAAATATTGGAGAACATCTCAGTTAAGAGAACTATACTTAATAAGTTAACTACATCCAAAACCTCCTCACAGGGTACCAACATCCATGAAAGGGTTAGAATGAGGATCATACAGTCTCCACCTCAAACACAAGAACCATAAACTTGAGAACCATTCTGATTCCCACATAAGATAAATGGATTATCACCAAGCTATCTATCTAAAAACTTCATGTGTGGTATCAAAAGGATGTCTATCACATGCAGTCAACTCCCTTAACTGTGAAACTGCACAGAACCATTTAAATGGCAATAACATATCCATTAAAAAAGAGAAAGTGGAGATAGCCAAGAAGAAAACTGTAACAATCCTGTGTACCACCAATGTGATCCATAACAAAGATAAAGGAAATCAAGGTAGAAAGATAGACAACCCAAAACCAGCATGAGGAGTTATGTTGATTGGTTCACAGCTGACCATGGGATACTAACATCCACATGGTGGCAGGAATAGGGCTCCCAATTGAATGGGTAAATTGCATTCTCTACAGCTCAACTTCAGTGGTTGTGTAAATGGTATCAGTAGGCCATATTATCCAGGAAGATAATGGCTCAACTCCTCTGGAGGTTAACTCTCATCTACAGCAGAAAAACACCACTGCCCTACTCTCAACTGAATGATTATAGCTATCTTTTTGTGAAATCAATTCATGATGGTGCCTCCATTGTCAATAACCCCAGCAGCTTGGAACTGGTAAGTAGTAAGAACTCCTACATTCCACAAAAAAAAAAAAAGACATCAAAATGCATTGGAGAGTATGGATATATGTCACCACATAAAACAGTGCAGTGGGTGATACACAAAACCCTATTGTGAAAAGCATATCACACCAATTTATTGCATCAAGTCATGGAAGAGATAAGCAGCTATCCCCTTCTGCTTTACACATAAGGCCAATAGGTGGTACAATTCAGTACAGGAATATTTATGAAGCAAAATATCATGAGGCTTTCACCTACAAGTGATCTTGTGAAACATCCAATCTCAGTGGTGAGCAGTGCAAAGCCATGGAAGATAAAGCATGAGTCAGAATGGCTGTACAGTGCAAATTTAAAGGATACCTGATGAAGAGGAAACTTTAATATACTACCAGACTGCAGAATCTCATCTGCTGGACGATGAATATGGGAAGAAAGAATAAACTAAGATGTTGAATCTGATGGAAACACAACTCTAACCAAGGCTTGGAGGAAAAAGATAGATAGGGATAGACCAATTGAACCATGAGGCAGAACTCCAGTAGGAAGGGTAGAATATGAAAGAACATAACAGGAAGAATGCACGGGAATCAAGAGTCATGAATATGTACTCTGGAAGGGAACGGTAAAGGCTATATGAGAATGAAGAGTTATAATCAGACCCAGAAGCAGATCTAGATCCAGTCAAGGGTAAAGACAGAAACTGGAAGGGAAATAGAAGAAAGGGGAAACAGCTCACTTAAGTTATGGAGAAAAAAGGAACAACCCAAATAAAGAAGACAGGTAGGGGGATAAAAATTATGTGAGACATCTATGGCAGACAGATCCAATTATCAATCTCCATAGGCAAAGAGAAGGAAACATGTTTGACAGAAAAACTGAAACACAAAACACAAGGAAGAGATTCAAATGGAGGTGAGTCAAGGGAATGTTGGACCACACAATGGACCTAATGCAGAAGGTTAAAATGTCAAGGAAAGAGAAGTATCTGGAAGGAATCTATGAGAAGGGTGAGAACAAGGGAAGTACAAATTTTACATTATTGTAAAATGAAAGGTAATGAATAAATGGCCATCTGATGTCCAGAAAGTGAAGATACCAAACACCTATGGTTGATTAAATTAGTGAGAAATGACTGCTGCATGAGCTATGTGGCACTTGGCAGCAATAAATCCCCCAGTAGGAGACAAACTGCAGAATACATTCCACCTGTACAGGTACACCACCATGGAAGATCTACTAGTTAACAAGGAAGTGACTCAACATGTGGAACCAGACTGTCTCACCAAGGACCAGATAAAGACTAAGTGCAAAGAAGCAGAATATAAAGACTGGGATGTAGAACACATGAGTGAGGGTGACAAAAAAGGAAGGAAGAAAAGAATGAAGGACAGGGGATTCAAGCAATCAATGCAACCTTGAAAATCAAGACTGAGTTGACCAAGAGAGAGTCATCAGGCAGGCATTACAGTGACTGGAGTGAACAAGAGAAACTACTGAATGAACTGATGGGACAGATGGTTCCATATAAAGACATGTGTGATCAATCCAAGTTTAAGGCATTGACTGCAAGAGGCAGTGGATGATGTACAGGTCACCAAAAAAGAGATAACTTAGTGTGGAAGTCTAAAAAAAAGCAATGGCAACTTTTTGTGGAAAACCCCACTGATGGTAAAGATCTATCAAACCAGACTGAAATTAACCTGCATATGACATGCAATAAGGCAAATATGATGTGCATGGTTCCAGAATAAGAAACCAGATGGTTACAAACTTAGATCTATGGACTGGGTGCCCCTTAAGTGAGTGATATGTGCCACCACATACAAACATTCAAAAGAATTATCTTCAGATAATGTTGGGTGAGATGAAAAAAATGAAATAAGGCCAGATGCAGAGACAGAGGTTTCAGAACAGTGAAATGCAAATTACTTTCATCTATAGATCAATAGCCCTAAGTTCCATAGGGACTGACTCATACTTTCCATTTTCAAAGGGATTTGTCCATGAAAAGATATAGATTCAGATGTCAGAATTGAATCAGCACCCAACCAATGTACTGGCTCAGCCCAGGCACTAAAGCAGATTGTCAAGCATAAAAGGTGAAAGCGATTGGGGTGGAAAGAAGATCCTGAGCATGGTTACAATATTCATGAAGCACTGCCCAGAAAAGACCTCATATGGGCATGAACAAGTGATGTCATGGAAGATCACACCCACAAAAATGATAAAACAACATGAGAACTAAATAACAAGCCAATATAAAGTGGTGAACAAAATGTCCCTTTGAACTAGGTAACAAGAAGAAGATAGTAATCGATATTCATGTCAAAATGGGCTCCAAACCAATGAGATGTTGAATGAGTCCTGGGAAGAACTTCTCCAAGTTGAACCACCAGCCCACCCAAGCTGCCACAGATAGCAGATTTGGCCAGTTCCTGTTAGGAATGGGCCAGAATACATCAGTCATTCATGTAAAAATGAAATTGCAGTGCCTGGCCATGGAGATGCCATGCAAAAACCAGGACAATATGACCAAACATGTAAGGTACTGTGGAAAATCCAAATGGAAGGGCCCAAAGTTGTTAAACCACCAAGGTTGACTAATCATAGATGAGTACAAAACTGAGATAACAGTTGTATATTCAAGAAATTTGAGAGATACCTTGATATCATCCATAATACAGGAAAACACACCCATCTCAAGGTGAAAGAAAACTTATGATGAAGTGGAATAGTGAAAAAAAAGCAGTTTAAATGAAATAAATTGATTAGTGCTGCCAATGCTTGTTTTATTTTTAGGGAAATGAAAAAGGTGGGAATAAAACCACACAAGGTAAGGGGAACAGGTACGTTTGACCACTGCAAGAGCAATACCCTAACCATTTCTGACAGATGTTGGGACGTCACAGAACCTGGCGAATGAGGAAGGAAGGAAAAATCAAAGGTGGAGAAAGAAGCAGGAATTGGAGGGATAAGGGGTTTCCACAAAAGAGCTACAATATGTAGAAAGGTGGAATGTTGGTGCATCAATGTTAACTGAAGCTTAAAAACATCCATGGTCGTATCACTATTTAATGCCTCCAAAGTGGAACTGTACATAAATTCCAAAGAGAATTTGAGGGTAAAGAGACCCAAGCTAATACAGTATCATGACCTAAAAGGTCCCAATAACAAGAAACCACATAGTAAGTGCCAGAGTCAAGGATGAGATGTGGGCTAAAATGGAGGAGAGAAGGGCAAGGGCATCTGTATAAATCCCACAGATATTTTATGGAGGGCCTTAGAGGGAGATGTGTGTAAAAAGGATATCATAAGAATTTGGTAAGGGTAAGAAGCAAGCAAGATATACATATGATTCAGAAGCTGCCTCCAAATAGATAAAAGTAACATAACAACTGTTGACCTAAACCTAAATAGACTGCAATTTTAGGGAAAGATAAAATAATCAGAAGTCTTCAGGGGAAACAATATACTAATCCCTTTAAGTAACTGTGAAGGCAATGGACCAGGAAGAACTCGATTATTATGGGAGAAAGGAAAAACCAAAGATTGGGAAGACTGTTCATGTTATAAGTATAAAACCTCAAGACCAAATGAGACTTAGGAGACTGCCCAGGTTGGGAATAGTAATAAAAAACACATTGAGAAGGCATAAAAAGAAAATCAAAGTCCTAGTCACCTGTCAAAGGCTCAGCTGCTTTAGTAGGAGCCTTGACAAAGTTCATGGTAGAGATTAGACCATGTAAAGTTCAATCTCCCAATGTATAAAATCATATAAAACCATCATCTGGTCACCAACACTTGAATACTGGGAAGAACTCTAATCATTGATGTAACCCCCAAAGTGGTAAGGTTAACTCTGGGATTCATTGCACAGAAAAGTTACACTAAACTCAAGTGTAAAAATAGAGACTTAAATTAACTTATATATACAAATATAAGCATCTGGTTGAAGAAATCAATTTTAAGCTGAAAAATAACCAAAATCAAGTTAAATATTCAGCATTAAACAAACAAATGGCATGTCTGAACTCAAATGCTACCAAACAAAAATGAAATCACGTGAGCATTTATGCTCCTATTGGTGGAGAGGTGACACATGAGGATTTATATGAGAGAGACATTGGAATCACTCAATTCAAATGAGAAAGATAATAAGTCTTATCTGAGATATTCTTCAATATTTAAGTGTATAAGAAAATACAAAGATACAAACATAAACAGTAGAAACCAGTAATGAATTTATTTTCAGACTAGAAATAAGCTTTTACAAAAACTATATATGACTTTATTCCAAAGACCTGAATGGAAATCAACTGACTCACTTAAATACGTTTATATATTCATTCTCATTGCATTCTTCAGTATACTCTTCTTCAAGGGCCCAGTTTTACTTTATTTATATATACGTTTTTGAAAATAGGTATTTATGAATAGCAATGTAGATGTAGTATGTTTATCTGCAATTTTATGTAAAGATAAAAGGTTTTGAACTAATACTAGTTTAGGGAATATAATAAAGAAGAGCAGACATGTATATTTTTCTTTTTTTAGACCAGAATAGTTGTGCCTTATGTTTCATGGTTGTAAAAATTAAGTAAATTAATACAGACCTTAAATTAATAATTTATCTAAATGTATTCCACACTGGTAGAATAGTACCTAATCACAAAGAGCGTTAGTAATAACAAACTAATCTAAAGGTAAAGTTTAATAACAATAATTAATCCAAACAAAAAGGTTAGCATCAGCAATCTAGCTCCAAGTAAAAAACATAAATAACAAATTAAAACCCAGTACACATCAGTATCAAAAACTAGTATAAATGCTAATATCAACAATTTAACCCTTATTTTCCAGGCTTAACCATAGCAACATAAATCAATCATAGAGCCTTGAAAAGGTATAATAATTTTTAAGTAAGACCACAAATATATAATATATTATACAGCATATATTACTTACCAGGAATGACCAAAATTGCTAAACCTCCAAGAACCATGTTGAAGCATGCTATTGCCAAAAGTAGGAGAATCTGAAACAAAGATAATATAAAGTATATTAAATAGTTAATATAGTGAAATAATAAAAGATGGGACCTGTAAAACAAAAAACATAACTGAAATACTGAAGGGATGAAAAATGGATCCTGTACATTAGATCACATAATGAAAATGTTGAAAGAATTAAAGATAGACTTTGTAGAGTGAATTTTTTGATTCAAACACTGAAAGAATGGAAGTATGGCAGTATGTTTAGTTATGTATAAAGATTGTATGTACTCTATGACACAAACTTTTATGCAAGGTTGGGTTTTCACTCTTCTAGACAACTTGTAAGCAAAGCCAGCCTTATGGAATAACAAGATAGTCAGTTGCTTTGGACCCTATGCCTGATATCATAAATTTAAAAAATATTTTGAATTATCTGCCATGATGAATTTGAGTGAACATAATTTGATTATATATGCTCAAACTGAAAAAGTTAGTAAGTGAGTAATTGTTATTTGATAGGAGAGGGCCCTGCATGCTACTCTGAACCTCAGAAGCACTAAGGCCAGTTCTGCCTGTAAGTGGCTCATACCTCTTAACACTCATAAGCACAAAACTATTTTAGTTGAGTTTTATTTTTATTTGTAAACACACAAAAAGTATGTTAAACTGTGACTTAATGGGTTTTCTTTTTTGAGGCTTTTTAACTGAACAACTGGAAAACTGGAACTTAAGTTCCTGACTGTTTAACATTTGCAACACAGTCACTGAAAAGTAAAGACTAAATTATCTGAAAAATTCCCAAACACACTAAAGATAAATCAAAAACCATACCCCTGAGGCTATGTTACAACTTTGTTAACAAAAATGAAAAACTACTTGAATCTCAGCTAAATACCTTAATAATATGGTACTGAATGAAAACATTAACTGTCAAAACGTTTGGGTGAGTTTCTTATTTTTAAAAATTTTGAAAACAAAATTTTTTGACTAAATGTTACACACATGGTTTCACTAAGAACCCAGATTTCACTATTACAGTTTTATTTCTTTCTGTTCTTCATATTTATTATTAGTATTATACATTAGTTTGCTTTGTAAGCCTCAATGGATTCTGTAATTACTTTTTTTTGTAAAAGTAAGAATACTAGGTGATGCTGAAATCTCTGGCTCAGGTTTCAATTTTTTTTGTTAATAATCCTATCACCTTGCATATATAAATGATGCTTTCTGGATGCAAGATTTTTTAAAAAGCTTTACACATAATAATAAAAATATTCATTTCTTGCATTAATGAGTAACAATTACATGAAAATCAGATTTTATTTTAAAACTATGACAAAACACATGCTTTTTCTTTTGTTTATTCCATCTCAGTAAAAGTACTCTTTCATGTACGTCATAAATTTTTTTTATGACGCAGAGCTACTTAAAAGATAAATTATGTAGTAACCTTATTAGATAATAAGAATGAAATACACACATCACATTTTTAATAAACATATATAAACACATCTAAGCAGGATTTAGCAGTGATTAGCAGCCAACAATAGTTTAAATTTATGATTCTGATCTCAATAAAAAAACTAATAAAAATGTGTAGCTCCCTGGAAGATTAGCAATAGACTTGAGGGCTTATTTCACTAAACTTTGCTGCACATCTAGCCCATTGTGTAGCTCTACTCTTTAACACAAACAATTAAAATATGTTTTATGGTTTAACTGAACTAAGAGTATTTTGTATTTTTTTCAGAAATACAATATTATATTTTACAATAAAATTAGAGTACAACAGAACATAAAGGAACATGGGTTGCATAACAGCAAATAAATTTTACAGAAAATAATAATAAAGTCTGTATTACATGATAGCCTGTACACTTACATTTGTCATTAAATAGTAAATGCATATGATATTCAACTTTAAACTGTTTGTTTCTAATACAAATGTTTTGGTAGCACTTACTCTGAATGATAGAAATGAAGCTAACTTATATTTTTGAATATTGGAATCTTCTGCTGTTTGTTGTTTGATTAGTTCCAAGTCTTGTTCATCTTTATTTTGTACCTATAAAACAGAGAACTTTATAGTATGTTTTGATAATGTTATACATTTCATAAAATATTTATCTCCCTATGCATAATATACTCAATTTAAATAATAGTTGTGCATCATGACACACAATTTTTTTAGGATTTAATTATGATTTAATAAAAAGTACCACTATTAAATGCACATTCAATACGTGTGGTATTTTTAGGTGCACTGATTTTCTTTAAAGAGTACTTGAGTATAAATCATAAAATAACAGTGTTTTGACAGAAAATATATTATGGCATATTTACTAATTCTCAACTGAGTTTGAAGAAAAAAAAGAAACTGAACACAAAATACAACACAACAATCTTTATTTCAAACAACCAAAAACATGAAACTAAGTGTATTTTGTGACACAATATTCGTATGCCAAATCTATCTATAAATCTGATATTCATCTTTTATCTTGTTCTATGCTGAGGAAATTTGCCATTAGATATGAAGAACAAAAGTACCATCCTTTTTCAGGATTCAGATACTCCAAGTGTGACTGGTGGTCACTCTCACTACAAATAATAGATGTATTATTATTATTCAAGTATCAGCTGATCTTCAAATGGAAATGACCATTGTCTACTTCTATTCAGTATGTTCCACTTTACAGGAATTTTCCCCATGAGAAAAAGTCTGTAACATCCTATTTGAATGACCCAGTTTTGTATGTAACTAGGGATAAAAATATTTATTGGCTCCATTAAAAGATATTCTATTTTTAGTTTGAAAAATTCATATCATGCACAGAAAGTTTGAAAAATGATATATTAAATAAGGAAATAGGGAACACACAGCATTCTTGAAAACAACAATATAGCTTGAAGATGTTTGAAAGCTCCCAATAGTTTGTCATGTACATAGCTCTTTTAGATGCATTATTCAAAATAAACATAACAGAGAGAAAAACTACTTTATGTTTGAAAACATCCCAAATTTTCAAACTTAAAAACAAAACAAAAATACAAGCCACACAAATAACAAAGTGTCTGTCTTTCTATATATATATATATATATAGTGTTTTGGGTATATATATATATATATATATATATATATATCACTCTTTACTTTATTGCATTTTGTTACTTAGAAATGAAATTATCTTTCTCATACACAAGAGTTTCATTTATGATGAAGGTTTTCACTAATATGATTCTAAGAATATTTAAATATGTAAGCATGTGCATGCATATATACACATATAACACAGACATACACTTTGATTAGTAGGAAACTTTAAAATAATAACTGGAATGTTGAGTGTTTTCATTACCAAACTTAAAAATTCAAACTGTTCACCACACTATATTACCATTTAAGAGCATACACTCAGAACAGGCAGCACAAGATAAATATGAACAATTCACAATGGTAGAAACTTTTGTGAGGAAAAATAATTAATAAATATTGCCACTATTCCTCTTTCTATTGAAAATCACAATTAGTCTATGATGCTATTTGGAACTTTTAAACACTATTTGACAATGTTCTGTCACTTTGTATCTTCACCATAAAGGTAGGGTATATAATACTTTTTCTTTTCTGTTATTTATCTTTATTCAGTCCATTGTTCACTGGATGAATAAAAACAAATAACACTTTACAGACTTGTTAGTATTTCAGAACACAATTATAGGTGTTTCACATGTAAAGCCAGAACAAACTTTTCCATGACAATACAGCAATGTGTGTTCAAAACCTAGTATGTATTTATTTAACTCATGGTGTTCAAGGTATTGTAGTTAGCATTAACAGCTTATAAGCTGTCAATTGGAAATATGATAAAAAAATAACCGAAAGATATTTTAAAATCCACTTGAAAGCTCAGAAAGTAGAGTTGCAAATCTTTTTCAGTTTGCATTTCTTTTCAAGTCCCAACTGATTATTTCCAGTTACACAGATTTGATGTTTTAGACATTACATCAACTGCCTTAACTGTGAAAAATTAATGAATTTCATTCAGTATATCTATAAATAGATATGCATAAGTTAAACCACTAGTGGCACAATGGTAAGTCTGTGTGCTTACAGTGCTAAAAATCACGTTTCAATACCAATGATGAGCAGAACACAGACAGCCTACCATGTAGCCTTGAACTTAACCCATCAACACCAGCAAAGCATAAGTAAACATATATGCTGTATAAATTCTACAATTTCATTAGACAGCTCAGGAGATAATGATTACAACACTTTTACAGTAGTTAATCTTCTGCATAATTCAACAAAATAACTATTCAGAGAACTAGTGACTAGTGAAAGCAACATCATTATTTCTACCATACTTCCATACATGTTGCTCCCTCATGTGGCATATCCTCTTCTCTAGTGGTTAAAGTTCTTGCATTTGTTAAATTTCCACTCATACTTGCTCATGTTACATGTTGATATAGAAATGTTATCTCCACCTAACACTACTTGACTTCAGGTTAAGGTGGGCACAAAGCATTAACATTATTCTCATAATTAGAGGGCTTCTGGCTCATCTAGGGTATCTCATGTTTGGGCTGTGGTGGTAAATCACATCCATGTTGTGACAACACTCATGCCTCTGAAAAGTAGTCAGGCAGAGTTAATGAATGTTCTACACACATTAGCTCATTTTAAGTTGCTTCTGAAAGAATTATAAAGCTAGAGGCATCAACTGGATGTTGACTTTTGTGGATTGCTATGGAGGTAAATATGTAATTAGCCTTCTTAACTTCACCTGTGCTTTCAAGTTCAGGTGATATGTTTAAGATGAACCCATTTGATTAACAGTATCATAATTCAGTCATCTCAGTCAGCAGTTGAAGAGCAAAGCTCCTACAGAAGATCACTTAGAATTTAACAGAGAGCTCCTCTATTGTTATCCTCAAGTCATTCTGGTTCTTCTTCTTTCCAAAATGTAGAGTAACCATTTGGACAATTGCTCTTTAAAAACAGAACAGGAAAAGATAGCTTGTAGAAATCAAAGACACAAATCAGTTACCACTTCCATAATAATTAATTAGATCTTGAACATGGAACCAAAACTTTTGGTTGACTTGTGGTAGTTCAAGGGTAAACCTATACATAATCATCTGGCGTTTGCAAAAACAAGAGGTTTGTGAATCTAACATCCAAGAGCTGTAGCACCTTGTTGAAGGTGAAACAAAAGAGAAAAGACACAATTTTGAAATTCAAAGAAAGAAAATGAAACACTGTTTGTTGAAGAAATAGAAGAATGAAAGTCATACAGGGGAATAAGACTACTGGATTGTGATAAGTTTAATTTAAATTCAAATACATTGTATATAAAGAGTAATAAAAGTTAGTTTACATGAACAGGAGAAGTGATTTCTAAAACATAAATACATGGAAGATATTTTCCAGCATGTTTTGACTCTCTCAAACAGATAAATTGCTCTCCACAAAAACTGGGATTAATCTGTTCAAAAAAAAAAAATTCCCCACCATAATTTGACTAACAGGAAAACAGGAACTACCCATGCTCTACATTATAGTTGTAAGGCACTCATCACATATAAGTTCAAACAAGTCAACCTATAGTCATTTTGCAAAGCTACAGGTGAGTTCCTCCAGTTACCTAATCTATAAATATTACACCATTGCATAAATTTAAACAACTTTAACAAGTTTTACATACTCCACATCAGAACTTAAGACTCAAAAAGTTTGTAGAGAATAAATGTACTGTAGAAAAAGGTGAATTATCTGCATACTACAATAGTAGAAATGGATGGTGAGAAATGTAGGGTTATCCTTAATCCAACACCATCATAGTCCAACATATCCCAATACACATCCACATCCAAGTATAAATTGAAACTGAAACAAAAAAGGCATCAAAATAAATATAAAACATTTGTTTTAAGCAGTTTGTAACAATTACATGAAATCTAATGGCAGATCAAACCTTCGACAGGATATAGGAATATGAAATTAATGTATAACATATGAAATTAATGTATAACATTTTATATTTGAATATTATGTTTAGTGTTTTCTATTTTGTTGTCTTGTTTCTTAGTCTAATGCTTGATCAAGTGTGATGATAACTCTGAAATATGCACTACTCATAAAATTAACTATATTTGAATATTATGTTTAGTGTTTTCTATGTTTGTTGTCTTGTTTCTTAGTCCTAACCTTTGGAACCTGCTTGAAAAGCTGAAGTACTTAACAGCAAGTGATTTAGTAAAAGTAAACATTTCAGTATTCTTAGCTTAATACATTATTCTTTATTAAACACCCACCTGTTCTAGTTCAATACTTGTTCCAAAGAAATAGGAATGAATACCAAGAAAACTTGATACAGAAGAAAACCAGCCTGTGATGAAACATTTCAAAAGTTGCCAGGGAGTTTCTATATCAAACATTAATGGCAGCAATACCTGGATGATCACAATTTCCAGTGAAAGATCACTGACAATTAACTCACTGAAATAATACAAAAAAGAAACAAAGTCTAAAAAATCTCAGATGAAAAAAACCTGTTCCTTATTTTAATCACATATTCTTAAAAACCTTCCCCAAAAATAACTTTACATTTTGAATATTCTTTAATAAAATATTTTTAAAGTTCTTATACTATTTTAATATAAAACCACCTTCAAGATTTAAAAAATCATTTACTTATAAACTATCAAAAGGTGCCATTGCATATAGTGACAACTGTTATTACAGTGTTTACATCATGGAAGGGTTTTATGAATATGTGTTGGAGTAAAATGTTATATGCACAATACCTGTATTTATTTACTGGTTTCTTTGTTAAAACCATAAGATTCTGTTATTCTTCTTATGACTTAAAATTTTCAAATATCCAATTGTCTGGTATAATTCTAAAGAACACTAATGTTCAAAAATGTCACTTTTTACTTTGAGGGGTTAACAAATATTTTTATTTTATCAATTATTTTACACAAATGTTTTTGCTACACTTTCATATTATGCTTACCTGGAAAGCTGCATCTTGTAAGGTAAAAATTTTGGGAAATATTCTGACAACAACAAAGATGGGATCCAGATAATCAAGCTTGTGATTACAAGATAGACACACAATGAGATAAAAAGATCATACACTTGCTTGAAAACTGATGTCACAATCAACTATAAATGAAAAGTAAACAAAAGTCACAAAAAAAATTAAAATTCTAGACACAAAGTGATTTTTGATGAATTTCTATGATAAGAGAATATGTTTTTATATAACTATTAATTTAATACAATGTTTTTAATATGACTATTAAAGTTATAATTTTCTTACACTGAAAATATATTTCTGAGAGGTACTTATCTCCTTTCAGACATATATAGCTTTTCTCATTCAGTTCTACCTTGACAAAAACAAAGATGGGATCCAGATAATCAAATTTGTGATTATAAGATAGACACACAATGAGATAAAAGATCATACACTTGCTTGAAAACTCCCACATATCCTATGATTATTGTGATTCAACTGTGTCTCACATGCAAATCATCATGTGACAACTTTCCACAAATACACCCTCCTGATGCATTTGTCTCCATCTATTCAATTCCACTGAACCATCACTTTCAGTGAATGATAGCAGTAAGAGATGTGCCCCTGTGGGAGGTCACCTCATATTCAAATTCTATCCAATAGACATCTCACTGCACCAGAGCAACGTTGGACCACAAAAACTCCTCAGGACAGAATAACAGAGGAAGAACCATCACATCCTTCATTATTATCACCCTTGTTTTGTGTGATTATGAGGCAAACTAAATGTGGAGTAGGAAAATACAGGCAACACATTTGTCAAGACTTATGTTGATTGTTCCTACTCTAAATCCAAAAACAAATCAATGAAAACTGATATCCATGTGACAATAGCATGATGGATCCCACTTGAATGGTAAATTGCAACATGATAGATCAACTTCAAAGCAGCAGCATCTCTTTAGACAGAAGTGTACAGCATTAAAGCACAAAACAAACTTCTGTATACCACTACATGGAAGTGAATTGCCCTTAAAAATGACATGCAACTTCATCCTCCAGATAGTCACAAACATTGGGTGCAACATCAACCCTTGAAGCCCACCACATGGAGATGGAGTGCTTTTAGTATTGTACATGTGCAACCTCATCTCCTCAAAAGGACAGTACAGCACTGTGGCTCATCAATAACTTTCAGGTACCACCACATGGAAATGGGTTGCTCTATAAATGATACACATCTGCACCATCTGGTTAGTTGAAGAAGCTGAGAACAGGAAAGAATGGCCAACTTTATCTACATCAATAGAATACCATTGTCCTACTTTTAACTGAATGGATGTTGTATATATATTTATTTATTAGTGTTAGATCACACTCAGGAAGAAAATTCCATGCAACTCAGTCGCTCAGAACTGGAAAATGGCAAGGACTCCCATACTCTAGAAGAAGAAGAAGGACAAATAAAACATGGTGGAGACTATGGAGGAATGTCAACATCAGGTATATTGCAATAGGTAACCATGAAAGCCCCATCTGAAGAGCAGACTGCCTTTGATATATTCAATCTATGGGATGGCAGGATTGAGCAACTATGCTATTCTGCTTTATCCAGATGAGACATTAGGTTAGTACAGTCCAGAACAAGCATATTAATGAAGTAAGTATATCACAGTGGAAAACCTAATAGTGATCTTGTGGAACACCCCAATGTGTGCATTATTGGCCATGGAAATATTATATTTTATGATAGCATCATGGAAAAATTGGCCAACCAATGTGGATCTGTGATTCATTGAGTATACCTAGATGGGCAAAATTTGTTACAGAGTTGGATACTGATGACAAACAGAGACATTCTCTTGAGAGAAATTAAAATGTATATAAAAAAGATAACATATCCAGTCATAGTCTCACAGAAATCTGAAGGATGGTGGCAAGTGAGGGATGGAACCTGTTTGAAGAATTTCCTCCCAAAGAGGTAAGATGCCATGAAAAAGACAAAACGGCTAATCTGATGTGATGACTCCTGAAATAGATTTCAGGAAAAAAAAGAGACAAAAAGGAATAAACCAATCAAATTAAAAGCTGAACCCAACTGGTAAGGATTGAAATAGAAATACCATGAATAGAGGAATGTTGCCAAGGGATGACAACAAGGGAACAAGAAGTATAGAAGAAAGCAACGTGAAAATGTAAAAATGAAGTCATACAGGACATAGAAGCTTATCCAGATCAGATCAAGTTTAGAGATGAAAGATGGAAGAAAGGGAAATTGGCAAGAAATAAGAATTATCTTCATGAGCTGCCAAAGTATTGCAATGGTACAGAATGTGTGAGACATTGATGGCAAATATATCAGACTGACAATACCCACAGGCTAGTAGGAAGTAGGTCATAAAGGACAAGTGTAGGACAAAGGTTCAAATGGAGGTAGAGTGAGGCAGTGAAGAAAAACACTGACATTTCAACCCATGTGAGGGTAAGAGAATTAAACACAAAACAAAAAATTGGAAGGTGTGGGATAAGGTTGCTCAATATCCAACAAAGAACAAGACTGAAATATATTATCAAATAGTTATGCATGGAAATCTGTAATAAGGGGAACAATAAGTCCAGAAGGGAAAAACCCTGACTCACAGATCAACAGTGGAAGATGTTTCATTTATATTGATAAACCACCAAAAAGGAAGGGTGAATAGAACAAGCTAAAAAGGATATGACTCACCAAGATAATCTGGATATTCTAACGAAAGACCTGATAAATTACAGGCATGATTGATGGGATGCAATACCAAGAAATGAATAGACATAGAATAGATCAAGTGATAGGAATGGAAGTTCAGCACAGAGTTGAAGTAGTTGAGAAAATTAGAGTTGTGACTGAAAAGAATCAGAAGAATATGATATAGTGGCATGGATGATCAAAAAACCCAACAAAGAAGATAGACTGGAAGATAAACATAAAAGTATAGGTTGGTCCAATCCTGGTTGTACACATCAACAGCTAAGGGGCCTGTGGAAGAGGAGCCAGAGACCAAAAAAAAAGAGGTAACTTGAAGTTGAGGAAAATAGCAAATGCATTCATCTGAGGAGGGCCACACTGTGAGCATAGCTACTGGAAAACCTAAGAATTGAGGGGCCACTCTGTGGAATAAATTTTGTATAGCCTGGAAAGACAATTTGCAACAAGGTTAAAAATGCTTGGAACATGACATACCAGTAGATGTCTCCCAAGCATGTGGGCCCAAAAAAGCAGATCTAAAGTTTGACTATACAGGAAACAAAAACATGTTCCATCTTGAAGATTAATATAAGCTACCACTGTAGGACTGTTAGAATGTATCATGACAGTTAATTACTGAGTATAGAAAGAAAGTGATCTAAAGCTTGTTGTACCACCAGAATCTCCAACGAGTTGAGATGGTAAGATTGCTCAGTCATAAAGAATTGTCCAAAAAGTAGCCTGCTAATCCAACCTTGCAGGGAAGCATTGGTGAAAGAGTGAAAATCTTGGCAAGAAGGAGGAAGTGTTACAGCCAGGGATATGTGGGCTATGTTACACCAGCAATACAAATCACTAATGAAGAAAAGAGGAAGGGAAATGAGAAAATCTAAGGGATCCCAACCAAAATTCCAATGATTGTACCTAGTTCACTGAAGAAACCACATGCATCCCACCTAAGGGGATAAATCCCCTCTTGATAAGACCTGAAGAACCCAATAATCAATAGCAAATTCCCATCAGAAGGGAAAAAAATCAGTCAAACAAATCTCCACTGGACCAGAAATAATAATACAATACAGTTACCAGTACTGAAGGTGACAATGAGACATGCATTTATAAACATGATGAACTGTGGAACCCCAATGAAAAGAACAGGTAAAGAAGAGGAAAGTGTCAGACATGGAAGAACTCAGGGTGAGACAAATGAGCAACCAAAAGTTAAAAGAACGTATGTTGCTTCAAATTCTAAAGTTTTGGGAATGTTTCCCCAAATGACCCACTGGAAAAAGGTGCCATCCACAAGTCTCAAGGGTAAATGAATAGTAAAAACCTGGGACAAAACAGAGCCCTTCCCCAGAAGATCTTAACAGCATATAAACCACGTGTAAAGAGAAAGCACCAAGAAGAACAATCATGTCAGTATAAGAGTAAGGAGGGAAAATTCTAGGGGAATCACTGGATTGCCTGAGAAAAAGTTACATCTATACAAATACTACAAGTGAGTCATAAGGTTGAGGTAAAGTAGAAAAACTGGGCCTAGAATAAATGGGCAGGATTGTAAGTATCAGTCCCTATACTGGCATTCGTGATTCTAACTTTTGAGAATCAAGAAGAGGATAATCTGCTTGATAGCAAGCCGAGGGAAGCTGATCTGTGGAAAATGAGGTATGCTAACACCAGCTCAAAAATGAGAAAATAAAATGCTCATCATAAACCCCTCCATCAAGACAAGGAGGGAAAATGATATATTTTGAGAAAGGGGTATTGTGTAAAAAAGGAAGAAATTGAATTATAATAAATTGGAAAAATGGATAAACCAAATACATTATGTTTAAAAAGGCTGAATTAAGACTAACATATTCTGCAGGAGAGGCACAAGAAGGTACAGCATGATCAGGAGGAGGAAAAAACTGTCAAAATCCTCATCATCACCAACATGTTCAGGGAGAAATCAAGCACTATCAGGAGAAGATTGACTCAGATAATGTCCAATGAATAAAGGCCAAAAATTTCAGTAGTAAAAGATATAAACAATTTTTCCACTTTGTAAGCATAATATTAATGAGAAAGATGTGTGATGACAACACAATCAAAACATGTCTTGACTAGGACATTGCCAAATAAGAAGTGATAATTTGGTAGAATCAAATAGAGGAAGTCACATGTAACATGTCTTGACTAGGGCATTGCCAAATAAGAAGTGATAATTTGGTAGAATCAAATAGAGGAAGTCACATGTAACATGTCTTGACTAGGGCATTGCCAAATAAGAAGTGATAATTTGGTAGAATCAAATAGAGGAAGTCACATGTAACATGTCTTGACTAGGACATTGCCAAATAAGAAGTGATAATTTGGTAGAATCAAATAGAGGAAGTCACATGTATCATGTCTTGACTAGGACATTGCCAAATAAGAAGTGATAATTTGGTAGAATCAAATAGAGGAAGTCACATGTATCATGTCTTGACTAGGACATTGCCAAATAAGAAGTGATAATTTGGTAGAATCAAATAGAGGAAGTCACATGTATCATGTCTTGACTAGGGCATTGCCAAATAAGAAGTGATAATTTGGTAGAATCAAATAGAGGAAGTCACATGTATCAGGATGGTGTGTCACACTCCTATTATTGGAGGGTTGACACATGATTTGTGGTCAGAATGCGATAACCATGTAGCACATAGAAGTGCAAGGCTTGTAGCAACAAAAAACATTTTGGATATTGAGAGCAGCACTGAAGGAGAATGACTATATGCATGAGAGGAAGTAATGCACCTTATCAGAATTTTCAACAATGTATACTAAATATATAACACAAAATAATAACTTCTATAACATATAGTAGTGACCCCTCTCTGCTGTTACTTTGCTAACTATTTTTGTGCATAAAATTGGGAATCTTTTTTTTTCGTGTGGATGATACACACTTATAGTGACATATTACAGTATATCTTATTTTAATATTTTATTCAACTTGTTATGATTGAATTTATTTTAATTTCCAACACAATAAATATAAACAGTACAGATTGGTGTCTCATAAATAACTGATTTTAACAGCACTTAAAGAATGCACTTGATAAAACAGTTTGTTCCTAAAAATCCTAAATCAAACACACTGCACTTTGTTTGTTTTTTTAAACCAAAATTCCACACTAGGTCACTTTCCCCCTTCATATGAGCATTATAAAATAAATGTGTATCAAACTAATTTAATTGTATTCTTGAAATTAGTTCCTGGTTCAAAGTATGACAGAAAATATACCTAATAAACACCTCAAGAATCACTTCCATGTTTAATATCCACTATACTAGTATATGGATTGTTTGTATCTTAACTTCACCAGAAGAAATCATAACTTAACTTCTATGGTATGTAAGTATGGTAACTTACGTTACGTACTGCACTGAACTCCAGGTCATACAAATGAGGAAAGAACCAAAAAAATCCAGGGCGAAAAATATCACGCAGCAGTAAGACAACACAAGAGCAGACATAAATCACAGTGAAACCCATTACCCAATAAAATATTCCAAATGTTGTGGGGGAAGACTTCAAACTATTCTCAAGATCCTGAGTTGTTCTGTTAAATATAGTCTGCACAGGAACAAAAAGAAAAAGAAAATGCAGATCAACTAATATATTGTTTTCAATATGATCAGTATTAAAGATATTAAAGACTCACAATTTTTTCAACCCTCGCTACATGTTACATATTAACTTCAAACAGTGTCATGTGCAATCTTAACCAAACAATTTTACTACTAGTTACAGACACAACCTTGAAAATGGTTGGTAAGATGTAAATTACTTACACTTGTTTAATGATTAATGTATTTTACCATAACAATGTTTAACATACATCTACATTTTATGTAAATGAGCAAGATATGCAAGATGTGTAAAGGTTCCTTTTAATCTGTGCATTTGGTGAATAAATATTTCTAAAAATCAAATCTACAAAGTAACTACTGTACATTAGCAACTAATTTTCCCAAATTCATTTTAATTACTAATTTTGTTTGTAATTTTAAGTTTTTTTAACTTTAATATTACTTTTCCAGATGTGAAAAGCTTAACTAAAGCACAAAATGAAAATACTTATTTCTATTCTAATTGTAATAATAAAAAAATAAGTCTTTACTTAATACAAAAAATCTCCCACCTGGCATTATCATATGCTGTCATTATTCACAATCTCTAAGAATGATTTTAGTTTCTTCATCTTTTAATAAATAACTATGATGCAAGTTATGAAAGTACAAGTTTTGTTTTTGAAAAATCTAACTATTGTTTTTCTTATCTTTACACCATATGGTGTTAAATATTTCAAATATTCAAACTACAGTTATTGTGGATTATGTAGCAGCATAATATTTTAACAAAAACTTTAACTTGATGATTTACAATACCAAAGTCTTCTAGGACTTGTTCAACATTCATGTTTCTTTACATATTGTAGTCCAATGATCAGCTGGAAACAGTTTTCAGTATTCATATACAAAAGTCAATTACAAATGACTTTCTACAACAATATGTATTGTTGACAAATTCTTTAAACATATTTTCATAAGCACACAGTAATGTAAAACCACAATATATTATATATAAACCATTATACTTAAAATATAATTAAAGTGCCAGTTGAAGGCATTAATGGAATATTTTACTTTTATATATAAGTGTCCAGGTTTGAAAAATTCCCAGCAACTGCCAGTGTGTTACAACAAAATAAAACCTAGACATCCAATTGTATCTGATGTAACAGTTGATAGTGTACAAGAGGTGTTTCTTATAAGCCCAAAGAAGTCTATTCATTGTGCTTTCCTTGAGCTTAAATTACCAAAATGTACAGTGAGCAAAATCTTACTCAAACATAATTATTTACATGCCTACAAAGTGTAATTAGTGCAGATCCTTGAACCAGATGATAAACAAAGTTGAAAGGATTTTGCAGTGGAAATCCTTGACAAAATACCTAGCAAAAGTTGTTTTCAAATGAAGCTATATTCCACATTTCTGGTCAGGTTAATTCGTATAATGTTCATATTTGGGGTCACAGAACCCACACATGATGTAGGAGTACAAACATGAGAGTTCAAAGATCAAAATGTGGTGGACATGATATGTGATAGAATTATTGGGCCAGTCTTCTTTGTTGAAGACACTATGATCAAGACAAATTACCTAGAACATTTCAGCTCTTTGTTGTCACTAAACTGAAAATGTGCCTTGTTATATTTCAACAAAATAATACTCTATAACACTGGAGTCTTGATGTCAAGAAGATTCCTGAATAACACATTCAGATAAATTGGACAAACATGATGACTTCCATTCTTCAAACAACAAAAGGTGCATGTGAAGTATTATAAGACAAGTAAAACTTTACGAGTTGTTCATCAAGTTAAATAATATTTTGGAAGTTATTCATTTTTTTAAATGGTTCAGGTATTTTATTGGCACCCTATATAATTAAACTGTGTTCATAATCCATTAAAAACACAACACAGTGACTTATGAAACAAATCTGAGTATACTTCAACTTTAAACTGTAAAAATAGGCAAGAATTATTACAATATGAAAGTATTTTACTTAAAACTTAAAATAATAAGTAGGAAAAAGAATTGTTGAGAAGCTCTGGTACACTTGTTTTACAGTTTGCATCTTTGCATCCAATAAGCAGAAGAAAATATTGTTCAACTGAAAGAGAAAGGTTCTGAAATGTTCTCTTACAGGTTTATGTCTCCTTTATGGACCACTGATTGCTACATAGAAAACAGTTAGTTGTTGAAGAATAAGAGGTATTGGGTTCTTTAACTTCTCAAGCACATCAATTGTATAGTACTTGTTGTTTTGAACAGTGAATATAGGTGTAAAACATATTAATGTTTAAAAACATTTGTTGTAAAAATTAAATCTTACTATTATTTTAATATAATCTTAATTATACTAAAATTACTATAATTTTAATATAACATTATTTCAATTTAACAGTTTTTAAATTTTCTTATATTTATTATCAATTATATAATGACTCTCTACTGAGTGATAATTTCCTGTTAATTGTTTTAGTCTTTTAATCTAATAAATATATCTGTAAATGAATGAAATGACAAAGGAATTACTATACTAATAATCAGATGAGCAGATGGCAACAACTAACCTGCTGTATAGCTTTGTGTTTAACAATTAATATAAAAATGTCTATTAACCTATATATCAAGACAACATTAAAACTGACTTATATTACTACACAAAACACATAAATCAACAAAAAATATGAAACCATTCTCTTGCTTTTCCTTTAACAAATACTTGAAAAAAAAGTTTTTTCTTTAACAAATGTTTGAAAACCTAACTATTTAAACTGATATTACACAACATTAATATCAGTTAGAAAGAAATTAATAGAGACATACCATTGTGCATACATCCAACCACAATCCACAGAATACTGGAAATAATACAGCATCCAACACAACCAGAAGGAAAACTTTCACAGCTACACAGCCCAAGCCTGCACACCAACTCAAAATGAAGAGTCCACATTTGGAAAATATGTAGCTTAGGCAGTAAAAAGTTAGTCCAAGAATAATATAACCACTCAGAAGTCTCTGAATTCCATCAAAATATGAGTATGGAGTTTTCATGCCCTATAATAATGTAAAATTACTTGGTAGTAAAACAAATATATAAGATAAGGCAAACATACTTATATTGTAAGTAAACATTAATAAAATATAATACTAACTACGATGATAATCACAATATAAAAACTCTTAGCAAAGACCTTTAACCAAGCATAAAATATATGACACATTTACAAACATTCTGATCAATCATTACACTTTTCCATAACACAATGTTTAATTTAACTTATGACCAAAAAAGTTGCCACTGTGAATGCAGCACACTAACTAATTTGCTGTTACCACTAAACCATGAGAAAATACCACTGCTGCATGAACTGGATGTCAATATTATTATAGAGTTCCATCAAAAGAAAACATTAAGTCATGCAGTCAACTGAATATTATCACTTCTTTTTAAAAAGAAAGTACAAAAAGATATGTCCTATGGATATCCGTACCTTGGGTTGCTCAATGGGTCTTCAGAAAATGTCATACAAACAAAATTGATAGGGTATGAAGAGAAGAAAGACCAAAATAGCCTGAGCTCAATGTATTTCTCAGGAGTCACTTGTAATGGAAATTATCAGGGATGCGTATCTCATTGGTAGTCCATACATATCTAGATACAATACGTATCTAGGTGTTCCTTTGTATTGGTTTATTTTGGGCTTGAGCAACAATATAAGTAAGGCTTTTTACTTTTGCATTTGTTTATCAATACAAAGGAACACCTTTACACCTATATTAATAAATATAAACCAACATCTAAGAACGCCCTCCACATTCTTACACTCAATTAAACAACCACCTTCAAACATGTGGTCAGCTATGGGTCAGTTACCTCTTTCTTTCTTTGTGAACCCGACGAAGGTCGAATTGTTGTTTGCTCCTCTACATAGTGCTTTCTCCATCCATACTAGCTATTTCTCACATATATAATTTTTATACAAATGGGTTTTCTCATCATCACAGATTAAGTAACAGAGAAGTTAAACTATGCTATAATTTCCTAAAATAGTTAACATATCAATGGGTCAGCATACTCTATGTTGTATAGACAATGTAAAGTATAGAAAAAGTTATATTTTTCAATCACAAAGTTTGATACCAAACTAAAACACTCTTTAAGTATCTTTGAACAAACTGGACAATACATAATAATGGATGTTACTCACTTCATAACCAGAGATAATGTTACCAGTTGCTTATTATTATTTTTTAGAGTTCTTATCTACATACTTGATTCCTTTCAGGGAACACCATGATGTACTAATTACCAACAGCATGCAGAACAGAAAACAGGAATGATATAACATAAGAAAAAGGTTAGGTGACAAAGAACAAAACAATGCTATAAAATAAGTTCAATACATTTATAAAATGCATAGTACATTAAACATTTTACAGACAGTTACAGAGGTATAAATCCCTAAAAGAAGTCAAGTATGTAGTATTTGTTGATCAAGATCCCTGTGGAATAACATTTAGATGTCATGTTAGCCTTACTTACGATTACCCACAGTTAGTAGTAATGTATCTTTGAATTCCTTTTTCTTAATATTGTGAGATGAATGCAGCCCAATCTTTTACTTGTCTTCAATTACATACAGACAAAAAAATAATCACACTTTAAAACTCGGAGCCATGATTGTTATATAAAAGTGATGTTCAAATCTCACTCTTCAATCTGACAACTTAACAATTGGCAATGGGTGTTGTTTACTACCTACCTTCCCTTTAGACTATCACTTCCAACAAACAAACTTGTTTTTATATAATTTCCTTTTCTCCATGGTTCATATTTTCAAAGTTATGTCTTATAAGTTAACTTTATCTACTGTTAAGTTTGGCCTAGATATGCTTTAATTGCTGCTATGTTTTCTTTCAACAAAGAAACTAGTATTTTTTTTATAAGTATGCATTGTATTATTTTCTTTCATTAATATTTAGAATTCCTAGTTTTACCATACTGCATAATGTGTTTCGTTAAATATATTGTATTAATATATTTGAGTGAACTGCATACACGTTACGCTTTTGTAGTTGTTAAAAAAAATAAGGCACTTTTTTACTGATAAATTTTGCTTATTATTAAATCCTAAAAGACTACTATCTACAGACATTAAATTTTTTTTCTTACTTTTTAAATTCTTTTGTTTCTATTTATTGTCACCATGTTGTTTCTTTTTAATTAAACATGTTAAAAATTTGATTTCAGATATAATGTCTACAGGTTCCAATTCAAAACATATAAACAAACATAGGTTGTTTTATTTTGTAAAAATATTATGCACTTTTAGTATTGTTTTGAATCTTGTCCCTACTTTTATTCCCAAAGCCCAGTCCAAGTAGACAGGGGTCTATTGGAGAATGCACCAAAAAAATTTGGAAATTTAAAAAGCAACAAAGTGCAATACAAGTTTTTGAATTTTTTTTAATCAATGTTGCTTTACATATGAAGTATAACAACACATGATGCAAAACTGAAAAGTAATCTATTAATTGAATTATTGTATATGATCTTTTGTCTGAATTAAACTTTCACAGAAAAAAATGTATAACAAGTTGCCTGTCAAAATTAGACCACACTAAAAAGAACTTTGACATTTTGTTTGTAATTCCTTTCTTTCTTGACAACTGAGTCATCCTTCCATATCTACTAATAAAATAGAATATAAGCACACCATGCTTTTCTTTCTATTTTAAGATAGTGTTATTCAATATTTATTGGTTATTTTTTGCATGTGTAGTTTTCTCACAATATACAGGGTGTTCGGAGAGTCACAGTGATTTTCCGAATACCCTGTATATTCAAGAAAGTTGATTTCATTCTAGCTGCTGTTGTTGCTTGTCATTCTCTGGAAATAACACCTGTTCTGCCTATAGGAAGTATAGCTATAATGCTTAATGTTGTACAATAATATAAATAGTTTTTTTGCTTTAATGGTAGGTTATGATAATTTGAGGTAATAACCTCCCTTATGTTTCAATGAGATTAATCAACAGTTATATAAATGGTGCACACATTCTAAGAATATAGCATTACAAACGCTTTGTATATAATATTATGATTTCTTAATTCTCACTCTTTTAAGCTCTACACAAGCTGTGTTTTTAAGCATTTTTGCCCAATTTCTTTCATTCTTAAACTCAGAGAACTTGATACTATTTCATAACAAATCTTGTCGAATTTCCTATCTTTAATTGAGCTTATCCAATTGTTATAAAATTAACTTGATTTTACCCAAATACACCACAATAATATGATGCTACATGTATGCCAATTTAGGTTTACAAGTTCCTTTGAAAGAAAAAAAAATTAATATACACTATTTATCATACAGTATCTACAGTTTCATGTCTGAATAAAACTTGGAACAGTACTCTTAAGCCCATTACCTTTCTAATACCTTATTAATTATGCTGAAGGTTTGTTCAGGGAAGTTAAACAGAATTTCTTTTTTTTCTTAAGGGTGCAAAGAGAAAAGTGTAACTTTTGAAAATCCTCAGACCAGTTTAATTAATTTGACAATTGTTTAAAGTTTAACATCATATGATGATCATGTAATGTATTTTGAAGCAAACTAAAACTGTATGGCAATCATACATATATTTTGGATAGATGCTTTATAAACCAAAAGATTATGAACTCGCAACTTAGCAAGAACCAACATGATGCAATGAGGTAAGCTTAGTAACTATGTATATATATACATATTCATTATTCCAACTAGTGAACTAAACTTGCACTGAATAGTCATTTAGATATAAACTTAAAACTAGATACTGCAAAATGTAATTTGTTTTTTACTAGCATATTTTTTCTATACATTTTTGTTTTGTGTTCCAGTATTTATTAAACCAAGCCTACATTTTACTTTTCTTAGGCTCTGAAGCATTCCACTTGATAAAATGACAAAACAAATTAATATAATGTTTGTAAAAAGTAAAAAGTGGTAACATTTTTGTTTACATTTTAATAACTTTTTTAAGAAGATGAACAGGTCTCCTGTCCAAGATGTGACATGAATGCTCCACTTCAAAAATTTCAACATAATTTTTGAGGGGCCAACATAGAATTCTATACACTAAATAAAGTATTTCTACAATGCCCTTTCTAATTAAATTTACACTCAAAATACCTGATTTTCACAGCAGAGTTTCTCAAATGATACTTTCAATTTAGATAGTAATCATAGTATTACTTTCTGTGCTGACATAAATAATGTTGAGGGCAGATACACATAAAATTACACAACTGCATTTACATAAATGTTGTTACAAGTAGAAAGTGGAGTACATTACTTTAGCAAACTATTTATCAATCAGCAAAAACGAAAGAAAAGCTTATAGTTCATTTCCTTCAGAAATTCATGCAAGGCTACATATCAACCTCTCTCACATCCATCCCTAATTTTGAACTGACAGACCATGGGTCAACAAAAGCTACTGCTAACTCTTGGGTTACTCTTGTCTGAGCAAAGTTTGACCATCACTCTTACAGCTCACCCACAGTTTTAAACTGTGATTTCTGTTTTTGTGGCAAGAGACTGCAAACTACAAATATCCAGATCTACAGTTTCACCACACTATAACCATTTGGTCTTCCCTAGACCCAGAAGAAATAATGACTTTTGTTCTCAGATTATGTCTTAAGTTGTTGTCCTTTCTTCTAATTTATAACCAAACACATTTAATTTCCTTCAGAAATTTTGTTTTTGTGACAGATAATTGTACGATATAATAATGATTCCTTAACAAATAATAAATTATATCTCACAAAAGTGGGACTCACCTGTTCTTGTAGTTGATCCCTGAATAAAAGCCTTCCACAAATATATGGATAGAAAGCTGTAGAGATATAGCATAAGGCATCAAACACAGACAGATTCACTGAAATAAATAAGCAGCATTGACAAAATAACATTATTTTCAATATTATTCAAAACACACGAGGTATAACAACTCACTATAAGTGAAGACTAGCCAAATATCACACATTTTACATAAAAAACCGTTTTTCATTACAACATTTTAGACAGAAGCCATTCATAATTTTATGCTACAAAATACTTAAAGGAAATAGACAACAAAATCTGACATACATTGAAATTAACAACTTTATTGAGTCAGTATACTGTTCTTTTTTTGTAGTAAGTTTTCTGTAAAAACCAATAATGTTAGTACTTTAGTGAGAATTATTGTATCTACACTCCATCAATACACAGTCAACTTAAAAACTACTGATACACCTCTTAAGTTTAAAATCTTAACCCATTTAGAAAAACTATTTTAAAAAAATCAGAAATCCTCTCTAATCCATTTTTAGCTAAAGACGAACTTGTTCTTATATGGATTTCTGGAAAATGCATGCTAAATTATTTCACGAAAAGAATGTTATCTATATTAAAAGTGCAGAATAATTTAATATTAGTATATATCTAGGAACAGAATTTTACAAGCATTTATATACGTGATTTGTTTCTAAAATCAACTTACCAAATATAACAATAGCAACTGCTAGCAACACAATCACCAATTTAAAATTCTTCTGTAACAATTGAAAAAAGAACTTTAGTATTTTTTCAATAATTATGATGCAATGAAAAACTAAAGTTTTAGCTATCATTGTTAATGAACTGCACTTTATATTCTTATAATGTAAAAATATTTCAAATTCATAAATTACATCTTGTATGTTCAATTAGAGATGCATCATTTCAATACACAGAAGAATAAACTACTCTTTATTTTTTTTCAACTCAGTAACAAAATACAAGATTTTAGGAACTGCATATACATGTACAGTTAACTTACAAAAAAATAACTTGAGCCATCAAATCCAAGAACCTACATAAAAGAAGCAAGGAACAAGGTTACATATATTTACATTTTAAAACTAATAAATGATTAAAATAGTGCTTTCAGATTTAAAATGCACAACTTCTTGAACACAAGAGGTTAGGAGAAAGACTATTAAAAGTAAAATAATGAAAACAGTATTAACGAGTTCTTAACTTGATAATGTTCATGATATTTTTGGTGGTATTTTGTTTGTAGCTTCAGATATCTATGTTATTGTACATATTAACATTATTTTAATGACAATTAATATCTTATATCATTAATGAATATTCTGTACCATACATTTCATACACTAGAAATACTTTCAAAACCTCTTAAGTCCAAAATACTTCCATGCTGTATCTTTGACCACTACTTTATATGGATAGCTGTTACTCTTTTTATATATATATATATATAAAGATGTATCAACCTTTAAACTTCTTAACAAACTTGCTTCCAAAGCTGTATAAAATTTTAAATTCAAACTTTTCAAATTATCACAGTATTCACCAATGTCATGATAAGAATCCAAACTGTAAAGAAAAGTTTTTTCAACATTTTAAACTCTCACACCCTAAAGTAATTTTACCATTCTTGTAAATTTTGTAATTAATATTTGATGGCTTTACAATGACTAACCATTAGACAAATACATAAATTATAGTACATGTACATCTTTATACATAAAAAATTAGATAACATATACAACAATAAAATGATCTAGATATTCAGTAGAAGTTCTCATATTTAAATAACAAAAGTATTGAACTACATAACTTATAATTTAAAAGCAGTTTCTAAGGTATAAATTAAAACAATTTCTATTTTCAAATTAAAAGCAATTTTTAAAGTTTTAAATTCCCCCACAAACCTAAGCAGTAGATTAGTATAATTAATCAGTTGGTAATCAATGAAGTAAAACAGTATAAGCACACCAATCTAATAATTTAGAACCAACTTCAATACTCACTGATTCCCAATTCCTCAGTGGCAATCTTGAGGTCTTATGATACTAATAAACTGTTAATATTTAGTAAACCAAATACAAAAATTACAAGTCTCATTAGAATATTTTATGCATCAACCTTATAATATCAGACATGCATTAAAGTTTAATTACTATTCCAGCTAATTATATGTACAAAGTTATTATAGTTTAATGGTCTATCCTAATTTTCATAACTCAACAAGCAACACTTGGAATTTAACAAACTTGGTAGATGAGTTAATTGGATGATGAAAGATAGTTACAATGCCTAACATAATTATCACCAGAAGCACTTATCATGAAAGCTGAACAACCATCATGCCAACAATGTTTGACATGAATGCCATTCCTGTCCACTGCTGCTACATATTCAATGCTGTTTATTTCCAAACATCACTTTTGGCTTTATGTGCTGCTTTTCAGGTCTGGCAAAGAAACATGTACTACAATATACTAAAGACTTGAGATGGCCCTTTTACCAAACAACATATCTGAAGACTGTGTCGACCAGGTGTGCAGATAATATCTGCCAATTAACTGATTCCTAAAATCCTGTACCAGTAATACATCTTGACAGTCTAAGTACGTAGCCTTCGGATGAAAGCTGTTTCTTTTGAAAAATCCTCTTTCCTAACATATAGAATTGGCTGCATATTTTGAGTTATATAAGCAAATAATTGTAATTGTTGGTGTTTTATCAACTTTTCCTACAAACCTCATTGTTGCATGATCCCTTTTATTCATAGATTTCACACTGATACAATATTAATAGTGTAACATTGTCTTTTAATGCTGTTACCAATATTGTAGTAATGCTTTAAAAAAAGCAAATCTAACATTCAGAAATAATCTATGAGGATATTTTTAAAAACAGAATAAATTCCCCAAACCTATTGTAACTTATTGGTACATGGTAAATGAATAATAGACTAGACTTCATTTTTGATTTTAGTATCTACAACAGCTTGTCTGTTTAATAATTTAGGATAATAAATTAGTAGTATCAATGCTGCATACTCTTCAATCCCAATATAAATATAGATAGATCCACTGTAGTAAGCAAAAAAATAACTCAAAATATCATAAGAAGAAAAAATCCTGGAATGTTTGATAATGTTTTTATAAAATCTCTGATACATAACTTTCATCATCAGCCTATCCCCTAGTGACAATTACTAAACTTACACAGGGATCCTTTCCCATTGTCTAATTAGTCCAAATATTATAACCCTCTAATATTTTCAAGTTATGGGCATTAGAATAAGCTAACTAACATTATAACAACTTTATTATAAAACTCTACAATGAATTATTATATACATTTTTTGAACAAGTTAAATCAACTCAATTTTCCACTACCAGAATATGCACATAAAATAAAACCACTGAAAAAATTAGGAATTTCTGAACTGTTTTCAAAATACAAACTAAAGGATAGTTGAAAATAAGTACTGACCTCAGTCCATGTCACATCTTCAATGTTTTCATTCTCTTCATTTCTATTCTCATGGTACTCTTCTGGTAACAAATAAACAATTACATGGTATTTTTCAGGGAATATTTGCCTGCCATAATACTTACCATAAGACATTATTATGAGGCCTACTGCATTTCTAAATACTACATTCTTTATCCAGTTCCATATGGATTTTCAAGAATTAAAAGTGTGTATAATAACAGTACTCCAGCCACATCATATTCTCATGTGATTGCTGTATCCCATCTGGCCTGAAAAGCTCTTTATTGAGTGAAACACCTTATTGGTAGTCAATGAGGAGAATATAAAGTAATTGGAATATTGTTATTAAAAAAACTTCTAATTTTTGAAACTCCATAGGGGACAAGATAAAGAATGTAGCATTTAGGAATACCATAGGCCTCATACTAATGTCTTACGGCAAGTATAATTACACAATATTTATCTTTCTACTCAGTGCATACAAAAAGAAAGTATGCATATGTCTCAGTGTTTTTTATTCTAGTATATAACTGTGAAGGTTTTATACTTTTATATCATTAAATGACACACCACTGACAAAACAAAATTGAAACACTAAATATCTGTGATTGTGCACTCTAATGTTACACATGATTTTAAAAGCACATCTTACTAACAGAATAGTTACTATTAATAATACAGGAGCATAGTAATAGAACCTACAAGTTTTATTCTGTTCAAATCAAAATACCAGTACTCATTAGTAAGAAATTTAGCTTTTATAACATTATAAAATTAAACAAATTTCCTCTGTACACATTTTAAAACACAGTACAGGTGTATTACCATTATGTGAAAAGTTTTGTATTAAGGAGAATCTATAAACCCTATTGGAAATTCAAATTAAACCTAGCTAGTAATTTAAGCTACTTTGTCAATGGAATACTATTTTTGAAATGGAGCTGCTGGTTTTAAGCTGGGAAATGTTGGTCGTGTTTAAGTGATATCCAAATCATTACTGAATGAAGTTGATAAAATTATATTTAGCAAAACAAGATATCTTTATGCCCATTTAATACATACAATGATGGAAGTATTGGTTTTTAGATGGGAATGCAGTTTTTCTGCTGGGAGTTGCTTGTTCTCAGTTAAGAAATGTTGCTGATATTTAATGGAACTTCCATATCATCAACAATCATTGCTAGTAAACTGTTAAACAGAATTTAACACTACATTTCAGCAAATGAAATTACTGTGTGTGAGTACTGTTATATTACTTTAGCTGATATAAGGTGAAATACTCGAAATGTAAAGTAGTTTTGAACTCCTATATATACCCATCTCTATATTAGAAACTAACAGAATAAATATTTTGAATGAGTAGTTTCCATGTTGATGTGCACAGCTTAGAACACAACAAAATAATCTTTGGCTTTATCTCCAGCTGACAGGGCACAAGGCTATCATCTAGAAGGTAACTACTGATTAAACTATAGCAAATGTTTGTCCTAAGACTTTCATACATTAAAGTATATTTTAGAAAAAATGCATATTCATTGTACTCAGTTTATATATATATAGTGTGTGGAACTTCCATATTCTCCTCAATGTTTAATTTCAAATTATTTGTGGTGATAAAAGTGATAGAGATTTATAATGTAATAGAAAAAGTAAGTGAAGTTTCAATTTGAATATATAAGTTAACATTTTTTAAAATTGAAAATGTATTTCCAGTAATAATTACCTTTTATCACACTAAAGTGTATTACTTGACTGTTAGTGTTTCTTTACTTTTACCCATCTAAGCATTCATTCCCCATTTAATTGCCCTTGGTGATATCTGTCTCCTGACACTCTTCACCTACATCAATACATCAATGCACCTCTATCTCATTACTGTATATAAGCATCTCCTTCAGGACCCCCCTGGCACAGCGATAGTGTCTGCAGACTCACACTGCTAGAAACTGAGTTTTAATACCTGTGATGGGCAAAATACAGATAGCCCATTGTGTAGCTTTGTGCTTCATTCCAAAGAATCAATCAGTTATCTTCTTCAGATAATACTACCACTTTTTGAGATTGTCCAATTCTGCTGTCTCTAACACTGGCTGTTAGTAGGGAGGAGGTAAGCATTACTGGAAGTATATTTTTGAGTTAAGAAAATGTTAACTTCCATACTACAACTTGAATCCCACATTGATAAAGAGGAAGTGCTGGTGAGGGGACTACCCATAGAAAATATATATGTACAGATCAAGGTCATATCAATAAAATATTACCATCCAAGTGAGTAACAGCACTACAAGCAGAACAGATGGAATTTAACATGGTCTGTCATCACCATTGGCCAGGCCCCAACAAGGTAAATGAGGTACTTCTGCTGTGGGTTGGAATTATAGGACCATGATACCTAAATCCTACATTTTGACTTGAAAATTTGGATCACAAAATATATATTTGTAAGTAGATTCCAACCTATAGCTACAGAGTAATGTGTTCTGAGCCACCTGAATCACAACAACAAAGTAAGCAATTCCAAAATGGTCAAACCTTTTCCTCAACCAGAATAATTCCAAAAAACAAAATTCTAGACTCAGAATGATGGGATCCTATATTCCATACTCAAACTGAGGAAATAGTTTTAATAAATCCCAATTTATTCAAGCAGGAATGAGCAGGATTCCTTAATGCTTTACTTGTGACAGTAAAGCATTATACAGTAATGCTACCCAGTCTGCCTCTACATTCTGTGGAATAACTCATTTAAATAGAGTTTTTTCCAACCAAGATAAAGTATATTGTGTGAGTTGTTGCTAGTTTGATTTTGGTTTGGGGAGGGGGGGGGGAGTAAGAGACTCTGGAAAGAAAAGAAGGAATAAGATTAGTAATGAAAATGCTCACCCCTCTTTATACTCTAGCAAATAAAAGTATTGGAGATGTCCCCATTCCAGCTTGCACAATGTCCTCCAACAAGCAATTCAACTGGGCTGTTATAGACAGTAAAATGTGATGAGTCTGATAAGCTGTGACTCATAGAAGTCTCCTCACTTCCAAAGAGAGCCAAGAATAAGCAGTATGGATCAACTGGGGATGTATCCACAGAAATTAAAGAGCCACATTGAATAAAAATGCCATTGTCTAGTGCCTTTATAAAAGCCTTAGTGGAGGCAACATAACACTTGAAGGCCCTCACTATGCATAACAAACAATCAGGATAAAACAATCAGTCAAAGAGGTGAGGAATAGTGGTCAAATGAATTGGTGAAAAGCATTTATCACCTTCTCTGTCCTCTAATGTACTGGGTAAGATGGATCCATCTGGATACAGAAGGATGTAGGTATAATGATAAAGCATCCTAACGATGACCAAAGAAGGTCGAAACGTTGTTCGCTCTTCTATGTAAAATATTTTCTCAACCCAAACGAGCCATTTTTGCTTATATAAAGCATCCCATGCATATGCAGCATAAACTTGTAATATCCTCCAAGAACTCATCTCTATCAAACAATTTCCAATAACATAGCAGCCAAGAAAATAAAGAAAGTGCAGATGCTGACAATCAAACCAAGGTGTATGCTAACAATGACCCCAATTCAGAACCAAAGTGCTGTGGTGATCACTGAGATGATAAATATCTGAACACCATAGTTAGAGTCACACAAATCCTAAAAACTGTGATCCATTCAGACTGACTACAGCCTATATTCTAGAATCCCAAATTTCAAGAAGTGGGTCTGTTCTTCAGAGTCTACATATGCTTTCAATTGGCATTGGCAGATAAAACCATGTTGAGCTATCTGGGAGACAAAGCAAAGTTGTCTCTTCATGTAATTTAGTAGTAAACCTTCCAGCATAAACCTCAATACAAAAGATGGAAAGAGAACTAAATATGTGCCCTCAGATCTATCTACCATTAAGGATGTTGCAGACTCAAAAGCAACCAGAAAAAAACAAAAACATCATATGCTCAATGTACCAACCAATAGAAGAAAAGAAACCAGGTGCAACTGATCCAAAGTTATAATTTTCCTATGAAACAAGCACCACGGGTAGAGCCCATGCAAGCAATATAACATTGAAAAGCACACACAGGACAGACACTCTTGCTCAAAAAAATTGTTAACTGTTCAAAAACTGTTATTTTTGGTCATTTATATCATTTTAAAACTAAATTCACTTTGTGTATTGCCCTTAAACCTCCAAGTTTTATTTCTCTACTACTTTGCATTACCCGAGTTTCATTTTGAGTGAGTTTAATCCCTTGAATATGGGAGTGTTCTGAGACTTGTCCCAAATGCAGTGTCTGAGGTGAGGTATAAAAGCCAGGGATTATGGTGTTGCATTTGTACCCTACCTGTTGGTGTCACGTTTTCAATTCTGTAAATATTTTAGACATTATGTCAAGTACCTTAAAGTAGGTTTGAGAAATCAGATGATTGTCTACGATAATGCTGAGTTGAAACAAGGCGACATTGCAACACGGCTTGGTGTACCCAAGCAAATCATCAACAGAGTTCTCAGAAGAGCTGCGACTGGAAGTGTGAATCCCAGCAAACCTATGGCCTGTCCATATGCCACTACAGCACTTGATGATCACCAAATCCTCACCATTGCTCATCAAAACCTTACAATGTCCTACAGGTTGATTGCTTCTGAGTTACATGCTCAACAACTGATCCAGATTTTACACCAGATGTCAATTGACAGTTGATACAAGCTGGATGCAGTGCAAGACGGATGGTCAAGAAACCTAAACTGACAGCTAGACATTGCAACAACAGGCTGCAGTTGGTTCTGTGATACTGTAATCTGATGATCGGACACTGGAATCTTGTAGCTTTTGCTGACAAATCCAGATTTCTGCTTTAACCCACTAATGGATGAATACGAGTGCACAGGCTTCCTGGAGAACTGCTGAATGATGAAAATGTTCAATCCAATGTCACAGGAAGTGGAAGTTCAGTGCACATCTGGGGTACATTCTGTTCTGCAGCTGTCTGTAATAGGAACAATCCTTCTACAACACTACAGCAGTTACTCTAAGCACTGACTGAAGAATGGAACAGAATTCCAAAACAAAGATTCATAACATGAGTTGAGAGTACGCCATGCTGCCTAGCAGACATTATTGTAGCACGTGGGGACCACACACATTATTGAGTTAAATATTCTGATGTGAATGTAATTATTGCACGTTTACTGAAAGTTTTAGATTGCTACTAAATATTTTCACAAAAAGACGGTCTTATTGGTTTTGACTTAAAAATGGAGAAAAAAAGTCCATTTCTGGTGGTACAGATCTTAAGTTCTACAGAAATTTCTATAAAAAAGACATAATCATGAAATATTACATGAATGACCATGTTATAAACATACCAACAATTACCATTGGAAAGACACTGCACCCATTAAGAACAAGAAAAATAACAAATAATGGACAAAAAAGCTCAAAATATCACATTTTTGAGTAAGAGTGTAAAAGTCTATCCAGATCAGGCCAAGGATAAAGATGGGAAATGGAAAAGGAAGGGAAAAGTGGTGAAAATGAGGACTTACCCTCCTTAGTCACTGATGTTTGTGAAAGGAAAGAATGATTTAGATATGCAGAATAATAAAGACCACGTGAAACACTGATGGCAAATAAATCAGACTGCTGACATACACAGTTCCATTTACACCAATAAACTTCAATGGAAAAAGAGCTGACAGAATGGGCCAAAAATACACAATATGATTTCCTGACCAAGGACCAAATAAAAAGCAAATGTGTCAAGATAGAGAGCAGGAAGAGTGGAATGAAACACCAATGTTTGAGGTTGCTGAATAATGAAGGGAGACAAAGAAAGATGTAGCAGAGAGGTAAGTTGCAGCTGGATATGTTGAATAAACCTTGGCTGTAAGGAGCAGTCAGAAGGACTTGATATGGAGTAGTATGGATGATCAAAATCACCCAGTGAGGAAGGCAAATGGGAGGGCAAACCTACAGATCTTTGTTGAGCCAATCCTGACCAAAAGCGTTGACACCCAGAGCAAGAAGATAAGGGGCCAGAGGCTACAACAAAAGTTGTTTGTGGCAGAGAAAAATCAGGGAGAACCCCCAAACTTAAAAACATAGGCCCCAACTTCTGAGTCTAAAAATGGACAGTCAGTTTGATGGTATGCCAAAGCAAATTGATCTTGTGTGGGGCAAAACAAGTGGTCACCCTCAACCAACTGAGGAGCAAAATGCTCAGTATGAACTCTAATATCTGGGGAAAGTGAGAAGACCAAATAAAGAGAGGGAGAACTAGCTTGCAATAAAGGAGAATGGGAATCATAGGATATCAGAGAAAGGGACAAAACATCACATACCTGAGAAATCATGTCTAAAAACATCATATTTGAATCACCAAGCTGATTCTTCAGGTGGAGCATAGGAAGGCATGGCAAAATCCACTGGTTGAAAAAAAGATATCAACATTTTCATATATAATTTTCCCCTATATAATGATCAATATCTTCGCAAATAATCACAAATACATCCAATTTTGGATCCACCCTATCTGCTGCTTGTGAAAAAGTGCTTGAGAGAGGTGTGGTAAAATGAACCAGGATACAAGTCTATCCAGATCAGGATGAGGGAGATAATAAAAACAGAAAATAGAAAAATGGATAAAAAGGGGGTAGTTGCCAAGTTCTTGGGAAGGGAGGAATGGTCTGGATAAAGGAGAAGATATATTAGGTGATGCAATGTGTGATTGCCATTTACAGTGAATATATCAGACTGATGCCTGCAGGAAAAGACAAAATATGTCTTGAGGGATGGGTGAAACAAGGGGCATGAAGCAATGTGCTCAAACAGAAGAAAAGTAAGTAAAGGAGTACAATGTTAATGTCCCAGTTTAGAGATACAAGACATCTAGGTGGCCAACGTTGCTAGAAAGAACAGATCAATAGAGAAAGGACAGGGGAAAAAAAAACCCTGCAATAATGATAAAAAGGAAAGTATGAGATACCGCTGCCAAATATTTAGATTTCAATGAGACCAAAGGCCCCTTCTTAAAAAGCCATGAAATAATTCTGGAAACACCAGCAACCATTGGACAAGAAGCTGAAAACCCCTGAGCCAAGGCCAAGATCCAAAAACATTCCATTTCCATGGATGCACAGCCACAGATAAAGGGCAAATGGAATGAGCTAAATGAAATGACACCAAACATGACAAACAGAATCTCCTTATCAGTGATCAAACAAAAATCAAGTGTGAAAATGAAAAATGTGAATTGTGGTTAACGAAATAGGTCAGGGAATAAGGGGAAAGGAATGGAAGGGAAAAACTATAACTGGAGTAAACAAGTAAACCATGGTTGAGCAGGCCAGTAAGAAGTAATCAAGGACTTTGTACAGAGTAGTATGGATGAGAGAGGTCACCATATGAAGTAACTGTATGGGAGGATAAGCATAAAGGAACTTGTTTGACCAACCCTGGCTGAAGGCATCCATGGTCAAAGTTTAAGAAATAAGAACAAATGACCAAACTAATGTAACTGGTAATTGATGAAGATGGCAAATGCAGTGTTAAAAGGAGTACCCCACTGACCACAAAGCCACCAAAAATAAGGGGATGAAAAGTAAACTTGGTCTAGTCAGGAAAGATAATCTGCCATAAGGTTTAAAGCATCCAGTATGTGACACACCATCAAATAAAAAATGTTGTGATTATGGGCCTGAAAGAGAAGATCCAAGGTAATAAAATACAGGGGTCTTGACCAGGCACCCTACTTGGTGATTGACATGAGTCATCAATGATGAAATGTTGTAGTGGTTCAAGAACAATTGATGTTTATAAATAAGAAGCAAATGATCCAAAGTCTGACAAACAGAAAGAAGTTTGAGGGCCATGATATGAAGAGAATGGTCCTCCATAAACCAAAGACCCATGCAGCCCAGCTCTGAAGGGATGATCTGTGAATAGATTTAAATCTGGGTGCAAAGAGGTATAAGCATTGTTCAACCACCACCAAAGGTCATTAACTATCATGATATAAAAAACTGTTTAGTTTTGATGTAATTGATTAATTTATTTTATATTTGAACATTTTATTATTGTTTAGTTTATGTTATAATAAGAGTTAAATACACTGACGTCGAGAATAAACAGGTTTATAGAAAATGGGAAAGGAACTAAGTGATAAAGATATAAGTAGTCTGAAATGAGCAAAAACAGCAGACAGACAATGGCAAAAGAAAGTAAAGTTATGGGCAAGGAAAAAGTTCAGCATGAAGTCAACTACTGTAGAAGTGATAGGCCTAATGTTCCATATTTTGTAGTAAGACATACAATAGAACCATTAATGCATGGTTATAAAGTAATTGAGGTACTTTTTGAATAAATTCTTGTGTGAATAAAAGTCTGCTTAACATTAGTAAACACTAAGTAGGCCTAAAAGTAACTCCATTTAACTTGCACTCTCTAACTCAGTCCAATTTGTAATATATTTATTAAATATTTTCTTCTTCTGTGTAAGGTTTTATGTATTGATATAAACATAAAATGTACATTCATAATGTAATCTTTAACCATAGAATCCTCTCAATCAAAGCTCTTTTATGTAAAATTCTTATTTTCAGTTTAGTCCAACAAATAAAATACCTACCTCCATTTTCATTGGGAAGTTCAAACAAAGTTTCATCAACTTCTTCAGTTTCAATCACATCTTCTAAATCCTACATAAATATTACAAGTGCTATGATTTTAAGAAATCCTTAATAGTAAAAAATCAACATATGTCATTTATTTTTCTCTTAAACTGCCTAAGTGTAAGAAACTTGAATACCTTGTTCATATTTAAAAATCAATTTTTATTCAGTTACTCCAACATATAACAAGTTTTGAAATACGATAAAAAATTAAGAGGATAACTTGCTCTTTGCATTTGAAAGATTTTTTTATTGTGGTGTTACATATCTGAATGCATAAAGTTTATAAAATGTACAGACAGTGCTCTATATGTAAAGTAATTAAAAGAATTCAGTGGCCTGCCCTTACTACTCACATGTGATTTTACACATGTAGAGTTCCAAATAAATTTGATGGTCATGCAAGGGAATGACTGCAAAGGAATACTTAAGTAGGTTGAGCCTATTTAACAACATGAAATACTCACTAAATACCTCTAGTACAAAAGACGCTTTGAGCCAAATGGTCTGATCAAAAACAAAGAATCAATCAACTTATCCAGTAAGAAACACCAGATATAGTGATACTTTGAAAACCTACATATCAAGGAAAAGTATTGAGGCTCAACAAGATGATGCTGCTGGTATGTTAAGTGTTTATAAATAAAGGAAGAAATCTACACACAGAACTTTAACACATAAACACTGTTGTCTGATTTGGACTTCTGAAGGATGACTTATCCATTTTCCAAATACCTTTAATTTGAAATACACAATGCTACCTATACTCACCCACGCTCTTATGAATGTAGTGACATCATCCATACTTTCCTATTTCTAATTTTATTTTTGCATAGTTCAATGAAGTTTAAAATGCTTCCCACATTCATGTGGTGGCATTCTTTGTACTTCCCTAAATTAATTTTTAGCAGTTTAAAAAATTTCCCATGTATGCACAGTCATTACTCTTTTGATTATATTGATTTTCTATCTGTATATGTTACATCTCTTCTGTATGTTTTTTGTTTTGCAGAATGCATGACAAACAATAAAAAACAAGTAAAATCTCAACCAAAACTTGTATGATTCTACTGCTGCTATTATTATTACCAAATAATTTATCTTAGAAGATTAGACAACTTAAAAAATTCAGTCATGTTCCCTTATTTAATTATGTAGTTATGGCTTTCAAGATGAACTAGGGTGACACTGTTAATGTTAACAGTTAATACTTTACTTGTATTATTAACCATTTTGATCAGAAGTTAAGTGATTCAGGATCTTGTGAGACTCAACTATTACTTAAGTGCACTGAATGTTTGTAACTGCATAAAATGCAGTCCATGAAAGTATAACGTACATGAGCTCCCACAATTTCCGTTCTTGTTAAAAAATTGTGAAAGTGTCACCTAAGTGTGCCATTAACTTCTAAATATAATATGCCTTTTTTTACAAAAAATCTAAATATTTTGTTTTACAACCAAGCCTGTCCAGATTATCTTCTCCAACACATATGGGGAAGAATAATGCATACTTACTAGAAACGTTGCATTTTGATGGTATGTCTTATTAATTATCTCTATTTCTAAGGCATCACTGAGAACTATCTCCCATTGCTTTTATTTTCAGTATCTTAAAACATGATTTTTGAAATAAAATGATTAAGAACCTAAGTCTTGATTATTACAATTTACTTAGATGCACACTTAGAAATGTTTAGAAACATAAAACTAGTCACTGCTACATTATATTTGATATTCAAGTCATTTTTTAGTGAAACATTCAAATTCTGACCCTAAATCACTGTCCTCAAATAGCTGGATCAACTTCTCCAGTATTTCATTGTTGCAGTAAATGGCACTATATATTCAGAGATAAAATTGTACTTAAAATACCTGATTAAATATTTTTATTTTTTGTTTACAAAGGACTTGTTACATTTACTAAAAGCTTGAAAATTTTATGAAGGTACACAAAACATGTTAAGAGTTATAGTACTGAAACTCTGACAGTTACATTGGGGTCACATGATCAGCTGAATTGACAGTGTGTGTAGCAACAGAGTTAGGAGGATTTCTGTCATGAGTTGTTAGGAATATTTTTAAAACAACCTTACAAAATCAAAATGTCCCTATCTTCTTTAGGCACTAAACTAAACGCCAATGTGGCTTTGTTGTGTTAGGTTTTTTTTCATAGTATACTTTTAAACTGGTATCATAAAACCCAAACTGTCATCTCTGCACATGCTCAGAAAGGAAATGTTTCAGAACAAACTCCATATACTCCATTGTAGCAAAGCTTTTGAAAGGACCATGGCAAATGAATATGCTGCAAATTAGTTCTTCAAAATGTTTCATATGTTTATTTGCAAATTTAGCAAGTAGTAATACAAACTCACTTTTAGCAATTTTATGGATGTTCTAACATTCTGACAATGTTTATTTACCAACGACAATTCCAAATATAGCAAGCACTATGACTAACACACAATTAATTATTATATAATACACTATCAGTCTTGTCATCAAATATTTATTTACTTTTAATGCAGTACTGCAAAAGATTAGGTGCATATTATTTGCGGTGATAAGGCAAATTTGACCTTTGTTCATGGAGATTAGGGTATGTACTATATTTAAGAGCATATTACCATCAAAAAATTATGTAAATCATAAGCAAATATTGAGCAAAATACAATCATTACCATTTATCAGTCATAACAAAGTTTTATACAATATACAGTAAACTTATAATACTGAATCTAAACAGTCAATTCATTTTTACATTGAATATGACTAAAATATGCAATTTTATTTTTTTACTGATCAAAATGCTTCTATATATATATTTAAATACATTCAATTAAAAATATACATATGCTTCATTCTACCTACTAATTACACGAAAACATTAGCAAAAATTATATATCTGTGCTTATTAGTTGAGAAATTTTTCAGCATCATCCATTTCATTTTCTATCTATATGTTTTCAACCAAAATGCAGGCTTTAATTTTTTAAATTCTGTATAATTATTTTCTTTTAAATATAGAATTAAATATAAGAAAAACAATTTCAAAAATTAATTTTTAAAAATGCACAGAATTTGGTGGAGTTAAAATAATTTTACTGTTTTGCATCTGACAGTTATTATCATAAGTTATTATATGATCCCTTTTGTTAATATTAAATACCTGACAGAAGACAGTAAAAGAACTGAACAGCAACATTTCAGCCAAAATCACATTCAGTTGTTTTTTTCAAGTTACATAAGAACAAACGTTTATTTAACTGCTTAAAGTAATAAATGTGTTTATATGCACGAGGGAGCACAAACATCCTGACATAATACTTATGCTAATTATTTACCAAAATAGGAATAATGAAATTTAACACTATTACATATGAAAACAGCTGATGATAGTCAGACAACTATGAGAAAAATAAGGATGAACTGAAAATAAACATTAATAGTCAAAACGCTGAATGAATAACAATTTATGCCATCAATAATAATTAAAACTTGTAAGTAATTCACCTCCAAGCACAGTAGGTAACTCAATAACTAACCCACTGATCTGTGATTTCAATATTTTTAGTTGCTTTCTTTTTAAGCCATTGATATCAGACTAAATGAAATGAAATTGACAAAGCTTACTTCTTTAATAATAAATTAAATCACACATTTCTTAAATTTAAAGCATGAGCAAAATTTTGATAAATGTGTACATAAACAAGAGAAATACACAGTGGACAAAACAGTGTTTTAAAGTAAAGTGAAACTGGCTTAAGGACTTACATTACCATTACTTACCATTTCTTGTAACAGCCTTCCCTGCTGCTGTTTTAACCAATAAGGCCCTCCATGAAGATCAATCTCATCATGTAACCAAACTAGACCGAAGAACACCAACAAAGCACATACAATAATACACCAACCAAACAAGATGTCACTCAAAAGATTTTCTCTGTAAAATAAATATAATTAATACAACAAATATATGTATTGTATATATATACACAATGTATTCCTTTAATCAGACATTTTACAAAAACTTCAAAATATAAAAGCATCTCCATCATTTTAAATCAAATTAAAAAATTAACAGCTCGTTTGTTTCAAAGTAAATGTTATCTGTATGTGTATGATTGTATATGTGTGCATACATCATAATATACACAGTTTTCAACATTGAACTTTATGATTTTTATAATATAAAATACAGCTGAGAAAACATAGAAATGTATTTCCAGAAATTAAAAAAAACATGGAAATAGTTCCTATAATATATTTATACAAAATGATTATGCTTAACCAGACATTATAAAATATTTTCTTCACAGGCTTGCACATTTCACTCATATAATGCCCTTCATAAGAAATGTTTAAACTGATATCCATCAGCATCAGTTTTCAAAAAAAGACAATACCATCCAACTCTATGCTCTCCAACAGAATTCTTCAACTTGATTATGAATTTGGTGTCGATTATATTTGTAAACTTCAATGAAATGTTATAGCCTATACCTCAGTTCTCAAAGTTCATAAAAAAATTAATAATTCACAGGTTGGTACATTTTTATGATTACTACTATACATGTATGTCAATTTTAATTACACATTAACCATACTTACAAATGAAAGAGCATGAAAGTGCTTATACATATTAAAAAATCTATTCAAAAAAGCATGTGCCAATATTTTTTTGAAAATACACATATATTTACATATATTCATTAACAGAGCATAACAAACATGTTTTAACTTGCAATTTTTTGTAAACATAAATGATTACTTCATAATAATTATTAAATATGTTTCCAACATATTTCATTTAAATAGATGTTTTATCAGAAAATCTCATGTAGCTTCTCAAATATTTACTAAAAATACTAATATGTTTACTTACTTGTTCCTGAAATTTTGCTCAAATAAAAAATTCACTTTACTTATATAAACAAATAGATTTATTTGGAGCCCTTCTTAATTAACTCCAAATTATTAACCTCCAAAACAAAGTATAATTAATTCTAGCTGCCTATTAATTAAAACTGCAAAATCCCAAACTTGCTATTAGTTTAATTTCATAAAACCTTATGAAACATCTTAGCTTAAGTTCTTCAAAATTTAGTACCATATATGATTCTTAATGTACTCTATGTATCACACTTAAGCTAACAAAACTGAAAAATTAATGGAAGGTCATTTCAGAACATTATGTTAAAGAAAACTACAGTAAAAGTAAAGATGCATTTTTAATTACTGAGGATATGACACATTAATCTTTCTTTTGGTAGAAAAGCTGTTTATAAACTATTATTGATCAAAATCTAAATAGAATCAATATTTGAAATACAACAAACTAGTTTAAAAGTGGAAAGGTCCATTTACCACCTTTCCTCAATATATTTTCTATTATATATATAGTTTGTTATAAACAACAAGAAGAAAAGTCAAAAATAAAAAAAATGCTACACCAATTGAAAGGATCCCCAAGGTATAGGCTATAATGTTGGATATAAAATGTACCCTAGGTTTTGGATGTGACTGCAGAAGTAGGACCCATATTGTGATGGGGATACACTGTCTATCAGTCTTAACCTTGGTTTGCCAGTCTCACATGAAGAAATAAAATAAAGGAATAGCAATAGAAATAGAAATTAGGAAAACAAACTCTGTGTGCTCAAGCCAACACCATCCTACATCTATATCACCCTTCACTGCCCACAGACAGCTGTGGGAAGGTGACTGCTCTTAAAAGTTAAGAAGAAGAAAAATAAATAAAGATTAAATGAAAAAGATACATGAAAAATAAAAATAAGAGACTGCAATTTGGGGATAAGTAAGTTAAATAAAGTTACCTCCTAAAGTTAGCATTCAAGCCTCCATTATGATAAATGTTAAAATTAGAATTTGAGATCATATTTAAACATATCTCATCAAGTGCATTCTAAAAACACATTGTTTTACATATTTTCTGTTATCAAATAAAAGACATAAAAATTAAGAACATTTTCAAGAGGGGCCACTTTTTTTGTACACCCCCCTGTATATCTATAAACAAAGAGAAATACACACTCCACAGACGAAAGAAAATATTTTGAAGCAAAGTTAGGCTGGTGAGCCCACAACTAAGCTTACATTTTTAAAGGGTACATTCAGAACTGACGACTAAGTTGTTAGACATTATGTTATTTTTTAGATCAAAATTAATTTACACTAAAACATCAACAAAAACCATCCCCAGTCATTACTGAGCATCATTTCATTTTTGAGTATTCATGGTATTTCCCTCTATGTACTCAGTGTCTTGTTCATTACACACATAAAGATAAGGAAGACGAAAAATTTGCTTTCTTTAAACACCACTTGTCACTTCACTGCATTTCCAACAGACTTAGACAGCAACTTCACAATTTAAAATTACAGTTATGATATGTTAGAAATGTCGAATAAACAATGAACCGTTTGCAATACTATGGAAAACAGTTCTAAATAAGTAATCAAGTTTCTAGAAATATAAAAATATACAAATGTTACTACTCTACCTGATCAATGGATATGAGCAAATGAATTGTAAAGTTCTCAATAATATATTCGGTATTTTCAGAAGTATTTCCTGTTGTTTGTAAATACATAAAAGAAAACAACTGATATAATAATATGAACTCACGTTTTGACCAAGAACAGTGGTAACTTTAACAGGGAGCCAAAGGATCCACTAAATAGAAAGGTGAATACGTGAGCTGCAAAACAAAATGTCCTCCTATATAATCTTCCTCTTCATTCAGAATTGATAAAAAATAAACACACTAGAGATATATATAACATTAGTGTATTGTTAAATTTTGGGTTAATATATTTCTTAACCTTCTCACATCAAATAAAATCAACACATACTACTCTTTTCAGTTATTCAACAAGAATACTATCTTGCTTACATTTTGCCAAATTATTAAGTATGCATACATGTTTCCAAACTGAAATTTTCACACAAAAATATTTTCAGCATGGATCATTGCACATTACTCTAAAAAGTTTGGAAGTGTATTTCTTTGGGATAAAATATTACTTTTGTAAATGTCTTGTTAACCTTACCTATACACCTTAAAACATCATACAAGCAATTGAAAAAGTTTAAAAGTAACGTTTTATTATTATCATAATTTGCAGTCCTTTCACTGTATCATTATGCATGAGATGTTATATCAGTGTCAGAAATTCCTCCTCTCACAATGCCAAATATTTATCTTTACAACACAAAAATACTTAGAAAGTATAAATGTTTTGTAAGGTGACTGTCAAGTCTAGTCCATAATTTTCAAGTTACAACACTAGACATATGACATGAATGAAAGAGAAGTAAGAAAACATAAATACACCTGCTGGTAGAATAAAAAAATTATGGGTTTTCATGGTAATAACTAGAGGTAGACATCAAACCTGGTTGACAGGTATGAAGTAAAACAATTTATATTTAAAACTTCCATTAAATATTCTAATATTAATGTCTTTTAATCACCAAACAAACACCTCACTACAAGTATCTTTCACCTAAAAAACACCACACTACAAGTATCTTTCGAAATTTAATACATCTCCAGATCTGAAAGCAAATAAAATCCAGACATGTAAGAATTTTTAGCATTGTGTTTAGAGAATGAAAATATTCCAGATTAAACCTCATACTTGTGGTACAGTACTAATAATTTAAGTGCTAAATTAATTTGTTTATGAAGCCTAATCATTTACATGTAACTAAATACTTATATGAGCACAAGTACATATGTATATATACGTATTTGACCACAGAATTTTTTTTTAAATTTCACCTATTCTGTTATTTTTAAAAATCAAAACAAATTAAGAAGTTTAAACACATACATTTACTGAAAGAATAATATATACATATACTGTACGGTGATTTTTTGACAAACTTATGTTACCTAAATCAATGAATTAATTCATACATAATGTATATAACAACACTAGCAATTGAATTCATATATACTCTTCAAAAAAAGAAACGCAAAAGGCAAAATTTGAGACAAATTGTTAAAAAGTTTATTCCAGATAGTTCTGTATGACATGTGTGAAACTTTGCACATTCACTGCTGAACATCCAAAGTCTGCAAAGGCAAAGTCCACGCTCACTAGTTGAAGTTTAACATCACTCAATGTCAATAACAACTATGCCCCCCGTGAGCATCAATAACTGCTTGGCATCTCCTGTCCATGGAAGCGATGAGATGACGAATCACATCCTGTGGAATGGCTGTCCACTCAGCCTGCGAAGCTGCTGCAAGCTGAGGTAGAGTCTGCAGTTGTGGTTGTCGCCATCACAGACGTCGGTCCAACTCGTCCCAAACTAAACTAAACTAACTAATATACTAACTAAGTGCACATATTGCACTTGCATAACATGCAGATCTCTCAAACAAATTTATTGGACACGAATGCGTTTTGGCGAAAAATCCGATGTTTTCCTCCGTTTTCAAAGTGCACAACTTTTATTGTCATTTTGGTCTGACAATCAGTGCCTTAACACGTGTAACATCACATACTCTGAGCTTGTAACATTATTACATATATTTCTCTTTAAAATAAAAAAATATCCCTTTCATTTCTTTTTTTGAAGAGTATATATATAAATACACACACACACACACACATATATATATAAAGATTTCAGAACCATGCTTTAAAACCATGAAAAACAAATTATTCTTATCTTGAAGTATATATTATCTTCTTAAACCTTAGCAACGTTGAACAGTTTGCTAAGTTTACCTATAACAAGTGGTAAGACCCCCAGCCACAAGCACAGAATGAAGCTGCACCAAACACATTTTTTCAGAATTTTAAATATGAGCTGTGTGATTACAAGCGAAACATCCTTTAAGGAATTACTGTGAGGTACATCAGTTGAATAAACTAAAAAGAAATAGAATCCATTAATAAAATATGTTATATACCTTATCGCGAATACCATAATCTTTTGAAGATATTACACAAGTTATATAGCTACAAACAGCACATCCAGATTTAAAAAACAAATCAATGTATCAAACCAGAAACTGAACTAATTACAATTTAAAATATCAAATCAAATATGGCAAGAAACAGTATTTACACAAATGGGATTAATCCTTACCTCAATGAAACATAGAACACGTAATGTTAAAATGATCTTAGTTAATTCCAATGTTCTTTGTAAGAACAGGACCAAGTTTCTGAATTATATATTCTAAAATATAACATTAAATCACATCTTAAAAAAAACGACATCAAACAATTAGATTTCTGAAATGTAGATTGAAAATTAATATACATCATACATCATCCTACATAACTGTCATATTCTAATGAAAAGATAGATTTCTGAAACGTAGGTTCTAAATTATATCAAAATGCATGCAAGTAAACCATCACATTCTTTGTAAAACAAAATTAAATGATTGGGTAGGTGTAACTAAGTGTCAGATCTTCACAGAATGAGGCAGAGTACATGTTTTCTTCTTAATGAACAAATATTAGTACAAAACAAATCAACATTAAACCTGAATTTTTCTGTTGTGATATAGACTTTCTGACTAAAATATCTGCACCTACAGAAACCTCTACATTGAAATCATTATAGAAAATAAAATGACTTAAAAATGTATAAACATTTGTAATGAGCCATATAACAAATGTGTTAAACCCAAAGACATAGCTTGGGTGTGAGCATTAGGGTTTCAGTTCATTTTATTCAATAGGTATGGTTTTTATCACTTGTGTAGTTACTGAATCCTGTTTATGAAAATGTGAAACAAACAACTAACAAATCATCAGGTAGCAAAATTATTAGGTCTTAAATAACTAACTTAAAGTTAGATTGTCTCTTTATTCAATCAAACAATTGACATTCACTAAGTAAACAAGTCTACTCATTTTGAAGGTAGAGTATCCAATAAGTTATGCAGGTCACAAAGGCTATCTGGTATGACTTGATAAGTTGCCTTACAGTCGCCTCTTAATTATTCACTTATTAATATAATTCACTTGATAAAGTAACTGTCTATGTTACAATTATAGCAGTAAGTAATAAATATAATACTATTTTAACATTGTATGTTTTTCTTCTGAGCATAGTGTTGGGTACCTTGCAACTTGCCTAGACTGTTGTTATGCCTAAGAAAAGTATCTCAAGTTACCTAACATCAGGATTGAGGTGATACAAACTCCTGATTTGGCTTGCTAGATAAATTATTTTTCCACATCCCAGTATCAACTCTGATAAGTGCAACTTAAGCTCATGGTAATCTACATTCTGAATTTCAGGTGAACAGGATGGAAACCAATACCTCTCAGATGGCAGAACAGTGCTCTGCCAATCAAACTAAAGGGTAATAATGCACCTGTTAAAACTTAAATAACCAAAAGTCCCCTAGCAAATGTAATAAACTGTATGATAAGTGTGATACACAGGTTAGCCCACAAGACAATGTACAACACAATAATCAGTGATGTAGAGAAATCCACTTGTTGAGAAATTTATATGCAAAAACGGCTCGTTTGGGTTGAGAAAATATTTTACATAGAAGAGCGAACAACGTTTCGACCTAGAAAATGAACCTAGACCATCAACTGGCATGCTGCATTAAACCAGAAATGTACGGACTTATACAACGAAACATAAACCAAATCAATACTAAGAACGACAGAGACAAAAAGATCTGCCACAACAAAAAACTAGAAAAACTAAGATGTAAACAACAAAAAAGACACCAAAACGACAAACCGTTGACTAACCTCATAATTAACAGATCCGACCGACAATTAAACACAGACGAGATACATCTACTTAACAAAGGACTCAACTTCGCAATAGCACCTAGGTACATTCCAACCATAGAAATCAAAACATGTTTAGAAGACCTAGCCAGGAGACTTGTGATACTTTCTACAGAGAACAACAACAAGGAAACAACCAAAAACAACCAACAGAAAGAAGACAACTTAGATAATTTTATTGACATCCAACAGCCAAACTTCCCAGGTAAAATTACAAATTTATATTTTCCAGAAACACCTAAAAACAACATCTTAAACGATTTTTTCAAAGAATTTTCTCACAAAACCATCAACATAATTTCACAAAACAGAAAACTAAAAAACAACCTTACAAAAAGAGACATTAATTCCATTAAAAACCTAAAACAAGACAAAACATAAAAATTCTAAAAGCAGATAAAGGTAACGCTATAGTCATAATGAACACGAATGAATACATCCAAAAAATGAATAACATCCTATCAGACACGAACAAATTTAAACCAATACACACAAATCCAACAAAGACACACGAGACGCAACTGAACAAATTACTACTACAAATGAAAAAAGCCAACACAATTTCACAAACACTTTATTGCTACCTAAGTAAAACCGACTCACGCACACCGCAAATATACGGCATCCCCAAACCTCATAAACCAGATTGTCCATTACGACCAATAATGTCCACATATGAATCGTTTAATTACAATCTTGGTAAATACATAGCATGGGCATTCTCCAAATATGTAACATCAGCCAGCTCATTCATCAAAGACTCTTTTAATTTCAAGTCTAATCTAAATCAACTTAATCATAAAGCCTTAATGGCCAGTTTCGATGTTATATCCCTCTTTACAGAAGTTCCAACCACTGAAGCCTGCAAGATAGCCTTAGAACTCTATATCCGAGACCCTAACCCAACCATAGAAATTCCCAGTAACCAGTTAGCAACCCTAATAGAATTCACCACGATAAAGACAAACTTCATGTTCAACAACCAAAACTATATACAAACAAATGGCCTAAGCATGGGCAACCCAGTATCACCAGTTCTAGCCAATAATAAGTTGAAACACAAGCAATTAACACAGCATTACATCCACCACTGTACTAGTACAGATATGTAGATGACACGGTTGCGGGATTCAAATCTACAGAACACATACTTAATTTTTTCAATCACATTAACTCTATACATCCCAACATTAACTTCACATGTGAACAGGAAGAAAGCAATCAAATATAATTTCTTAACCTCAAAATTACAAGAACCGACACACAATTCAAAACAGAAATCCACCGAAAAATCACCCATACTGGACTATACATTCCTTGAGACTCAGCACATGAAACAAAACAAAAACTCAACATACTAAGAAACCAAATAAACACAGCCATAAAACTATGCTCACCAGATAAAATTAACGATGAATTAGACAAAATAAAACAATACTTCATCAACATCAATAAGTTTCCCTCACAAACCGTAGAAAACATTATACGCACACACCTAGACAGAAAGCAAAATCAACCAACTAAAGTAAATATATCTCACGCATCAAAAAATCACGAAACCATATACTGCTGTATACCATATATTCCTAACATCAGCAAACAAATAACCAACATTTGGCAAAAATGAGTAACAAAATATGGCATTCCAGTTAATACCAAATGTATTCAAAAACCAGGCACAAAATGGAGGTCTATACTATGTAAAAACTACACTGACAAACACCACACCAACATTATTTACAAAATACAATGTGATAACTGCCACGACTTCTATATTGGAGAAACAAGTAGAAAAACCCAAAATAAACCAATATAAAGGAATGCCATTATACCTATATTAATATAATAAAATAAATAAAATTTTATATACTAACATCTAATGCCGCCCTCTACATTCCAACACTCAGTTACACAACCCCTTTCAAACATGTAGTCAGCTTCCGGTCAGTTACCTCTTTCTTTGTGAACCTGACGATGACCGAAGAAGGTCGAAACGTTGTTCGCTCTTCTATGTAAAATATTTTCTCAACCCAAACGAGCCGTTTTTGCATATAAAAAATGTACAACACACAACTGTATAACAAATGGACTCATCTCATAAATATTATAAAGCCCACTATTCAGTGTAGCAATTTTGGATACATGTAGCAGATGAAATAAACTGGCTTATGAAATAACTAGAACACGTATTACTCACTTACATACAGAAAAGTCTAAATCAGTACTCTTGATTCGAACATTCACATATACTTTTAACACATATACAACGACTTTGTTTTACAAGTAAGTCAATACCACAGAGAAAATACAAAACAGATATGTCTGGAGATTTCCCAAGTATAATCTTTACTGGAAAGTGTAACAAATTTGTTGATAAATTAAATATAAGCCCATTACTGATTGTAAGATACAAAAGATCAAGGCACATGTATATTTTGGCTTTTAATTTAGAAGTAACACAAAATTTAAATGAATACTTGTTTCATGCTATTGTGAAACAATTTGTCAAATCAAATTTGTTGATTTTTCAAAAACATCTCCCATATATCATAAACAGTGAAGAAACAATGCCTTGACTGCCAGGTTCATCTTCAATCTCATTCTTGCTCTAATTTGAAGTTAAAATTAATATAATTTTTAAATTAAGTGATTCATGAAAAACTAGAAGGGAAAACATATACTATGAATTTTGTTTTATCTCATCCCTATCAACATTAAATCTTTTTAAACTTTTTACACAAAAGGAATTTCATAATATAACTTACCTTGTGTAAAAGAAAAATGGTGGGTACAAACTTCACAGAACTCATTTGTACTGTACTTGAGCCACTGCATTAAACTCCATTGAAAAATAATAATAATGTTTTGTTATTCATGAAAAAGACATGCCGCAAATAACAGTAAGAAGTTCATCAAGTGAAAAATATTATAATTCTGGTGAGTAATTCCTAAAATTTAAAAATAAAACAAAACAAAACATGATGTCTGATGAAGTTCTATACTAGAAGATCAAGCATCACCCCAGAACTTCACAGACTGATGTAGTTTCTTTACAATGTCTTTACCTTTCTCTGTCAATCTACTCTTAAGCAACAATAGTGTCAATGAGATTTACACAAAGATTAAAGTAAACTTATAAGAGTTAAAAAGATTAAAAAATAATAATAATAAAACAAAAATATTTACTTTTTAAATACATGTTTTTGCTCTTACATGCCATGAATTTGTAGTTATTACCATTAAAAAATGTCATACTTTACATTTATTAGTTATAAACAGTGTTGTGTTCTTCTTACACAGAATATACATGAACTGACCATTTGTAACACAGTTAAAACATAAATAATCCTGACTGGTCATTTAACAGTCCTGTTTTCCTAAAATATAGAGGATCACATCATGACAGTGTGAGAATATTTCCTACAAAGATCAGGTCACTGTTCCAGTAATAATTGTTTGAAGGGTTATAAGTGAAGAAATGAACATTATCAATAACTACAAACATTCTTAAATGCTTAAATGCTACTTACTTACTAACCATACACAAACTGTCAGCTCTAATAAAATAATTATCTTTTGTCATTTTTATTTTGTATTTAAAATATGTCACAATCAGTTCTGAAATAGCATTAGTTTTAAGAACTTCACCCACCATTCTTCATGAACGTACTTCATACTTCCTGTGCATGCACAAGGATAGTAAAGTGGACTTCCTGGCATTCCTTGGCTTCTGCATATTCTACACATATCTGAAAGCAATAAAACACACCAAACATTTTTCTAACACAACATTTGTTTTCTACATAAAAACAAATGTGTTACTTATTCTGTTCAACAGAGGATAATACTAAGTAATACTTAACAATAAAAAAGAGAAGGGAATTCTAACAGAAGCTGTGAATTTTGAAATCAGAGTATATTTCTTACAAACTGATGTTTGAAAAAAAATTTACTTATATATTCAAATATACCTTTCACCAAAAAAAAAAATACAATTTTGTTTTTCAATATTGAAACAAGTGTCTGACTTATGAATCTATTTAACACAATAGTGCAAAGTACATCTGTAGTATTCAGGTCCATGGATAACAAACATATCCAAAACTGTTATGTAGAGAATAAATAGAATACTGGCAGCAAAATAAAGAAAAAAATACAAGTAAACAAGTTAACAACATTTTTATTCATAATATTTGTTTATTTTACATACTGATCAACTTAAAATCCTTATTTATTGCTGGTGTTGAGAGAAATCTTTAAAACTTTCACATAAGACAAAGGGAATTCTATACACACAGGACACATGGAATGTTAACTTAATATTGAAAACTAGAATAAACATTAAAACTAAATACTTATTCCAGTATTCATCATTGTACACATCACCAACCATTCTAAATAACTATTTTCACTATTAAGTTCTTAGAATCCATATGACAGAAGTATCTGTGGAATGTGTCTTTATACACCCCGTACCTATCAGACCAAATTTATTGTAACCAATTAATACCATATAATTATCCAATGAAAGTATTAAAAAGAGCCCTTAGCTGGGCTTTCAAAGACACAGCTCAAAATAAAGCTCAATATGATAAATCTCATATGAATAAAAACACCCATTTTTTATGACACAGTTTGAAATGTCACTGCAAGACTGACAAACACTTCCACTGTCCATGATTTCAGTGTTCCAGTTAAACATAATAAGTTACTAATGTCTTTGACAATGAATTTTTGTCAAAATATTATAACAAATTTCAGTTTACTAACAATGTTTAAATAGTTGTATCTTGTTTGAATCCACATTTAAAAGAGATAGGTTTATACCAAGTACAGTGAAACAAAACAGGAAGTAACTGTTCAAGATTGATGTTAGAGAAAAGTGCTTTTAAGCTGTATATATCAGTTATAAAATAATTATATTTATCATAAAACAATCATATAAAGCCTGTTATATTTTTTAACCATTCATTCATTACTCAATCCTCTAGGGATTTCAAAAACAAGAAAAGTGTTTCATTATATCTGAATCATATTATGTCCACCATATCCTTTGCAATTTGCTCAATACAGAGTTCATCAGGATAATGCTGGAACACAACAAACACAGTGGTGCTTTATGAATAGAAACAGCCAGCCAGTATCCACTGAATTTTGTTTTTCCTATTTCTTCAAAATTTCACCTTATGGCTTTATCAAAAGGTAGACACCCTTCTGAAAACAAAACTTGCCTTAAACAGAACAAAGATTTATAAAAACAAATATGAACATCAAATAACTAATTTGATTCAAAATAATAACTATGTGTTCCTCTGTAACATTTGACATATGGCTATGTTATCAACAATGAAAATGTAACAATAATACAAGTATGATAAAAATATAAACATAGTGAAAAGTATTAATTTAAAAGTGAAAACAAAAAGATGAGTCATGATCATTCATATTAAATAGATATGCAGAATGAAAATTTAAATGTAAATATAATGACATATATACATCATTTAGAAAGGAAATAATAAAGATATTATAATGTCCATATATACATACATAAATTCACCACTTAGAGTGGCACCTCTCTACACGTATTAATTAAATCTTTTTCTGTGTAATAAAAAGGAACAACTTGTATTTTCTGCCCAGGAAGCAGTGACATTTTCTTCCTACTACAACGCTAAAAGGGAAACTGGATTTATGCACACTGTGCTCATTAATAAAATATACTGCAACCACACACATAATCCTAACAACCTCCCATCATCATACCATGGAAGTGTTCCATATAACTCTTTTATAGGTCTCCCAATTCCAAAATATATTATTTGTTAACAAAACATATACTGTCAACTACATCTTTCTCCATAATATCTTCAAAAGTCCAAGACTGCATATGACAAGACTATTGCCATAAAAAAATAGTCAAAACTTAATGCTGACTGCACTAAATGTGATTTAGGCAAATATCCAGGTTTTTTTATATTTATAGACAAACCAAATTTTCTTAATAATGTTATTATTATGAGCTATGTTTATAACATTGAAATTTGTTTAATTTACATGTTAGCTAACGGGCACATGCCATTAAGACCAAGCTTGTGCTAGAACTATATCACAAAAAGAGTATATTATAAACTTGACGTTCAGAGATGTTTGTTATGTTAGTTTAAGTGAGTTAAAAGACAGTCAAAAATACACTTCACATAATGTTAAAGGTTTATATGTAGTGTGTGTGTGTGCGTTTTCTTACAGCAACCCACACTGGGCTATCTGCAGAGTCCACCAAGGGGATTGGTTTGGCTTGTTTTGAATTTCCCGCAAAGCTACACCAGGGCTATCTACGCTAGCCGTCCCTAATTTAGCAGTATAAGCCTAGAGGAAAGGCAGCTAGTCATCACCATCCACCGCCAACTCTTGGACTACTCTTTTACTAACGAATAGTAGGATTGACAAGTCACACTGTAACGCCCCCACGGCTGAAAGGGCAAGCACGTTTGGTGTGACGGGAATTCGAACCCACGACCCGCAGATTACGAGTCGAACACCTTAACCATATGTGTATTTATATATACACAGAGTTGAGGGATTATGGCGGCAGTGGGCGACGCCACCCAAGTCCTGTTCTGCTCACTTAGCACTCCGGCACTAAATACCGCTGAGACGTAAGCTCATCATAAGCATGAAAAATTTCTTTGTCGATGACGCAATACTTCACAGTCAGTTTGTTAGAAACACTTTCCCTGAAACGTCACGTGACATCTAACCTTCACGCTAAAATACTTTTAAAGAAATGTGTGTGTTTTCTTATAACAAAGCCACATCAGGCTATCTGCTGAGTTAGAGAAAAGTCCACAGGAAAAACAAACTGAACTAAATAAAGAGTCCACACTACACTAATCCACTTGACTTTGCGCAGCACATCAGTTTTTTGTTTTAATCAGTGATGTCGAGAAAACCCAGTTGGAGAGAAAAATTTATATGTAAAAACGGTTCATTTGGATTGAGAAAACTTTTTTTGTGTAGAGGAGCGAACGTTTCGACCTCTTTCGGTCATCGCCAGGTTCACAAAGAAAGGAAGAGGTAATTGACTGGAAGCTGCCCACATGTTTGAAAGAGATTGTATAACTGAGTCTCGGAATATAGAGGGCGTGCTTAGATGTTTGAATATATAATTTCATATTACTTATTTTATTATTATTATTTATTATATTAGTTTTAATATAGGTATAGAGGTGTTCCTTTGTATTGGTTTATTTTGGGCTTGAGTTGTTGTATAATTAAGGCTTCTTTAATTTTGCGTTTGTTTATGTTTGTTTCTTTATTTAGTATTTAAGTGTTTTCTAAGGTTATGTTGTGTTTATTTGACTTGCAGTGTTCGAAAACGTGTGAAGGTGACTTTTTATGTTCTTTGAATCTGCTTTCCATTTTTCTACTTGTTACTCCAATATAGAAGTCGTGGCAGTTATCACATTGTATTTTACAAATAATGTTGGTGTGGTGTTTGTCAGTGTAGTTTTTACATAGTATAGACCTCAGTTTTGTGCCTCGTTTTTAAAAATAAATGGTATTAACTGGAATGTCATATTGTTATTAGTTTTGGAAAAATGTTGGTTATTTTTCTGCTGATGTTGGGAATATATGTTATGCAGCAGTACGTGGTTTCGTGATTTTTTTATTTGTGAGATATATTTACTTTTGTTGGTTGATTTTGCTTTCTGTCTAGGTGTGTGCGTATAATGTTTTCTGCGGTTTGTGGAGGAAACTTATTGATGTTGATTAAGTATTGTTTTATTTTGTCTAATTCATCGTTAATTCTATCTGGTGAACATAGTTTAATGGCTGTGTTTATTTGGTTTCTTAGTATGTTGAGTTTTTGTTTTGTTTCATGTGCTGAGTCCCAAGGAATGTATAGTCCAGCATGGGTGATTTTTCGGTGGATTTCTGTTTTAAATTGTGTATCGGGTCTTGTAATTTTGAGGTTAAGAAATGATATTTGATTGCTTTCTTCTTGTTCACATGTGAGGTTGATGTTGGGATGTATAGCGTTAATATGATTGGAAAAATTAAGTGTGTGTTTTGGTACAGATATGTAGATGACACGGTTTTGCGATTCACATCTACAGAACTCTATTCCTCAATAATTATCACATCAACAAACAAATTTTTCTCGCTTTCCTCGCAAACACTGATTATACGCAGGCTTGGTCAATCTCACAGAACTGGTAAGAAGCTTCCAGTTTCAGTAATGACGTCATAAATTGTCAGTTTGTCAAACTCTATATAAGCGGTTCTGATTCTGATTTAAAGTTATGCACTTTCTAGGTAACGTATAAATTAAAACGTTTAAAATATGGTTTAAACTCTACTATTATACACCAGTCTTCTTCTTGATAAACGCTAAAAACTGAACAAATAATTTAATATTAAAGATATAACAGGACTAATACTAATGTCTCATGAAAGACATAATTAATTATAATCATGCTTCACCAGCTTAGAAAAAGCTTTCAGTCGTTATATTTTGCCTGTGTTCGATCGACGTGAAATATAGGTCGACGAATTACTTCAATTAGCCAGACAAGGCCCACTGCATGAGGATTTTCAAAAGTTATGAGAAACTAACCAAATAACACAATGACTCTTTGATTCTTATTGGCAAGAGTGTTGTTTCAAACTTTTATCTTCATTCAACACTAGACTGGTCTTTCTATGCACGATTATTTCGCGATTCTTTGATAAAAATTATAATTCTCCTTTCCGCTTTAACTTGTTCCTCTCAGTGGCACAGCAATATGTATATCTGCTGTTTTATAATGCTAGAAACTGGATTTCGATACACGTGGTTGGTAGAGCACAGATAGCATGTTGTGTTGCTTTGTGCTTCTTGACTTCAAAACAAACAAATATTTTCACTCCTCCCCAACCCACCAAAAATGCTTAGATTACCTGCAAATTGTGGATCAATTAGTAATTAACAACGAATACTTTTGGAAAAGATTCGACACGCTGATATAATCCTTAATCATAACAGCTTATGTAATTTATCATAATTGCACAAAAGAAGCGTTGGTTTTTCACTTATTCGAGGCAGTGTGACTTATGAGAAGAGCCAAAAGATTGACTGAATATTTTTTACATGTGTTTGGTGAGAAAAAAGAAAACAAGTCGACAAATTGGCACGGGCATGTTTGGGAGAGCCACAACTGGCAGCGGAAATAAAATGATGCAAACCTAATAAAAACAAATTTCGTAATTACACGATTCGTTAAAGGTAGAGTTTTGGTCAAAGGGACAAAGCTGACTGATTTCATTCAACAGTCTTTTTGCCAAACACAAAAGCATTTGCAATCAAAAGCGTTTATCACAGTATTAACAGCATTGAACAAATCCATTAAGAATGTGCACAACACAATATCACACACACCAAAGTCGAACAAAACACAGAAATACACTAACATGACCAAAGTATACACAGATAAAACCCAAGATGTTCAAAGTTTAATACCTACTGATTTTAATCTCTGGTGTCAGAGATTTGTAGTAGAGCAACTAAAACTACCTATTGTTGTCGTTACACAATATTTCAGTTGTCAACGATTTGGACGTGTGGCTAAAACTTAGAAATCTCTATCACGATGTATGAGTTGTAATGGACAACTTAAAATTTACAATTTAAAATGTCCGAGAGCAGCGCTTCTCAACAGAGTAAATATTTCACCCAAGGGTTAATGAGATTACAATTAGGATGAATGAGTATTATCAATTATACAACAAATTTAAGAAAAAAAGTCATTAGTTATTATTACATGTTATACTTTGATAAATACATTTATTTTATGTTGTATTCAATCTAGTTGCAGCTTGATGTATATTTCAGTCATATTAAAGAATTTCAAATTTTAATCTAGTACTTTTTGTCTCCTTTTTCGAACTAGGATGAATGAGCTGTTGTGGAAACATGGAGTAAAAAGATATTGGAAAACGTTTGAGAAGTTAAGTTTGAGAACAATTAAAACCTTACTGTTCCAACATTAAACCACAGCGAAGGATGTTAAATACATAAGGAAATAAAAACACAAATACATAACATACAAAATGACGAGTACAACACAAAAACAGATACACAACAGACAGATACGCCCAGTACTGAAAATTCTCTTACTAACCTGTACCAAAAATACAGTCAATACTTACATACACAGAGGCAGCAGCAGTAAAGACACAACCAAAATAAACCACTCAAATAAACATTATTATTAACACAACCACAAGAGAAAGAAACTAATAAAATGCAACCAAACGCAAAATTAGATGTCAGTTACCGACACATTTCTTCAACATTTGTCAACTTGCGTACAAATACTGAAAACAACCGTATATTAGAGGCTGCTAAAAACGCTACTTGATAAATCCTCTGAAGTTCCGAACCACCAGAGATAATGAATGTAGTCAAGTAATCGCACAATTTTAAAAAATGGGTGATATAATATTAGAAACTTAATAGTGCACGATTAATGCAATCTGGGTGTGCAAGTTATTGGATAATTCGTGACAGCAAGCTAAAGCTTTACTTTTTTTACCTGGAACTGTAAAAACAGAGTTAAATTCTTGCTTATAGTAATAAGACTGTTATTCTCAACATAAAATAAACGTTTGTGTTAAATACATGTCATTGTATTTATCGAACTGTGATAGCACTGGTGAGCAATCAAAAAAGCAATGCAATCATGGTTTGATTTTCACCATGCAACTGTCAGTTGTCACTGTTAGCCAATAGGCTATACTAAAATAGTAAAAAGGTTAAGTCTAATACAATAATGTCTATCTAAATATTGTAAAAACTATCGTACATTGAAAAATAATAATCTTATAGTGACTGTCCTTCATTTTATTTTAACATTTTATCGAATTCGAACCAAATTTTTACTAAGTTAAAACTTGGTTTATACCGAAGTTTTGACCTTTTTACTTGACGTAATAAATTCGTTTTTCTCTTTTTTGTTTGTTTGTTTGGGAATTTCGCACAAAGCTACTCGAGGGCTATCTGTGCTAGCCGTCCCTACTTTAGCAGTGGGATTGATCGTCACATTATACACCCCCACGGCTGAGAGGGAGAGCATGTTTAGCGCGACGCGGGCGCCGTTTTTCTCTACTCTCATACATTAAATTCGTTTTAATTTCATTTACTAACAATGTACCGATTTGTTTCTAACCTGTTGAAACAACATCATGATAAAAATATCTTGAGCACACATTTGTTTGCTGTTAACTATAATTGTACATAAAAGATATCTGTGCTCTGTTCAATACTGGAATCGAAACAGGATCTTTAGAGTTATATGTTTAGGAACTACTAATGACACTTTCAAACAATTAAATGTTAAGTAACCTATGTATTGATTCAGTGTAGTGTATTGCACTTAGACGAGATAATTATTAATTTTGTTAAGCTTGGTGGAAATGTGCTTGAAATTGTCGATAGATGCCAGCACCTACATTAAAACATTTCTGCATTATATTATTCAACAGTCTTGCGACAAATTGTTTGTATGTGTGTATTTGTTTTCTTATTGTAAAGCCACATCGGGCTGTCTGCTGAGTCCACCGAAGGGTCTCACAACAAACACGTTAACAGTTTAAAAATTAAGTTCAAACGACTTTAATATGCAGTAACCTACAGTCAACCACAAGCATATTATCACTTTATGTGTCAGTAAACTTCTAACAAAATGGAATGAATTTCTTACCTGTTTCATTAACGCAGTTTTCTCGACTTGATGAATTAGTTTTCATATTTACGTTTTCTTCGAAAGATTCAAAGCTTTCCATCTTCATAATTCTAATATGAAATTTTATCATATGTAAATCATTAAAAATGTCATTTTGAATAACACTAAACTCATTCAGACAAATGTTTCCTTCAAATAAATAATCATCTCCGATGTTCAAAACTACACAAATATTACAGCTGACCAACAAGCATCTTACCCAGAGTTATTGTAATATAACAGTAACTTCAAAAGACCATAAAGGTAGGTGTATTTATTCAGCCAATTATCAACAGCTTGCTACACTTACTACTCATTTTCCGTCATCACGATTGGTCTTTAAAGCTCTGCTATTTCGAAGTTCGGATCTAGGTCAAATACAAGCTTTTACAAAACGTGAGTAGCTGCACTATACTTTGTCGTATCGAAATGTTGTTAGCAAGACAGATAACGTACGAAAACTAATTGTTTGTTTGTGTTTTTCTATTTAATAAGCACAATTGCTTCTTTAATGTTTCTTGTGTTAGACTAAACAGTGTGTTGTATTGTCACTTCAAAGATGGTCATTAATGCTATTTTTACTGTTACAAAAGTAAATATAAAACTGTAGATTTTTTAATTAAAGTCAACACGCTATAAAGTTGTATATAGTGCAGTCTCATTGCCTCTCTATATTTCTTTGCCATCCAAGTGCGCGATTTAAGTGAAATTAAATAATACAATCAGTAATAGGCGTGGCCTATTTGTCTAGTTGTTTGCGCGAGGCCACGGATACAAGTATTTAAGACTTAAAATGCGATCCTGATAATTAAAATAAAGTACAAAACCACGTTTCGACCTTCTTAGGTCATATTCAGGTTAAGAAAGAGAAAGTTTGAAAGTGACCGTTGCCAGGTGCATATCTTAGAGACGAGAGTGTAAACGTGTATCTCAGGACGACCGGTATTGGTATTAACACTTTTATTGATAAGGAAAGAACAACGTTTCGACCTTCCAGGATCATCTTCAGGTTAAGAAAGAGAGAGTTTGAAAGTGACCGTTGCCAAACACATGTCTTAGGGATAAGAGTATAAACGGGTACGGGATTGTAGGTGACGTTGCAGGTGGATGTTAGGTTATTAATTAGTATAGGTATAAAGGTGTTCCTTTACATTGGTTTAATTTTGGTTTCAATTGCTGAATAAGTAGGGTTTATTTGATTTTGCGTTTCTTCATATTTGTTTCTCTACTTAATATCTGGGTGTTTTCTATGGTTATGTTGTGTTTATTTGATTTGGAGTGTTCAAAAATGTGTGAAGGTGTATTTTTTGTGTTCTTTGAATCTAGTTTCCATTTTTCTGCTTGTTTCTCCAGTATAGAAATCGTGGCAGTTGTTGCATTGTATTTTATAAATTAAGTAGGGAAACAAATATAAACAAACCCAAAATCAAAGAAGCCTCCTTATAAAGCAACTAAAACCAATATTAAAGCAATATAAAGGAAAACCTTTATACCTGTACTAATTAGTAACCTAACAACCTAACTGCAACGCCACCTACAATCCCGTACCCATTTACACTCCCGTCCCTAAGGCATGAGCCCGGTAACGGTCAGTTGCAAACTCTCTCTTTCTTAACCGGAAGATGACCGAAGAAGGTCGAAACGTTGTTCTGTACTTTATTTTAATTAAAGTGCTAATACCCATACCAGTCGCCTTAAGAATACTCTTATTTACTTTAAGTGGATTCCTCGTCAGCATGCTATCCTAATAAACACGCTCTACGCTTCCAGTCCTGGACGCGTTATCAAAATATCATTGAATCTTGTCGCTTGATTTAAAAAGCTGAACGGAGCCTTTGGAGCAGTGAATGATACTGGTCACGTAGGTTTATGCTCTGGTAATTAATTCAAAAATAGGTACAGCTGTTTAGCCCATATGGCAGAGACCTCACTAGATGCTGGCATATGAGATCCGTGAACCAATTCTATTTGACAGTATGTAAAATTCCCAGTTGATGTCTTGAAAAATACGAATACAAAACCATTATCTATATCATAATGAAACGCCCAACATTTCCGTTCATATGGGTCCGAGCCCCGAATCTTTCAAAACCCTGCCGACGCCTCTGCCTTGTGAGAACGTAGTTGTCATTCAAGTCAAGTGCAGTTCCATCTGTACATTACGACACTTACTTGTATTTCTTCTGGATCTGTTGAATCGCTATATCAATAAATCATAGTACCAGACAAAGCACTGAATACACTGAAAGAAGTGTTGAGGGAACCTTCACATTTCATAGATCGCAGGAGAAAAATATCATCAAATTTAAACACACGATTAATACAATTTTAAATTTCTTATTTTCAAGCAGAACAACGAAACTAGTTTAGAGTAACAGATCCCAAAAGAAAAGATGCCACATTTTAAATTCAGCTCAACCCCAATAGTAAAACCAAAATAAAAAAAAACATAACTGATCGTATTAAATAGACGTAGCAGATAATTGTAAACGATCGCTTTTCGTACTTTCATCCGTAACTGAGCATCTTATAACTGCTATAAACAACTTTCATACAACTTCAAGTTTACACACAAAATGTAAACAATCTAAATGTCACCATAACAAAAATACAAACCAAAATCTAATTGCTTAGTGCTTTTTAACGGTTAACGTCGTTGTTCAAAGGGTAAAAAAAAGCTTACTTGAAACCTTTCTTAGTTTACTAATAGAAATAAATGCCTTTATAACACCAAAATATTCCTTGTAATTAATTAGACCGTCATCCGAAGGTTGCGGGTATGAATCCCTATCACATTAAACATGCTCGCCCTTTCAGCCGTGGGGACGTTATAATGTGACGATCAATCCCATTATTCGTTGATAAAAGTGTAGCCCAAGAGTTGGCGGTGAGTGATGATGACTAGCTGCCTTCCATTTAGTCTTACACTGCTAAATTAGGGATGGCTAACGCAGATAGTCTTCGTGTAGCTTTGCGCGAAATTCAAACTAAACCAAACCAATTAATCAGATACTCAATGTTTCGCTTTACAGTTTCTTCGAGAGCGTTCACTGAAACACAAACCAAGTTTCAAATAGTTTAGTTAATAATATTTTATAATGTCGTTTCTTTCTGGTATTAATATGCACTATAGGAATTGAATAATTCCTAGTTTACTGTTTTACATTTTTAATTGTTGGATGACGTATACTCACAACAATGGTGACAGTTTAAATCTCAATATAAATAAATAAGCAAAATATTTATTGTGCATACAATATCAATGTCAAGTGCACTCTTATTTCTATTTGCTTTACGTATGATCTTTAACTCTGAATACCTTTAACTTCGTATTACATCTTATATGTCTGTACAAACACGTGATATATCATTTATTATGTTTACACATTTTATATTGTGTTTAAGTTTGTCGGAAAATTTAAATTTTGACATTTCTCGTTTACTTTAGACGTTTTTATATATAATGGGTTTTAGAACTTTAATGAGCTGCAACTACTTGTTGAGTGGATTGGAGACGACCTTTCGGCTTCTATACTTAGGTCTTCCTCAGGCAGTTACAGTTCATTAAAGTTTTAAAACTTGCACGTCTACTTTACCTAAGTTCCATTTAAACAATATTATACCTATTGTGTTTAACAAATTTGGAAAAGATTCTCCTTTAACAACACATCCATTAGTTACAATTGACCTGACAAAATAAAATATGATACATGGATCACTACCCGAATTACACGGAAATAATACTTCTGTGGTTACTTGGTTAACTCAAGCAGGAAGAACAAATAGCCTGCAGGCTTGTAACACAAATCTCTTCGTCAAATAGCACGTCTCAACGCAGTCACTGTGTGGTGCCTGAAACGGTAAGGTTAGCCCCTTTTGGATGATGTTAGTTTAAAAGATGGACAGAACTGGTAATAGGTTAGATCCACAACTGTCCACATCCATAGTTAATCACCAATAAGGTGAAAAGATATATGAGTTAAACTCTCGCGTCCCCAAATAGAAAGGATATCAGGCTTGGTTGAAGTCACAATGTTTCCATTTTTCACTTACCCAAAATATGATAGAAAGAGAACATTTCTGTTAACAGCAAGAGTTTGTAAAGAAGTAAAACATATTCTACAGAGGAAGTGTCTACATACTTCTGCTGACGACAGAAGCTAAAATTTAAAAGATAAAGAGTGAAGGGTATAAAACATATAAATAAGAATGTTTATTTCAAAATATCAAGAACTTATTCTGGACCACAAATTAAAGCCACAACACTCCCCACTACCACACATTATTTATTTTGTATAAGAACTTCCACTATATAGTAAAGTTATTATTTGACTATAAAGTCATAATGAAACATGAAACCAAATACAGTTAAACCTGTCTATGGCAAAATCGCACGGGACAGAATGAAATTTCCATCTCAAGCAGGTTTTCCTGCTTAGACATAGTGAGCATGCATTTCCTTAATTATATATAATTTTTGAGCGGGACATTATACTTGCTTGACTCAATGGAAGCAAGACGTTTGTGAATGAAGTTATTATACTGTTTCTGCTGTATTTATTACAATAAGAACAAAAATAGATATTCAAACTATACATAAGTACACAAAATCTTAAATCTATTTGAACAAAGTGTTCAATTTTAACTGTTTCATTTTTTTAATGGGTTTTCTCATGCGGTTAAAAGTGAACGCCAATTCTACGGCCTTTCCATGAAGTTCATTTTCCTCCTTCATTTTTGCATACAGTTTCATAGCGTTAATATAACTTAACACTTACGATGAAGTAGGGATTTATATTTCCTCACTATCTTTTCCATTTTGTTCATCTTCTGAATCTCTAACACTGTTACCATCTTGCGATTCTATGATAGATTTTAAATCAATTTCATCTGTTTCTGTTAAAACATTCTTGTCAACGTTCACAAAACTTTCCGCGCTCACAGAATCATCTGCATCAATCTTCTCAATCATAGTTTGGATTTCACTAGAATCGTCATAACAAACAACTTCACAATCTTCGCCATTATCAAGAATAAATTCACAGTTTCGAAAGCACTTTATTTCGCATTTGATTGAATGACTTAAAAATGCAACTGCATCTAATATGTCAGTTTTCATGGTCATTTCAGATGCTCTCTTACAGTCGTCCATGTTTGTAATAATATGCTGAAGCATCAATTTTCTGTATTTCAAATTTATACAATGTGTAATTCCATTATCTAGTGGCTGTAAAACTGATGTTGTACATGGAGGTAGAAAGACAAAAACGAACATTTGAAAGTTGAAGTTTGGGTGACACGTTGGATTATCTAGGAAAAGTAGAATATTCCTATTTTCTTGTTCCACTCTGTTGTTTAATTTAGCTGCAAAAATAACGATGGCAGAAAAAAGAACAGAATATATTTAACCAATACTTACTGTAACAAAATGTCCGAGAATTTATTAATATTTAAACAAATTATTAATTAAACAAGAAATTATTAATTAAATAAGAAATTAATATTTAATCAAAAGAAATTTTTCCGCTTTACTCAGGTTCTTATCCTACTTGTTGATAGACAAGGTAGGTGAAAGATAGTTTCCCTTCCGCGTTACGCAGGTTCCGCCATATAGAGGGCCTTTGACAAGAGAAATATCAAGATAATGCTGCAAAATTTTGATATTTCCGGCTTGTAAAGTTTCTGGCTTAAACAGGTTTTTCTGTATATGATAGATTGAAATACTAGTACCTGGTATATGGTGTATGATATGAAGTAAACTTCCATCAGGTTATCAAGTCTTTTGCAAGATTAGGCTTTTTTCTACGTTTTGGGGGATGTGGCTTGAATTTTTAGCACTTGGTTTTAATAGAAACATATAAAATAGCCCTCTCGTTCATACTGTAGGTCCCTAATCAACCTGAACTGTGAATGATCATAACAACCAGTGGCCCGGCATGGCCAAGCGTGTTAAGGCGTGCGACTCGTAATCTGAGGGTCGCAGGTTCGCATCCGCCAAACATGCTCGCCCTCCCAGCTGTGGGGGCGTTATAATGTGACGGTCAATCCCACTATTCGTTGGTAAAAGAGTAGCCCAAGAGTTGGCGGTGGGTGGTGATGACTAGCTGCCTTCCCTCTAGTCTTACACTGCTAAATTAGGGACGGCTAGTACAGATAGCCCTCGAGTAGCTTTGTGCGAAATTCCAAAACAAACAAACAAACATAACAACCATTAGTGTACGCGTAGATATCGCATATACACAGTGTAATGTGTACGTCTTCCGGTTGGTTCTCAAGCTAAGGCAAGAAAACAACAAAGAACGTATTTCTGAAAGACCTAATGTATATATATAAAGTGAATCTGAATGGCAGTGTGTCATACATTTCTTGGAATGCTGATTTTATTTTTAAATGGAAATTAATTTAAACTTTAATTTTGTTAACTACATTATAATAGTTTACACGAAATATTCAGTTTCTTGTCAAAATAATGTACCTTTTGTACTGTTGTCTTTTACAAAACAGAATTATCTAATCACATCTTGTACGCATATATGTTTAAGATTAATCACACGCCATTTTGTGCGCGTATATGCTCAAATCTTTTATATCTATGACATTAAGATTGAGGATAATCGGACCCAGCCGGTGTTATGGCAACGCCCTCAGGTGGTCCTAGTTGGTTATTCACAAACATCTTTATCTTTGACGAGAGCGGAAACCTGTGGAAAGACAGGTTATGTATGGACCTGGAAGCTGGATAATCACGTGATCGCAGCGTTTACACTAAATAACCCAGGCAGTGTTGACCCACATACTTTTACGACTTGAATACGGTTTATATTGTTCTAATCTGTTCCAGATCTCCTGACAACAATTTAATGCTTTCGGTATTATTTTAACAACTGATAGTCGCCTCAAGATTTACTTTACGATCTTTCGGTATGTATTTTAACAACTGATAGTCGCCTCAAGATTTACTTTACGATCTTTCGGTATGTATTTTAACAACTGATACTCGCCTCATGATTTACTTTACGATCTTTGCTTGGAACTAAAGTGGATATTAAAAAACTAAAAACACTGAGACTAGAGTATACACACTATCTGCTATTAGAGACACAGTTCTTTTAGTCTCTTAGATTAGAGTAGAACAGTGTTAACTTTGCTTTCGCTTTTTTTTTCGTTGGTATTTGGGTATGTTGAATTTTAGATACCCAGAAGGGTCAGGTGCACAAGACCTCTTCCTCCATCTCTAACTTTCATGACGGCTACTACTATATTGTTGTTGTTGTTAACTCTAGTGTTTGTTTGTTTGTTTTTGAATTTCGCTCTAAGCTACTCGAGGGCTATCTGTGCTAGCCGTCCCTAATTTAGCAGTGTAAGACTAGAGGGAAAGCAGCTAGTCATCACTACCTACCACCAACTCTTGGACTACTCTTTTACCAACGAATACTAGAATTGATTGTTACATAATAACGCCTTCACGGCTAAAATGGTGAGCATATTTGGTGGAAAGGAGATTCGAATCGAGTGCCCTGACCATCTGACCACGCCGTGATCCGGGTTGGATTCTCGACGGTGGACACAGCAGATAGCCCAAAGTTTCAAAGACCGTTTTACAAGTAAACTTATAGCTACGTTCATAATATATTATTTAAAGTATTATAAGCACCCAATACGTCTCACATTGTTACTTCTGTAAAATGCACCCCATACGTCTCACATTGTTACTTCTGTAAAATGCACCCAATACGTCTCACGTTGTTACTTCTGTAAAATGCACCCAATACGTCTCACGTTGTTACTTCTGTAAAATGCACCCAATACGTCTCACGTTGTTACTTCTGTAAAATGCACCCAACACGTCTCACGTTGTTACTTCTGTAAAATGCACCCAACACGTCTCACATTCTTACTTCAGCAAAGTGCACCCAATACGTCTCACATTGTTACTTCTGTAAAATGCACCCAATACGTCTCACGTTGTTACTTCTGTAAAATGCACCCAATACGTCTCACGTTGTTACTTCTGTAAAATGCACCCAATACGTCTCACATTGTTACTTCTGTAAAATGCACCCAATACGTCTCACATTGTTACTTCTGTTTCTACTTTTCACATTGTTACTTCTGTTTCCTTTTCGTCTGGCGGGTCGAACGCATGCCAATGTTTAACGTATCCAACTGTGTAGTTGTGTAAATGCGGTTCGAGTCCCATTGCTCAAAACGAATCTTGTTCCGCATTTTGGGGCGTTAGATACCTTATTAAGAATGACCATCAATCCTAACCCATTTGTTGGTTTTACAAGAGGATCTCCTGATTTGGTGTAAGGTATTATTGACTAAGCCCTTCCTTTTAGTCCATCAGATCAAATTTACAGGGAATCTAGCGCTAACCCTCGAATACTTTTGCGCGAAATGTCAATAACAATAACCTATCTTTCCCATTTTTAATCTTCCTTTTTTTTCTGGGGCACTTGTTTCTCTGATTGATGACGTTCTGACACGCACAATGAGTAAAATAACTAGCAGTCTAAAGTAAAACGCACTGATGCGTATACGCATTAAAACTATTTATCAAATTGTATGCACATTTATTAGATAAGTTTCTGTTTGTCTTTTTATTATTTTTTGCAACACGAAACATTTGTTGGTTATCAAGTACATAACTACACAATGGGCTATCTATGTTCTGTCCATCGCGGGTATCTAAGTCCGATTTTTAGTGTTATAAGCTTTAGAATTAGCACTGTAATAGCTTGAGCTTTAATCATCTGTATGGCAACATCTATGGCTATTATACTACGCTTTTGATATTACCTTAATTTATTTACAAAGGTTATATTTCTTTGTTTTATCAGTTTGGAACATTCGCTGTAAATGACATTTTCGGCCGTGAACCCAATGTTATTTCATGAGACTTAGATCAGTCTTAAACACATATACTATATTATATAAAAGCAGGAACAACGACTTTCGTGAGTTACTACCATTATACCATACTTTATGTAACCTTCTCATTGTCTACATATACAGGTAATTAATCAAAATTTCACTTTTAATTGGATATTATATCAAGTTATAAACATTAGCCATGATATTCCATCTTCTAAGCAGTTCATTAGCACATCAATTGAGGATATGGCAGATTCGTTACACTGTACGGGTTAAACCAGAGATTCTCAAACTGTTATATGTAGTGCTAACGTCGGTGGAACATGACACAATTAAAGTGAAAAAAATCATAAAATTTGTAACAAGCCCTATCTGAGCATTCCACGTGTACACTCTGTTTACCCACTTACAGACTCAGTCTCTACTGTTATAGACTCACAAGTATTTTCTTCCCTTGAAATTCACAAAAAAATGTGCCACATTCTTCAATCGTTCCAGAAAACACAATCGCATCTTTTGCATTAATGGATAAGTGTTAACAATATGATTTGTGTTGCTACTTTTCAAATCTTTTTTTCTAAATTAGGCCTCAGTTCGTAATTTAAAAATTATAAAAAGTGATATGCGAGCCTAAAATGTTTGAGAATCACTGGATTAGACTAATGGTTCCTAATATTTTGCACCTAAGCCCTCACCAAACTCACAGTATGAGTTCTGTGCAACCCCCCCCCCAATTATCTTACATTTGATGCAAATAAATAAATATGCATACATGTAATACATACAGTATACGCAACATAGTGCAGAAATTAACATATCTACTCCAGGAAAATTAACCCTGGGTTTAAAATCCCTTCATAAATGCTTAGGTGCCTGACGTTATATTATTATAATGGAGCTTGCAATGTATATTTCCAAAACTCGGATCTCGGAAACTACCACACCGATCATCATCAGCCACAAGTGGACAATAATTTTACAACTAGGCAGTAATAGCTGAGCAATAAATAAATCAATTTAAATGTCCACAAAAGTGACATGTTTCATATTTAACCAATAAGAACTGCAAACAAAAAGGTAAAAGTTTCAAATTTGCTCAATAAAAAAATACAAAGACGTAAGTTTTAAATATATATAACAATCAAATACAAACTTTAAAAAAATTTGGTTTAATTTACATATTTTTCCATACAGCAATGCCATACCAGGCTATCCGTTGTATCCACTAAGAGGAATCAAACTCTTGATTTTAACGTTGTAAAATCTGAAGACATGCCGCGAGGGTCATGTTTTTCTTTCGTAAAAATGTCATGAGTGCTCAAACAGAAAAACAAAGCACTTGATAACTGAGTCTACAAAGAACTACTTCAGTAAAGTCTACTCTATGATGTAATCCTATGAATGTAGCTTATTTTTAAACTAAAATACCAATAAAATCCTTTTTCTTATTGATGGTGAACATTATTGTGGTCTTCATTCACACAACTCAAAAACGAAATCAACAGCTGAGGAGAGAAGCAGAGGTCCAGGATCTGACCCTCCCAGCTCACTTAACCAAACAATGATTAACGAAACGACAGGCTCCAGGACCCTCACCTTCTGATTTAATAGAAATCTTGAACCATAGCCGCATTGAGGTCGTTCCTTTCATTACAGGCCCGACATAGCCAGGTGATTAAGACGCTCGACTCGCAAAGAGAAATGTAATAAAAGTTGGTAATGTAGTTTATGATTGTGTTATTTAAAACTTTATATTTCGCTATTGTAACGTTGTGTGTAACGTTACAAGTCAAAATATGTTCATTATTTTGCAGTAGTTAGTCACAGCTTTATAACTTATTTAGTATTTATTGGTTGTCATATTCAGGTTAACAAAGAGTTTGCAAACCTAAGAAGGTCAAAACGTTGTTCTATACTTTATTGTAATTAAAGTTTTAATACCAGCCGTCTTGAGAATCCATATGTAATTCAAGTGGACTTCTTGTTATCGTGGACATTTTCTTCTAGTTTTACTGCCCGTATAGGACTAGTTTCTTCCCCATCAAAAGCAATAAATCACAGCAGAAGCTTGTTAGTTTATCAAGAAAACAGCATTTGATATTTACCTAGTTAAAAGTCTACTTTTTTTCGTAATTATGGGTCTCAAAAATCATGCAGCTTTGAAATATACGTTTTATAAAACAACTACGTCACTCACTAGAGCAGAATGCCCCTGTTCATCTGTTTTTTTAAGTAACTTTAACAAGGTTTAATGATGCTGTTGAGACCTTCGAGCTGGATTATTAAGTTTACACATTAAGAAGTTACGACTGAGAACTTTTATTCCAAGGCCGCCGAAATCAAACAGCTGTATCGTGTTTGTGTTTTCAATTGCACGGAAACTACAAAAGTTTATTATTGAAGAAATTGGAGCGAAGAAGTGTCACGTGATATAAAATTTGAAATAAATCTATTTTTTTTAAGTATTCACATTTGAAATTAATAAACTAAAACTTAAATAAGATAAAGATATGAATTATGAACTACATTTCAACACCAAGTTTATTGACGTGCATTGATAATAAAGTGGGCTAATTAAATGTTACATATAATACTATACCCAGCCATCATCTTACAGTTTAACAGCAGCATGTCTGCGGACTAACAACGCTATAAATCGGGTTCTATACCCGTAGTAGTCAGAATACAGATAGCCCATTTTGTAATAAACTTCAAATAAACAAACACACCCAGCCGTAATTTAAATTTATTTACAATCGTTTTCAAATGTATTGACTTAGAAAACGCCAGAGGCGATTAACTAAATACGGCAGAGTACAATGTTTAACTGTACCAGTTGGAACCGTTATCAAAAAATGTAAACAGTAAATCTTCTGATCTGTCTGAGTACGAATCAAAAGAAGATGTTTCCCAGACTCAGTTTCAAAGGGCAGTTAATTCAGCCAAGTTAAGGCAATTTTTTTTATGTAAAACTCTGTCATTCTTTATTTAATAAATTACAGAATATCTGAAAAGAATGATTGTAATTAGTTCAGTTAAATCACCCGCTGCTACTTTCTGTAAACCATTCCTTTCACAAGTTAGATCATTTAATTTCTGCATGATTCATAAAATTAAAAATTAAATATAACAGTATAAAATGTTTGAAGTATACAAGTAGACGAAATAATCTTTAACGTTTTGAAATGGGCGTCGAAGTGGTGTGATTAGGAAAGTCCTTCTCGTAACATTTCTACGTGTTTTTTTTTCTTGCTTGGAATCATTGTTGAGTCTCTGTACAATAAATAAAAGCATTTTGAAGACTTTTATTTTTAAGTAATTCTTAAATTTTCTTATCGATACTATCCTGTTACATAGTGTACTCGGTTGAACAGTTACGGGAAATGAATCACGTGAGCCTCATTTTGAAACTACAAATATGGATATAAGTTTGCATTTAGATTTATCAGTTTCTCCGATGTTTACTACGCAGAGTAAAAATCATCATTTCATTTGTGATATAGATAATTAAATGAACAAAAAACATGAATCACGCTTTAGTAACCAATGTTATTTAACAGTTTTCTTGACTGTGTTGTGTGGAACTGATTAGATTTAGAATAAACAAAAAGTACTCTACAAAATCCTATCATTTCTACTTCGGCCAATTAGGACTTACAAATCGAAATAAATGGGGTAGTACTACCGTTTCGCTTCGAAATGTTTCTAGGAAAATTCATCAGAATTTTCGACTGCTGTTATTTTAATATCCAATAAGACTTAGCTCACTCACATTAAAGTTGTTCACGAAGTTTTGTGAATTTCAAATATCCTGTGTTGTCGTTTGAGGATTATAAAACTTAATATGTGTGCTTTGTATGTATAGAGAGTGTGGGCTTTTCTTGACGTAAATTTTTTGTGTGACCATATTCCAAAGTTTCAAAAAATATCAGAGAAGTGCAAATCATGTATCGACCAACAATACAATAACCGTTATTGTACTTCCTGAACAACCATTGCATATCCATTACTTGTGCAAGGAGCACGGAAATGCAGATGGATTTTCTTTCAAGATAATAAATTATCTGTTTGTATTTTTTCTGACTATGAACATAAAGCTGTGATGAAACTGAGAGTTGCCTCAGTGACACATAAGCCCATTAGAAGGTTTGTTTGTTTGTTTTGAATTTCGCGCAAAGCTACACGAGGGCTATCTGCACTAGCCGTCCCTAATTTAGCAGTGTAAGACTAGAGGGAAGGCAGCTAGTCAGCACCACCCACCGCCAACTCTTGGGCTACTCTTTTACCAACGAATAGTAGTATTGACTATCACATTATAACGACCCCACGGTTGAAAGGTCGAGCATGTTTAGTGTGACGAGGATTCAAACCCGCAGCCCTCGGGTTACGAGTCGAGTGCCTTAACCACCTGGCCATGCCGGGCCCCGTTAGAAGGAAGTACCTCATAGATAACTTTCTAACAAAACTGATTAGCAAGTATCTCCAAGGGAACATTTGATGAAATCAAATCTAGTGTGAAACGGGTATAATTATGTGGTGAATAAGCTTGTCATATGTTTTCTACTCACTTAATTAAGCTACGATTTTTTTAAACCTTTGTGTAAATTGAGCCTTTTTTGTGCTTACTATAAAAAGTAACTAAGTTCTCATCTCCATAATTATTCACCTGACTAAATCAGTTACTACGTGCTACTCATCAGAATGGATTACTGCAAAATTACACCTGCTACAGATAATAATAGTGAACTTTTTCACTGGCACGTCAGATGATGTCTCGTGGATAACAACCCTTGTTGATACATATAATGAGAGTTCTCTTCAATTAAGTGGGTGGCACTGCGCTCCAGGATAATCTGACAATATATTTATGTCTATATAATGTCACGTTTTCTCTGTATAGAACTGAATACACACAGAATATATAGAACACAGAATGTATTATAGCATAATTTGCAACGCGTGACTAGATATATTGATCTATAACAATAAAGAGAAAACTGTAGCATGCATTCTAGTAAAGATTGTAATATACACGTGCCCTTTAATAACCTTGGTTATATTTATGAAGCGCTTCAGTAAAGACTGTTTCAATGTGTTTAGGCACAAGTCCAATACTTTTATATCATTCAAACTCACTCGCGGTTAAAAGAAATCATATTTTGTTTTCCAATATATTATCTGACGATCCTCCTGTTATTCTGCGGCTTCTACCCAAACATATAAAGAACAATCAGGGAAAATGAAAATATCACAACTATGATATTAGTATATCACAACTATAATATGAGTATATCACAACTATAATATGAGTATATCACAACTACAATCCACAAATATGATGCAGAAGATTTCACCCTTGGAAAACTGTATAAGAAATAGAGTTGTAAGAAGAGATACTCATGTAAACTTGGTACATACCTCATGTAAACTTTGTACATACCTCATGTAAACTTTGTACATACCTCATGTAAACTTTGTACATACACCTTTACCCATAGCAAAGACAATTACTAGATGTTTTCACCTAGTCATTCTCTAGGCTATAGGAAAATGAATTTATTTGCATTACATGATCTTAAAATTATTGGACAACAAGAAGTTTTATACCCAATACCCAGTTTATAGAAATGGTTCCACTGGCTGTATAAATGTTAAATAGTGGTTTGGATACTGTGCTATAGGTACTGCTCAGAATACATGCTGGCCAAGAGAGGCAAAGTTGAAAAAAGAAACTCAAGTTCTCCTATGGAACACATTGTTATCACATCTATTTGGTAATTATTAAAAGATACAGAGGTCCTCGAAATACAAACACTGCACTGCCACATAATTACACAAATATACCCATGTTGTCAGACAGACTTCATAATAGATTAACACATTACTTCTTTTAAAAATCTTAATAAAAATGAATCATTACGAACACTGAAAAACTTTATCATACGTGATAATAGCATGGCCTAGCGCGTAAGGCGTGCGACTCGTAATCCGAGGGTCGCGGGTTCGCACCCGCGTCGCGCTAAACATGCTCGCCCTCCCAGCCGTGCGGGTGTATAATGTGACGGTCAATCCCACTTTTCGTTGGTAAAAGAGTAGCCCAAGAGTTGGCGGTGGGTGGTGATGACTAGCTGCCTTCCCTCTAGTCTTACACTGCTAAATTAGGGATGGTTAGTGCAGATAGCCCTCGTGTAGCTTTGCGCGAAATTCCAAAACAAACCATATGACGAGTATTCAGCTTATCTCTCCTATATATGAGTTTGCGTTTTTTAAGACCAAGTAATTCAACTCCACAGTCATCATTGTTGATTGTTATATCACACAGAATCATTTGAGTAAGTTTTTCTACGTTATTGACATGCTGAATTCGAAATAATTTTTCGCATATAGTACTAATAATTTCTTTCTAAATATTTGTTATTTTGATGACTTCTACACTATTGAAACTGGTTTAACAGAAAACGTTTATTGAAAAAACAGGTTTTCTTAGATCTTCGCTAATTTCTTTCAAAAAATCACCATTCCGGAAAAACAGTCTAGATAGAGTGGATAAACAACAAAATAACCTATCCGTTAGCATAAAACTATCCACAAGTTGATGATACGTTCAAGTCGCAAAAGAGAAGAGAAACATATGCTTCTCAAAGGTAACAAGTCTCGTATCATGACCAGTTGAGAGTTCAACTATTATAAGCTGAACTGTTGTATGTGACAAAAAACAACAACAATATACCTCCAGAATATTTGAATATTTTTTGATAAGTGTGTGTTTTTCTTATAGCAAAGTAATGCCGGGCTATCTACTGTGTCAACCGACGGGAATCGAATAACCGATTTTAGCGTTATAAATCCGAAGACTTAACACTGTTTCAACGAAGTAATTTTGGATAAAAGAACGCTTTCTATATATTCTATGTTACAACGCTAAAATCAGGGGTTCGATTCCCCTCGGTGAGCTCAGCAGATAGCCCTTTGTGGCTTTGCTATACGAAAAACACACTATATATTCTATGAAAATATTTTTCTTTTTGCTTAATGACATTAACTTATACAATTTTTAACATTACACTGTTTTATTTAATTATAAAAATACTGATTACAGTCTTTCTTGCATTAAAGCAAACCTTAATAACTAATCCTTTCTGGTTTACTTTCTCTTCATAACAATACAGAGTTCTTATCACTTGTTAGATTTATGTTTTGACTGAACACGTGTAAGTTTAAATAACAAAAAAAAACAAATACATTTCCTCATTATAGCTTGTATCTTGAAATGTTCCTGTTTCAGAAAATAATAAATATAAAGAAAAGAAAACACTGGGAGGGGGGAAGTATGCATACTTCTACAAATTTCCTTTACGTACTTGTCTGACTAGATTTTCACTAACATCCATCACCAAATGCTCGGCTACTCTTGTCTGGATAGATGGACAAACTAAACGATTATCCCTCTAACTCTAATGTTTTCATATTATGAATCATGTCTTCTTTTTTTTTTAGGTTTTTCACACAAAGGCTGCGCACAGCCACTCCTAATTTTACTGATAAACAAGAGAAAAGGCAGCTTTAGTCACCAATGTCCACCGTCAAATGTTTGGCTACTCTTATATATCTGAATAGTGGAGTTTGACTGTCACTTTTAGTACCCCCATAGCTTGCCCCCCCGCTAGTACAGCGGTAAGTCTCCGGACTTACAACGCTAAAATCAGGGGTTCGATTCCCCTCGATGGGCTCATCAGATAGCCCTATGTGGCTTTACTATAAGAAAACACACATACACACACATAGCTTGGAGTTCTATGTTTTTATTTGTTTGGTTTTTATGACAACGGGACGCGAACAGTAAATACTCTGACTTACAAAAATTGTGTATCGGCGTACATAAACCTGAAATGGTAATTTAAACTGGTACGATATGAACTTAGCTACACATTTTTTTATTCTATTTCGAATGGATGGTATTCCTATAGGTTTCCAAGATTTAGAATCAGAATAGTTTTTGTTAGATTCCACATCTAAAGTGGTTATAATCACGATATCCATGGTTTGGAATTTGTTCCTATTCTCATACATATAACGAAGAACTTAAGTGAACAACAAAGTTTAAAAAAATATTTTTTTACAACGAATTAAAAAACGCCAGTGATGTAGTTAAAGGTGATGCAATCAGGACAACTCACCGATGGGTCTTTCATGTTGTAGGTATTCAAAGTAATCCAAATAAACTTATGGATTTCTATATCTATAGCTCGTCAGCACGGATATGCCACGAAAGAAAATTGCTCCGAGTAATTTGAAATGTTGAAAACGTCTCCGAAAAATTCGTTTCTCGTTTCTAAGAAACTTATGTTGTTGAATTTTCGCACAAAACAGTGGAGAGTTCTTTGCTCTAGCACCTTCTATTTTTTATGTGGTAGACTAGAGAGAAGGTAGTTAATCAACATCATCAATTGCCAATTTTTGGACTACCATTTTACCAACAAATATTAATAACAACCCCACAACTGAAAAGGGGATGTTTGTTCGGTGGTGGACGAGAAGCTCGTGTCTTTTATCTAGTCTTTCTTGTCGCTCTTTAGATGTTCAGAAGTGTCTTATAGCGGAAGTGTGTAATCGAGTTAATGCTTCTATGGTTTGATCGGAATGTACAGTGGTTAGTGGTAATATTACAATAAAATATTAAGTTTTAATATCAAAGTTTATTTTTTAGTTATAGTTCACCTGAACTACATCTTAGGCAAACAGTGGCTAAATAAACAGCCCAGAGGCTCCTCATTTCAAAGTACTGACCAGAGAGAAATGTAGCCAGTCGTCGGCACCTACTGCCTGAAGCGGCTAATCGTGATTGAACAACGGAATTGTCTATCACACTTACAATTACATTAACCACTAAACCCGCTCGCTTCTGAAAAGGAAGTGACGTAATCTCTTAGTAAACTCTGAAGCTACTGCTAAGATTCGTAACTTATTATTTTATCATAAAATACGCATTTTTATCCTAACATTTTCTTTACCAATGTGATAGCCTCTCTAGTGGCACAGCAATACGTCTGCAAACTTACAATGCTAAAAACCGGGTTTCGATATCCCTGGTGGGCAGAGAACAGATAGCTCTTTGTGCAGTTTTGTGCTCAATTGCAAACAACAAAAACTCTATTATATCTTAAATATCAAACTGGAAATCCGAATCAGTAGAAGACTGGTTAAAGGGATCATGACAATCCAACATTAAAAGTCAACATGATCAAACTTCGTTAGATCCGAATCGTTATATATTCTATTTTAATCAATTTTGTTTGAAAAAAACGTGTAAATTTAAGTCAATGTGGCTTGGCTATTAAACTCAGTAATGTCTCCATAATTGAGCCGAATTTTCCATTTGCTGTAGACTCGCTTCAAAAGAATTGTGTGTGTTTTCTTAGAGCAAAGCCACATGGGGCAATCTGTTGAGTTCACCTAGGGGAGCCCCTCGCTAGTACAGCGGTAAGTCTCCAGATTTACAACGCTAACATCAGGGGTTCGATTCACACACACGCACGCACGCACACACACACACGGAGGGAATTAAACCACTGATTTTAGAGTTGTAAAACCCGTTGTACCAGCGGGGAACGGAAAAAATTGTAAAGATGTAATACGACATTTTCCTTTGGGTGAACTCTGATTTCACCAGCATCGAACTGCAGTTTCCGTCCAAAATCCTTTTAAAGGAGTTATCACAGCAGCAACTTAACATTTCCTCTCAGGCACATTTCCGGATACACAATTTTATTATAATTAAACTGAATTCTTATTCAATATAAACTATTGTAAAGATATTTAATGTAAAAAAACGTGTTATTTAAGTATAAATTCAAACAATATTTTTTCGTTTATTTCAGTTCGGCCGTCGCGCCAAACATGCTCGCCCTTTCAGCTGTGGGGTCGTTTCAATCCAACTATTCGTTGGTAAAAGAGTAGCTCAAGAGTTGGTGGTGGGTGGTGATGACTAGCTGTCTTTCCTCTAGTCTTACCTTGCTAAATTAGGGACGGCTAGCACAGATAGCCCTCGAGTAGCTTTGTGCGAAATTCAAAAAACAAACAAACAAACAAACTATTTTAGTTCAGCAAAACAAATTTACGAAGAACGTTCGCGTGCTATCGTTTGTTAATTTACAGAGAGTTTCTACAGATTCTACACAAAAAAATAATTTATTATATTCACTGACTTAGAATGAAATTGTTTCGCGTCACTGTTTTAAGTTTTTTGCTGTTTGCACTTACGCTATTACCATCTAATTATATATTGAGAACATAAACATATATATATATAATCAAATTATCTGCAGGCGGTATAATTATTGCGTTCTTATACCATAACATGGTACAGTGTGTTTTATCATAGATGTTATTTCCTAACATTGTAACAAAAAGTACAGAAAGCATTATTTCGATGCGTTGATTTTGGGTGACCTTAATATATGACTAAATATAGTTGTTTGTTTTTAATGTTATTAATTCAAAACAACATAAAAAACTAAACACACGCTTCTTATTGGCTTAGTGGTAAGTTTAAAGATTTACAACGTTAAAAAGTGGGTTTTTGATACTTGTGGTTGGCACAACACAGATCGCTCGCAGTGTAGTTTTGCGCCTAATATTTTGTTTGTTGTTAGATTTGAAACAGACATGTTAATCATTTTCGAACTCTTTTACGGTTTACTTGACAACGATTCCTTCACCCTTGTTATTCACTTATAATTTTGATAGTATGCATGAAATATTAATTACTAACAAAATTTAAGAAAACAAAAACAGGTATTTCATTAATTACGACCATGATATCGCCAGTAAGGGCACGAAACATAAACCACCAAATTTCAAAGTTTCTGTTTCACAGAGCGAAAAAACGTAAGTCAACGTATAATTGAAGAAGGTTTTTCAATTAATCATACACCTTAGTTTATTTCACCATCTTGATGTACTCATTATTTTGCGAAATTTTTAATCACCTGTTGATGTCACGTAAACTAAACGAAACATATTTTTTTTATTATATTTTGAGTTCATTTTTATCAAACTTCATTCAACAGGTTACTAACGTATCTTTCAACTATTGTTTTCGTAACTCATCGGTAGCCTAGAGCTCTATGTAACATATTGATTACTTATATAAAATGCTCTCGACTCGTAATCTGAGGGTCGCGGGTTCGAATCTTTTTCACACCAAACAAGCTCACCTTTTCAGCCGTGGGGACGTTACAGTGTGACAGTCAATCCCACTATTCGTTGGTAAAAGAGTAACCCATGAGATGGCAGTGGGTGGTGACGACTAGCTGCCTTTCGCTAGTCTTACACTGCTGCCCTCCGCTAGCACAGCGGTAAGTCTACGGATTTACAACGATAAAATCAGGGTGTTTGCTTCCTTTCGGTAGGCTCAGCAGATAGCCCGATGTGGCTTTGCTATAAGAAAACACATACACACACTGCTAAATTAGGGATAGCTGGCGCAGATAGCACTCGTGTAGCTTTGCACGAAATTAAAATTAAACTAAACAAACCAAAATATTTAGAAATGCAGCTTACAACACTACCATCTCCCAATTCAATACAAATAATCCCCCAACAGTCCGAAAAAACGTACAATGTGGGGTGCAACAAGAACCACTTGTACTGAAAGTAAATGTAATATTTACAGTGTGAAAAAACGTACAATGTGGGGTGCAACAAAAACCACTTGTACTGAAAGTAAATATAATATTTACAGTGTGAAAAAACATACAATGTATGTAACAAAACCACTTGTACTGAAAGTAAATGTAATATTTACAGTGTGGAAAACGTACAAAACCACTTGTACTGAAAGTAAATGTAATATTTACAGTGTGAAAAAACGTACAATGTGGGGTGCAACAAAAACCACTTGTACTGAAAGTAAATGTAATATTTACAGTGTGAAAAAACGTACAATGTGAGGTGCAACAAAAACCACTTGTACTGAAAGTAAATGTAATATTCTTCTTTGAGATAAATTGCATGACGTCAAGGAAAAACTGGTTTCTCGGTCAATTGTTGAACAAATACTTGAATGTTATTATACCATACAAGATATAACGTTTATCCTATTAAATAAATAACTTCACTTTTTTTTTTTTTTGTATTCCTGTCAACTGTCTGTTGTGATTATAATCGGAGCCTTAGACAGGTAATGCTATTAAGTGTTAAATATCAATTTAAAAAAGAAAAAGCTTCAGAACCATCGCCGAGTAGCATAGCAGAGTTGATATTTCGTGTCCAAAAAGTGCTGCAGGGTCTGTATTAACGTATTAATCGTGAGAATATCCTTTTTTGTTGTTTTTGTTCAGATCCTGAAAGAAATAAACGACCAAACATCAGTAATGAACAAAATTAGGTTGAAGCAAAAATATTTTTGCTCTGTTCCGCTTTTGCATTTACATTAAATATATGAACATGTTTATATGTACGTATATCTGTTACTGAGTATATAAGACCTATAATTTAAATGTTTGGAACTAGATTTATCTCTAGTTTCTGCTTCACAGAACACTGTGAACCAGTAAAGCCCATTATGCACTGCCCGATTTGATCATCTGTGTTACGATATTCGAGTCGTCTTCGTGAATATGTGATGCAATGAAAGTCGATTTTACATAAGTGTCTGAAATATATCACTCGGCTTACATGGTTTAAATACGTTTAATATTTCACAGTATTTGCGTCAGATATCATAGTGGTTTTAAACTGGATGAGTGGCTCACTAGGGTTCAGGATGAGTGTGTGCGTGTTTTCTTATAGCAAAGCTACATTGGGCTATCTGCTGTGTTCACCGAGCAAAATCAAACCCTAATTTTAGCTTTGTAAACTTATAGCTGACTCAACCGGGGGATGGTTCAGGATGAATTAATATTACATGGTAAATGAATATTATTATTAATTAAATTACGGACATGAATGTAATTTTATACATCGCATTGCTGATAGTATTGTGTTATAGATAATTAACGGCTAATCTCGGGATTTAGTCATTTATTGAAAAAAAAAAACCTTTTCGTAATTTGACCTCGTCAAAATTATAAAAGGTCGAAATGAAATGTAACTTCTGAATTTAGAGTTGTGAGACGTGAAACACCAAATAAGCAAAAACGAAACAGTAGAGAAACTTCTGCTTCTTCCTTTCAGCGAAACGACTTAAATCACAAAGTCTAAAACACGAAACCCACAAAGAATAAAGCAGAAAAAAGATACAGTTGCTTTGGTATTGATACTTACAGAGAAGCGACGATTATTTTTGCTTTAAAGAAACTGAACACTTTAGGACTTTTCTTCTGACACACAAATAATACACGTCTCTCAAATGACCCCTGAGTTTGAGAATATCTGTTTCTCACGTACTAATTTAAAAGTTGTCCAGATATCTGAGCAGCGCCTAACTGTTCCTCGTTGTCACTCTTAAAGTTTGTTTGTTTGTTTTTGAATTTCGCGCAAAGCTACACGGGGGCTATCTGCGCTAACCATCCCTAATTTAGCAGTGTAAGAGAGGAGGGAAGGTAGTTAGTCATCACCACCCACCGCCAACTCTTGGGCTACTCTTTTAACAACGAATAGTGGGATTGATCGTTACATTATAATGCCCCCACGGCTGAAATGGCGAGCATGTTTGGTGTGACAGGGATCTGAACTCGCTACCCACAGACTACGAGTCGAGTGCCTTAACCACCTGACCATGCCGTGCCTATACTGTGGAGGTGCCGGGGTCACTTTTGAAGTACATTAGGTTCTCATATTGAACAAAAGATGTCAGTTACAGGTTAGTCGACTTCCTCTGCGATTTCTGTCTTCAAGTACAATGATCTTGATAGTTCAATACGACTTTCAATTATCTATCAGCTTTAGACTGCTAGTTTATAAGGCCTGACTTGATACTGAAAATTTAACTTGGAGACTATGATTAGTTTTTCTCGCGAGTCAGTATAATTTATAAAGCTTCGAATACTTCCTTTTTTAAATGCTTCCTCCATAAAAACGAAGAAAAATCAAAAATAAACAAAAAAATTGTTCATAAAGTTCACTGTCAACAGCCCCCATTAGAGCAAGAGCAACAGTAACTGATTTAACTGTTTAACGCAACTTGTGAGACAAAATAAAAATGAAAGGTATAATCTAATGCATTTTAGTAAAAACCTTAATTCGCGCATATTACAGTTTGACGTGTTTTTAATACAGTGTTATACATGTAACAGCAGTTCACTTTAAACTATTTTGCCACAATATGACTCCTTTTGTTAAATTTTGAGAAATTCTGTAGTACTGTTATATATATGTGTCGATGCTATACCAACATCTCTACAAACAAACATATAAATATAGTAGTTGCTTACACTAATAAAAAAAGCACAAAAAATGGTGGTCGTACATAGTTATCTAACTTTATATTAATAAAAATAACTTTTTCGAAAGTGGTCACCTGTAAAGATTAAAACTAAGCGAATTAATCGATATAACCGATTACCTGTAACCAACGGTTAAATCGTTTGTCACGAAAATGATCAATTGATAGAAATTAAGGTTTCCAGTCATTTACTGTTCTCGATTATTCCAGCTGTCCAAGTAACCGATATACTGTCATTAAGTTTGTTTGTAGTTAAGCCCAAAACTACATAATTGGAAGAGGAGAGGTGATTTGAAGGCCTTGGGTTCATTTCCCATTTCCGTTAAACTTGTTTCTCATTATTACAAGGGGGCCGGGCACAGCGGTGGTTAAGGCGCCCGACTCGTAATTTGAGATTCCCGGTTTCGAATCCCCGTTACACCAAGCATGGTCGCCCTTTCAGTCTTGTGGGCGTTATAATTTAACAGTCAATCCCACTATTCGTTGGTAAAAGAGTTGACGGTGAGTGGTGATGACTAGCTGCCTTCCCTCTAGTTTTACACTGTTAAATTAAGGATGGCTAGCGCAGACAGTTTTCGTGCAGCTTTGCGCGAAATTCAAAATTTACAAATTATTACAAAGCTATTAAAGCTATCCAACACTGTCACAAATTTTGAATTAATGAATAGAGGTGTGACAACTAGCAGACAAGCACCTAATACCAACTTTCTAGTTTCTTAAATATTATATAAAGTGTAAATATACTATTTGTTTCTTTTTTTTTTGCACTGTACGTATTAATTAATGTTGTTTGATAAGGTGCAGATCTAGTAGGGTCTAATGGATATGGACCTCTCCGGTTTTTCAGGAATTAATAACAATATTGTTTAAGGAAGTACGGATCTAGGATGTTGAACCCTTCTGCCAATTGTTTTCATAATCGGTAATTGTTCTATCTAATGGTATGTAATAATGCGCGAATCTCAAAGCTGTGTACCGTCATTTAAGGTGTGTGTTTTAGTAGAATTGTAAAGTAAAGTGTGTGTGTGTGTGTGTTTGTTTGTATTTTGTTATAGCAAAGCCACACCGGGCTGTCAGCCGAGTCCACCGAGGGGAATCGAACCCCTGATTTTAGCGTTGTAAACCCGTATACTTACCGTTGTATCAGCAGGGACTTGTAAATTAAAACGCTAACTATTCAATTAAAGTAAAATAACTAATTTCGTATTATAAAGCCGTTTATTTCTGGTATAAATATTTACAAACATAAAATTTGTTTTTTATCACGTATAAATCTTTTTAATTTTCAAAAACGCTACGTTTTGCTTGATTCACTAAACGTATCAAACGGTTACAACTGAATAATGAAACAAAACCGTTAACCTTTATAATGTTTTTGTTGAGTACAAAGCGCTATCTGTGATCTGCTCACCACGGTTATCTAAACCCGGTTTCTAGTGGTACGAGTCTGTATTACTAGTTTCTTCTATTTTAAAACTGTTTTCTGTTTTGTTCTTTGTCTTTTTGGCATTTTTTAGATTTCGCAATTTGTTTAAATTGTTTCATGCAAACAGATCGAAACAGCTGTTATATATCTTCTGTTTCATTGTTGTTGTTTTTTTTATTTGACAATTTACTTTTCGCAATTAGAGCAAAGTAATTTGCACAAAAACCGAAATAACATTTCGTTTCGGTCTTTCGCAATTTTAAAATGGTGAAATCGCGAAACAATTGTTTTTCTCGATAAATGATTAACTATTGAGATTGAATGTAATATATGCATATCCTACTCAGTTCTTTACTTAACTTTATTAAGAAAGACTGCAGTAAAGCTATGCTTGTCAGTCACACTTGCATACACATAAATGATTTTATCTACACACCCGAACAACTTTATCCATAAAAACTAACTGTAGTTAAAAAAAAACCTCTTCAACTAAAAACAAAATACAACGTCTGAATTTAGACACCAACTTCGTTAATTTAGATACGAGCATTTTTATTTCTTTTTTCCTGTCGTTTTCGATTTTAATAGGTGTGTAACCTGATTTTGTGGTTGCGTTAAGGCAAAATCTACTAATATGTTGTATATTATTTATGCCTGCATACATGATGCGGAAGACCTTGAATTTGTTGGCCCAGCACGGCCAGGTGGTTAAAGCACTCGACTCGTAATCCGAGGGTCGAGGGTTCGAATCCACGTCACAGCAAACATGCTTACCCTTTCATCCGTGGGGGCGTCATAATGTAAGGTCAATCCCACTATTCGTTGATAAAATAGTAGCCCAAGAGTTGACAGTGGGTGGTGATGACTAGCTGCTTTCCTTCTAGTCTTACACTGCTAAATTAGAGACGGCTAGCGCATATAGCCCTCGTCGTGTAGCTTTGGGCGAAATTCAGAACAAACCCTTTAATTTCTATAATTTTAATTAGCAATTAAAAAATTCGTCTGGTAGTTAAATTGGTAATCAAGATTTAATTTCAAGTAATTTTCTATAGCCCTCGCTATCGGATCAGCGTCAAGTCTGTGGGCTTATAATACTAAAAATCTGGTTTCAATACTCGTTGTGCACATCTCAATGATAGGTTAGAAAACTATTGTCTAAGTTACTTTAATTTTGTTACTTTAAATCATAAAAACAATTATTACAACCCCCTTTTAACTGTATCACGTCACGAAAGCAAATTGGTTGTCAAAGCATCGTTGTGTGACGTGTAATTCGATAAGTTCATTAAGGAATGGCCCGGCATGGCCAAGCGTGTTAAGATGTGCGACTCGTAATCTGGGGGTTGCAGGTTCGCATCCCCGTCGCGCCAAACATGCTCGCCCTTTCAGCCGGGCGTTATAATGTGACGGTCAATCACACTATTCGTTGGTAAAAGAGTAGCCCAAGAGTTGGCGATGGGTGGTGATAACTAGCTGCCTTCCCTCTAGTCTTATACTGATAAATTAGGGACGGCTAGCACAAATAGCCCTAGAGCAGCTTTGCGCGAAATTCAAAACAAACAAACCATTTTGTTGGAAAAGGGTTTTTAATTTCGAACAAGCTATCACAATTTATCACTCTTGCCGAACAACCTGACAGCCATTTTCTTGTACTGATAAATTAGGGACGGCTAGCACAAATAGCCCTCGAGTAGCTTTGTGCGAAATTCAAAAACAAAACAAACAAACAAACAAAGCGATTTCACAACGACACTTTACACCAGTATCAAAACGAAGCCACTTTTTGTTTTAAATGAGTTAAAAGTTTCTTTTTTTTATTGTTGTGTTCTATTTACCGTGTACTTATATGTATTTGGGGAAGCAATGAATAAACCAAGGAAAATTTTCTTTAACATTGTTTTTAAATATTTTTGTTAACTTTAGTTGTACGTTCATCTGTCTGATAGTTTTTGGTTGACTAGCCTGTAGGTCGCTAGATTTATTATCTCGTCTATAAGAAGGTGTAAAAAAGGACAATTCATCTCGCTACATTATCCTTAATAACGTTTAACAGTTCTAAAACTATATGAACCTCCCGAAGGTAATCTAGATCTGAAAGTGAGATTTGTTTCCTTTAAAAAAATCACATTCGTAAAAAGGGCGTTAAATTCCCTCTGGCAAGAAAGGCTACAATTGTTTAGTTTGGCCTAAAACAAATTACAGTTGTCAGATAGGCAGATAACCTAGGATATTTAATTACTATTATTGAGATTTTGTATGACAATAAAAACAGCTCAACTGAACCTGTCACACTCTCCTATAACAGCAGGTAAGATTTGACGAAGTTTTTTTGTGTTTAACAGTAATCTCAGGTAACGATAATCGAATCATCTCAAAGCATCAAGACGGATCGACTGTTGCTACCCTAAAACAAAACAAAGATAACACTATTATACTTCACAGATAAGCGGCCTAAGTCACTTGTTAACTTGGTGGTGCCCATTTCCTTTCTCAGTGGTAGTAATAAAGTAAAAAGGATAAAAATTACATAAACACGTAAAAAAGTAGAAAAGAAAATTCTATGTTTTAGGAACAGCATAAATGGAAAAAAAATCGAAATAAGCATATTACTATTTTATTATACCATACAATGATTAGAAATCATGTTGACGTATATATAATATACGTACAAATTAAGCAATTATGAGAAAGGATATTCAGAACAGTAGGATTTCGTAGAAAATGTTGAGCAGTAAAGGAAAGCCTATAAGATGAAGCCATTGATTACAAAATTGTATTAATAACAGTTTAATTATTAACCCAGTTGGTTTACATGGTTTTAATAACTGAAATAGGCTTAACTTAACTATTCTTGATACTGTTTTGCAAAATACTTTTTGACTTTTTCACCTTTTTGCGTAATTTTCTGTTGTTGTTTTTTCTCAGAATCATTTTTTTCCATTACCTTTTTCTCGGTCTCCCCCACCCCTGTTGTCCAGATTCATTCTTTCATAATTTAGTGGTGAAACACTAAAAGAAGACAATTAGTCGACACCATCAACTGCCAGTTCTTGGGCGACTATTATTTTATCAACAAATAGTACACACAGTTATGACTTGTGAAAATATCGGAAAATTAATTCGTTTTATCAATGCTGGCTGTCTCACCAACCATTGCAAGGTGTTAGATTAACTGGTACTGAAAAATAAAAATTTGAACAGCTCTTTAGTCTCAACTTAAATCATTCCAAGCCTAATCATAGCCAATAATATTGGATACAAACGTACGAGATAAAAGTAAACAAAACCCATTTCATTGTCAACTTCTAGTACCTCCCCCCCCCATTACGTGTTTGTTGTATTTAGTGCAAACATTTTCAAGGGCAATAGATGGTAACCGTCCCTAATTTTGAAGTGATAGAGTAGAAAAAAAGCAACTAACAAACACCACCTATCACCAGCTCTTGGGCTACTCTGTTACCAAGCGATAGTGGGATTGATCGATACATTATAATACTCCCTCAGCTGAAAGAGTGAGCATGTTCAATGACGGGTTTTGATCTGGTGAACCCATAAATTTGCGAGTTAACCGCTCTAACGACTTGACCAAATTGAAATTAAACTCTATAGATGTAAAAAGCAAGAAATATTTTTAGACGAAAATATTTAAAAATGAAATTAGAAAACAATTAAATTTGAAAAGTTAATAAACTTAAAAAAATTAAAATCTGAGAAAAGATTAATATTTTATAAAAATGACTGAGTATTGGTGTATTTAAAGTAGGAAACATGTTCTCACTATAAGCTTGTAACAACTGCTACATCTCTATTATTCATATCTTATTAAAATGGCTACGATGTAAATTAATTAATTTTTAAATATTCTTTAATAATATTTCAATTAAGCACCTGAAAAAACAAAATACTTTACGTACGTATTTTAGTAACTCATCAACATCCAATTGTCGTAACTACCATTTGTTGAATGGATTCGAACCCGCGACCTATAAATTGCAAGTTGAATGTTCTAACCATCAAAGTGTATTTTCCATTGAATATCATTTAAATATTTAATTAAAGTCTTCATTCGAAGATAAATTATATATAAAATGTAACAGTCAAGTTCGCCATTTTTTTTCTGAACACGGTATTTGTCAGGGTTTCGTCAAAATAATAAAAAACTGTTTTTCTACAGTTACGTTTTGACAATCTTATAAGTCTGTTTGGAAAAGGTCTGGCATGGCCAGGCAGTCAAGGCACTCGACTTAGTCACGACTTAGACTCCTGTTAGTCTTACGCTGCTAAATTAGGGATGGCTAGCGCTGATAGCCCTCGTGTAGCTTTGCGCGAAATTCAAAACAAACCAAATTATTTGGAAAACTTAATGGGTAAATATTCTTTCTGTCGCAAATAAAATAGTTACCAATCTTATCTCTATTACAGTTAGTATAGAATATGTTCAGGTAATTTTCCATACATTTTCGTTATTGTTTTTTTTTTGTTTGTTTAGTTATGACGGTTTCGTTAACTGTATCTCGAAAGGTCGTAAATTCTGCTAATCCTTGTAATGCAGTACACGTTATACACAGCAACGGTTAGAAATTTGATTGTTTGTTTTGAATTTCGCGCAACGCTGCACAAGAGCTATCTGCACTAGCTTCCCTAATTTAGCAGCGTAAGACTAACAGGAAGGCAGCTAGTCATCACCACCTACCGGCAACTATTGGGCTACTCTTTTACCAACGAATAATGGGATTGACCGTAACATATAACGTCACCACGGCTAAAAGGACAAGCATGCTTGGTGTGACGGGGAGGCGAACCTGCGACCCTCAGATTGCTAGTCGAGTTCGATAACTACCTGGCCAGGCACAAAGTTTAAAAGGGAATCCGTTTTCAACATATTCGGTAGAAGCAGAACAGCTCAGACTGTGGAGTTATAAGAGTAAAAATTTTCGAGATTGCATCTAAAACTTAACAGAAACTTTCACTTGGTAAGTGACGGTAGTGGTTACGAAAGAACGTGGAATTAGACTTAGACTAAACGAAAGTTTAAGTCAAAACGTTCGTGAGCTTTGTGTCACACTTCGAAAAACACAGTTGTTTTCAAGGGTAAGATGGCTAAACAACTGGAATCACATAACTTTACTCTCCATATAACATCTGTCAAGCCATCCTGGGTAGCTTCATTGCGTCGGGAAGTCGGAGGATAGAGGTTCACAAATATTTATATTCTTTCTATGATTCCTCTAGAACTTTGAATTCTATTGGCTCTGCATCTGCCACTTCCTTGGGTGGAACGAGCTCATTTCAAAGGATGGCAGACGTACTTGAACAAATCGGTGTGAGTTGGAATTCTCTCCCTTGTAGATGTTATTGAGAATAGTCAGTAAAATATTTAGCTTGAAATGATGGTAAATCGTATTTTGTTTTGACTTGTAACATATGAACAAATGGTACATAAATAAATGGCACTCTAAGCTTAAAAACTAAGTATTAAGTAATCTGTTGAAGAGCTTCATTTACACATGTTTCTGACAGTAAATCTCACTATAGTGTATTAGTGTTGTTTCTTACAACAAAGCCACCTCGGCTATCTGCTGAGTCCACCGAGGGGAACTGAACCCCTGATTGTAACGTTGTAAATCTGCAGATTTACCGCTGTACCAGCTGAGGACTCTCATCATAGTGTATGGGGGATAAAATTCCTCTATAATTTTTGGTTCAAATTTCCGCCATTATAAATTGAAAAATTATAAACATAAATATTTATGCTATAAAATTTCAATTTTAAATATATTTTTACCTATGTTGTATATTGTCTATCTGAGCTGCCGATACAGGTAACTAATTAACAGGAAGAATTTAGGCCTATCAAGACTTGAAAATAATATATTCCAAACTATTTCTGTTTAACATATGCATAAACAAAAAAGTTTGAAACGATTCATCATTAATTCTAAATAATGATTAAGTAATCACATAGTGTTTGTTTCATGAACACTTTATTTTTAAGCTGTGTAAATATATGAGATATTTGGTATAAATGGATTTACTCGTACCCGTTTCTTAAATATTTCGGCGTCTCGACTGCATTACTTTGACCTGAGCGAGGCATTTGTATAAATATAGCAAAGTCGTCGCCCTCTACAAACAAGTAATAAACAAACTCATAAAATCATACAAGTTGTTTTCAAGTATTTTTTTCTGCGCCTTTAAATAGAAACGGTGATATAAACCTAGTTAAAAACATTCTCGCCTTCTGTGGCCTATAAACTATTATTCAAATCTCGTTAAGATAATTTAGTTATTGGGCCTTTGTACTGAGTACGTTTACATTAATTATATTACGTAAGTATTTCATACCTCGTCACTCTTTTATAAGGAAACTGGTATAGAAAGGAGTTCCAAAGTGGATACGCTTGACTAGCAATCTAGATTTTACAATGAGATATTGTAAGCATAAGGAGCAGCTAAAAGCAGTTCAATGTAATTGGGTCTGGGGCATGCGCCCCCTTCCAGAAAATGAATACAAATCTATAATTTACAGGTACTGTAAACGTCAAGTTTGTAAAAGTGGGGATGCTGTAACACTCACGGTTCCGACGCTACCCTTTTAAGGGCCCGGTATGGTCAGGTGGTTAAGGCACTCGACTCGTAGTCTGAGGGTAGCGAGTTCGGATCCCTGTCACACCAAACATGCTCGCCCTTTCAGCCGTGGGGGCGTTATAATGTATCGGTCAATCCCACTATTCGTTGGGAAAAGAGTAGCCCAAGAGTTGGCGGTGGGTAGTGATGACTAGCTGCCCTCCCTCTAGTCTTACACTGCTAAATTAGAGACGGCTAGCACAGATAACCCTCGAGTAGCTTTTTGCGAAATTCAAAAAACAAACAAACAAACAATTTGTTTCAGCGTAAACCCACACAATGGTTTCTTGAGTCTTGTTGGTCGCCTCGAGACATCGAACTCAAATTCAAGCGTTGCAAATACGTAAACTTAACAGCGTTCAGCCACCGAAGGAAACATTAAATTGTGGCAGTGCTCATTATATATTTGTGCAAAAATTGTGTGAATAATTAAATAAGTACAACTTGCACATTACGGGCAAATAAATATAATTTATTTGAAGAATTCTCATGGTAAAACTGTCCATATAGAGATACACTGTTCTTATATTCTTTCCTTTTCCAAAAACTTTTCAATCTATTACCATTCTTTAAATTCTCAATCAACTGACTTGAAACTTGGTAGGATTGTACCTTGGATTAATATGTTTTGTTTGTTTGTTTTTTTTGGAATTTCGCACAAAGCTACAGGGTTAATATGCACAAACGTACTTTTCTTTAAGGTTTTTTTTAAGGATTTAATACGATGGAAGTTCAAGCAACCCAAAAATTTATATTTTTGAGTTCATATGAAGTTATATTGATAGCGATTAAAATGAAAACGGACACAAATTAAAAATTTTCATGTGCCCAACATACTGACATAAAGAAGTTCCATGTGATTATTTTGAGTCTTTTTAGGCCGTTTTTGACCACGTTACGTGGAATTAGTTACAAAAATGCTTTTCTATATGTACTACATTTTGACAAACAATAGGGTTGGACTTGCCCCTTTTGAATAATTATATGTGGTCGAGATGTCCCAAAAAGTATACTTTTTGAACATTTTGACCGTTTCTCCGCTCATATTGGCCAATTTGCAAAGAATTTGGTACAAAGAACTTTTTTTTTACAGGTCTCAAACAGAAATATAGACAGTTTTGGGATTTTTGTCGTTTGCTCAGTTTTAAGCGTGCAGTGATGCATATTACAAATTTGTATTTATTAATTTATTAGACATACGTTGTCCAAATTACATCATCTGTACTACCAATATGTCAGTTTATATTCACTTCACAGGAGGAGAAGAGTCGGTTTTTAAATACTAGCTAACACTATGATTTTCTGGCCACCACGCTATTGGCTAAGACTATTTGTTTTGTATACGCATGACAAATTAGACTCGACAAAAATTTAATACGAAGTGTATTAAAATCTGCATACTTTTTTAGTGTTAGCTTAACCTCTTTGAAACTGTCAGATCAGTAAGGTTATTTTTAAAACAACATCAGAAGACAAGTCAATAACATGATTCTTAAAGTAATTTTTCAATGCGATACTTCTAGTATTTGTCGCTTCTTCTCAATTACCTCTTTGTGAAAATTAGCTTTACCATTTAACGGTTGGAGTTTAATATTGGTTAAGCTAACATTGCGTCACCGAAACCGGTCGGCTTGAAGTAGCTCTTATCTTTCATTGTGCCAACAAACATCGTTTTGTTTTTTACTAGTCAGTTATATGGTTTATAAACGTTTCCTTATTCAAGTCAGAGGATAACGAAGTGTTCTCGCTTTCTTCCTGTTGTTTAACAAAAGCCCAACTGGATGTCATGTTTTCAAACACTCCACACCAATCGCATGTCTCGGAAACTTCTCTGCTATTTACAAAAGCTCTTAACGTTGGAAAGATTTCAGAATTTTGATATGATACATATTTTTAATGTTATGACTTTGCTCTTACATTATTATTAACAACTGTAAAAACTTTTAAAATGTGATTACCGAGTAACAAAAACTTACTGATGCATTCTTGTTTTTCGTGTTATATACGTCAATAGGTAATAATTGTATCAGTCACATAATAACATTTTAGCTACTTCATTCTCTTTGGTTATTAAACACAAAGCTACATAATGAACTGTACCTGTCGCGAATATCAAAACCTGACTTTTAGTGTACGGCTCGATCATTGACTTGGAATCAATAAAAACTGCGTTTGTTTTTAAGTCTTTTATTGAATTGTGTTTGTTTGTTTTGAATTTCGCACAAAGCTACTCGAGAGTTATCTGTGCTAACCGTCCCTAATTTAGCAGTGTAAGACTAGAGGGAAGGCATCTAGCCATCACCACCCACCCCCAACTCTTGGGCTACTCTTTTACCAACGAATAGGGAGATTGACCATCACCTTATAACTCCCCCACGGCTGAAAGGGCGAACATGTTTGGCGCGACTGGGATGCGAACCCGCGACCCTCAGATTACAAGTCGCACGCCTTAACACGCTTGGCCATGCTGGGCCCTTAAAAGGGTTCGTCCATTTAATTGTGTAATCCGGTCATAGTTTTGCACCTAGTTTCGGCTGTTTGCTCTGGTTCCGTCTTCGCTATAAAAAGAATATCCCTTCACCGGGGAGCAGGCTTGAGTGATCGATGTCACTGCTGATTGTCTAACTCTCCCCGGCATGGCTAGGTGGTTAAGGCGCTCGACTCGTAATCCGAGGGTAGGGGGTCGAATCCCTGTCACACCAAACATGCTCGACCTTTCAGCTGTGGGGGCATTATAATGTTTCGATCAATTACACTATATTCGTTGGTAAAAGAGTAGCCCAAGAGTTGAAGGTGGGTGGTGATGACTAGATGCCTTCCCTCTAATCTTACATTGCTAAATTAGGGACGGCTAGCGCAGATAGCCTCGAGTAGTTTTGCGCAAAATTCGAAAAACAAACAAATAAGTCTAACTTCCAATCTCTAGGCGTACGTTATCATGGCAAATATTTATTATTTATTCATATGTGCATCTAATATCAAATTGTTGAAAAATATTATATTTTATTTAAACATATTCTAAACTGCTTGCCAGTTCGGGTGGTTTAACTGACAGATCCATGCATGGAAATTAATAATAATAAACGAAGACCTTTCGTCAGTGGTAGTGTCAACCAACATCTTCAAACGCTCTCATAAGGTTATATCTTCAGTAACTAACATAGGCAATGCATGAATAAATCAGAATTGTCTGATAGTTAGAAATAAACCGCTGGCCAAGATCTTAAGGCCAATGAACATAAAGAAAAAATATGCATTTTGCGTTGTTAGACTCAACCACCTATTTGAGTAGAGCTTCGACAGATGAAGACAAGAAAAGGGTGGTCCAACGAAGACACTAGCTTTGACCTTTGCCTCAGACAGCTTAAGGAAGAAGTCTCGAAGATTCTTGAAGGTTGCAGAATCCTCATCAAGAGCTGTGACAAATTGTTTCATGAGACTCAGTTTTTTGTGCAATGGTGGGAACAACACCTTCAGATAGATCTATGTGTTTACTTAGGCATCTAGAACTAAAGAGAAGTGCTGAGTGGTGAGCTCCTGTATATATATTATTATGGAAAGTTCTAGAAAATTCTCGTAAGTTCTATAACATTCTAGAAAATTCTCGTAAGTTCTATAATATTCTAGAAAATTATTGTAAGTTCGAGAAAATTCTCTATCAGCTACTCAGCACTGAATCTACCTGGAATGTTCTGAAAAATGGGTAAATTTGAAAATTTCATTACCCAGGTCACAAAAGATTGAAGAGAAAAATAGGTCTTTTCCATTTACTTTAGGCATAAGTAATTGGGAAATAACACTTTCTGCTCAGGAACAAGAAAAAAGTAAAAATGTTGTTACACAGTGTAATAAACAACAATTAACAAATAACAATCGATGATTATGTGTGGGCAAAAAATAACGTGATGGCCGATCTTTAATTATAACATGTGTTGTACCTTTACGTATCGTACCCTGCTGGTACAGCGGTAAGTCTACGGATTTACAACGTTAAAATCAAGGGATTCGATTCACTTCGGTGGACACAGCAAATATCCCGATGTGGCTTTGCTAAAAGAAATACACACACTCCATTGCGTATCAATGTTATTTAAAAATACAAAAGTTTTAAACACGTACTGCATATATGCTGGTATTAAAAGAGTTTAAAAAATGCTACGTTTCCCAAAAAAATTTACACATAAGTATAATAATCACATTCATAATTAGAAGTGTGTTTTTAACTACAAACCAAAATAATCAGTTTCGACATTTTGTCCACCGATAAAAATATAAAATTTGTATATCCTTCTTAAGTCTTATATGTCTATATACAGTCATGTAAAAAAGTTAGGACACCATATGAAAGCCTGTGTATTTTTGTAACATTTTTGGATATATAGATATTTAATCTCAATTTTAAAAATACTGAGAGATTATAGGAATATAACTAAACAATTGAAACTGAAAAAAAAAGAGTTTTCAAGATCTTCTGTAAATGTAATTCTACAAAAATGCATATTCTAACTGAGGAAAAAGTCAGGACACCCACACATTTATTCCCACTTAAAATGACTCAACTCACACACAGGTGTATCATACCAGGTGCACATGATTAGAAGATCGTTACTCAGCATTTTGAATGAGGCTTGCCCTATTTAAACCTCAGACATTTAGTTTGATATGCTCCTGACTGTTGAAGTGAGAGTGAGCACCATGATGAGAGCAAAAGAGCTGTCTAAGGCCTTCAGAAAGAAAATTGTGTCAGCTTATGAGTCTTGTCAGTGATTTAAAAAGATACCAAAAGATTTTGAAATCAGCCATTCCACTGTCCGGAAAATAGTCAACAAGTGGAGGACTTTCAAAACAACTGCCAACACGCCCAGGTCTGGTCGTCCAAACAAGTTCACCCCGAGAGCAGACCGCAAGATGCTAAAAGAGGTCTCCAAACACCCTAATATGTCATCACAGAACCTACAGCAGGCTCTGGCTACTGTTGATGTGAAAGTGCATGCCTCTACGATCAGAAAGAGACTGGACAAGTTTAACTTGCATGGGAGGTGTGCAAGGAGGAAACCTTTGCTCTCTAAGAGAAACATCACGGCCAGACTGAAGTTTGCCAGAGAGAATGTAGACAAAGACCAGGACTTCTGAAATAATGTTATTTGGACAGATTAGTCCAAAATTGAATTATTTAGACACCAGAACAGAGGACATGTTTGGCGTAAACCAAATACAGCATTCCAGGAAAAAAACCTCATACCAACTGTGAAGCATGGAGGTGGAAGTGTCATGGTTTGGGGCTACATTGCTGCAGCAGGACCTGGACAGCTCACAATAATAGAATCCACCATGAATTCTACTGTGTATCAGACGGTGCTTGAGGATCATGTGAGACCATCTGTACGAAAAATAAAGCCGAATAGAACTGGACCCTGCAACACGACAATGACCCAAAACATACCAATAAATCCACCAAGGACTGGCTGAAAACTAAGAAATGGAGAGTCCTGGAATGGCCGAGTCAAAGCCCAGATCTTAATCCCATTGAGATGCTGTAGGGTGACTTGAAACGGGCTGTACATGCAAAAAACCCCTCAAACATCTCACAGCTGAAAGTATTCTGCATTGAGGAGTGAGGCAAACTTTCTTCAGACCGATGTCAAAGACTGGTAGATGGCTTCAAGAAGCGTCTAACTGCAGTTATTTCAGCCAAAGGGGGTAACACTAGCTATTAGGGGGTAGGGTGTCCTAACTTTTTCCTCAGTGTAGAATTACATTTACAGAAAACCTTGAAAAGTCTTTTCTTCAGTTTTAATTGTTTAGTTATATTCCAATAATCTCTCAGTATCGTTGAAATTGAGATTAAATATCAATATATCCAAAAATGTTACAAAACTACACAAGCTTTCATATGGTGTCCTAACTTTTTCACATGACTGTATAGTAAACAATGAAGCTTATAACATGTAAGTTATTTACGCTCTTGATCAATCCGAATAACTGGTCCTGTGTTTGTTTTCGGTGTTTGAAAGTGTCAGTTTAACAGAAAACAACAGTATGCCGCAAACAGAATGTTGTGTTCATTTGTGCAAAAATCGTGGTGGGCACAGATTTTCTTTTAATAAGAGTAAGGGAAGAGAGAGTGTTCAAAAACTCTGGATTCTGGCCATCAGAAGAGCTGATCCTCAGGCCAAGTTTCAGAGATATCAGCTATTTCAAATGACTGAGCATAATGATTGTAGACAGAGCCCTTTATCATTTGCGACTACTACTAAGCTGTTTATTATTATATTATTATAAAAACTATTATTATTTATTACTGCTATAGATTGCTCATTTATGACTGTGTTTTGTGTATTTAATAAATAAATGTAAAAAATTTATTTTGAAATTCTTTTTCATATTCTGAATTCTTACTAATAAATGTCGTTATCTGCATCGTTTTTGTCATCGCCTCAGCCTTTTGTTGGTGAGATGCCGATTTTGTATGTCTGGAACAATCGTTTATCCCGCCATGCGCCACAGAAAAATCGATGTGACAAACTGTACAAAATGTATGACTGTCACTGACTTTTGATGCAATGACCGGATAATCTGCACTATACTCTTTCCTAAATTTTTGATTCACAGTTTTAGTCCTTTTAGATTTGCCAGAAACAAGACAATCCGGTGAACGAAGCCTCTTTTTCTCCAACATGTGAACAATCGCATTGATGTTTCTATGCCGCTTAGAAAACGAGAAATACCCATCTACGCGAGCGCTGATTGGCTGACAAGCACTGATGACGTAACTATGGATTCCCCCACGTATCCAGTATGGAGAAGCACCGCACTCAAACTGTTGGTAGACGCCGGAAATAAAAATATTTTTTTATTATTTCAAGCACAAACATGATTGTCGCAAGTAGCCATTTGGACTATGTCTTTTACTTATTATCAAAATTTATTTGTATCTCACTAGAAATTTTCTTTTCACCCCTTTCAAGCCCTGGGGGAACAATTTATCATTTTATTGTATAAGCCTATATGATACATAATAATTTGGGAGTTGCAACGAGTCGTAATATTTGTCTGTATGAGCGTATAGTCGTAATGTATACACCAAAATCGTAATGGTTAGCATCTCTGAAGTTTTGTGTGTGGGAACCTGGATCAAGCTGTGTTGTGTGCCATGATTACTTCGTACCGACAGATTACTACAGTGAAACATCTTTTGGTAATTGTCATTCCAGTATTTTAAAACAACAACAAAAAATGACACCCACCACTTCCCCCTACTACCTCAACCACCACCATCACAGGAGCCGAGGAACACACACGTACATACATTCACACACTTACACACAATAACACATACCTGCACACACAGTGACACACACACACACCACCTGCCACCATCACTTATCAGTTTTGTTTTGTTTTTTGCTTCTAGAGCCTTTATGATTTCACATGAACCCAATGTTGTCAATATTTAAACGTGTGACAAGTTGAACATCATAACATGTACATGTACAAGTGGATTTTAGTTATACATATTTTTTATAAATAATTATCTTTCAGGTTATGAACATCAAGCAAAACGTTTGTGACCAAACACAGTTCCAAGTGTGTTTCCATGGACGGCTTCACAGACATTGGAAGCAAAGGAGAGGGCAGCTCGTCAAACAAAACGCCTGAATCAAACTGCAACAGTGATGTCAAGCCAGAGTTCACCAGAATGTTCACATTCAATCCAGGAATGCATGGAGTGCGAAGTATAATAACTTCAAAGCTGTGCACACCATGACATCTTTCTCGTGACATACAATTTCTGCTCAGTATGATATATCTTTGTAACTTATAACTAAGTAAGCATAATCTGTCCTTGGCATTCTGCAATGAATTAATTAATCATTTTCGTAATTAAGATACTCATCTATGACAAAGCTCTAGCCTTAGTAAACATAAAAATCAAGGAATGTTACTATCACCATAAAACTGACATTGTTTTGTTTCGTCATGCACCTACTCAATACTTGGTTTTGTTAGGCCTAGATGGCATTGAAATCAATAACTATGCCTATATTATCGCCCATTTAAAAGTTCATGATTCACTTGAGAAAAAGAAAATTTGTCGTAATAGACAAATACAATACACACAATGTATTTATATATTAGTCATTTCATGTTCCTAAATAAGTTACATACAATATATAAGGAACAAACGTTTTTTATTTACCCGGTAATAGTCCGCGTCCAGATAAGGAAACAACAAACAAGGTGAAGGACCCTGACGATTGTGCTGCCACCGTGCGAATGCGGAAACGCGCTAGTTACGAGCTTCCTATTCCCCAAGAAGCTCAGTAATAAAGAAAAAAAAAAAAACTTGGGACAGCTTTGTAGCAGTGATTCGGGTCTTCTTGGGTAATCATCACAAGGCCGAAAATTATGTGGAACTGGTTGAGGCTCTGGTAAAGAGCTACAGCAAAATGGGCTGCAGGATGTCCCTGAAAGTCCATATCCTTGATGCTCATCTTGATAAATTCACGAACATGGGCGCATACTTAGAGGAGCAAGGCAAGCGCTTCCACCAAAATATACTGGACTTTAAACGCTGTCACCAAGGAGCGTATAACGAAAGCATGATGGGAGACTGACTATATTTGGAAGCTGATACGTGAAAGTAATTTACATTACAGTCGCAAATCTCGAAAAACTACTCACTTCTAAACATTCTTGTATAACTTTAGTGTAAATACATGTAAATCTTGATTAATATTCTGTTTAATTCAGACCTTATGTAAATGAAAATGTGTAAATTTGCCCGTTTTCACATAGAAAATAGGTTAATTTCTAAATGTCATTATCCAGGTCACAAAAGCTAAGTTTGAAGGGAATAATGGCCATTTTCTGTACTTTTACAACATAAGCAATTAAGAAATAACACATATTATCCAGTAACAAAATTTAATACATTGCTGAGAAATAAATTATCTTTGTTTTTGTTTGTTCGTAATTATGCACAAAGCTACACGATGGGTTGTCTGCGCTATAGCCACCATAGGTATCAAAACCCGATTATTAGCGTAGTATGTGGTAAACATACCGTTTTTTTTTGTTTGTTTACGCAAGTTGCATGCACTGTTTTTCATAAATATTAAATATCTCTGGAACTTATTTATAAACATTAAGTATAATTTAAGATTATAAACTTTTATGATCAACTAGAAGTGTATTAGCTCAATATACAATTTTGTGTCATTCACATGGTTTGAAGATTTTTTTTTCTTTTGATATTCCAATATATCTTAATTTGTTGTTTCGAAATAGTTTTGTCCAACAAGCCGAAAAAACGATGAAAAATACGCATCACAACATTCAGGTTTTATAAAAATACGGATAATATAAAAGTTAAAATATCAGGTGTTTACGTTAACATTTTAGTACCAATAAATATATATTCAGAATCTGAATTTTTCACACGTTCTTGTTTAAGGTTTTCGGTAAGAAAGTACCACATATCTCACTTCTTTAAATTTTTCTAGACCTCTAATTTGGAACATGTTAATTCTGATTGGGGTCATGTGCTAATTCAGTCCTGTATCATGACCCAGTCTTAGTAACTAACAACTGTTTTGTTGTTGTTGTTTTTTTTTCAGGTGTGTGTATTGCATCCCTGGTAACTTAACGAAATCACATGAGCAGAGGTTTGTTTTCAGGCGCAACGAGCACGCAAGTTTACCGCTGAAACATCGGCAACTTAACGTTATGGAATATTCTAAAATTAAACTATACGAAAATGTATTAAAGCAATAAATGTTTTTTTCTACAGTTGTATTTAATCTTTGAAAAATGAGAAATTACAGAAGGAATGTAAATATTTGTGAACCTCTGTCCTCCGACTTCCCAACGCAATGAAGCTGCCCGGGATGGCTTGACAGGTGTATATGATGCTTAAATTTACGTGATTCCAGTTGTTTGGCCATCTTAACATTGAAAACAACTTTGTTTTTCGAAGTGTGGCACGAAGCTCAGGAACGTTTTGGCTTCAACTTTTGTTTAGTGTAATTCTACATTTTTTCATAACCACAACCAGCACTGAGGTGCCGGACCTATCTACCGAATACAACAAAGTGAGTGTCCGAAACAAAATACACAGTTGTACGTCTATTATTTCATATGTTTCCTATGCATATCCACATTTCTTGATCAATCAGCACCGAACTTGGCACAGCAGTACAGGGTGACAAAAGAATGATCATAAAGAAGGAAATGAAAGAAAACCCAGGTTCTTAATCACAGCAATGTCAATCCTTTGTTGAAATTTCTTAAATTGAGTTTTATTTACAAATCGGCAAAGGATAATGAGAGTCTTCCAGTGCCGTCAATAAGTGCTCAAATAATCGCCGAAAACAAAACTTGTGGAAAGAATTTATGTGAGATATTCACAAGAAAGTGCGTAAAGAATGTGCTTAAGTGAAACATATTAAGAGAAGAAATGTGCTCTTGCTCGGAACATTTTCTTACCATTATGCTGTCTGAAAAAGTCTGTTCCTTAAACTTAAATTAGGATAATAAATAATAATTAAAACGACAAGGAATAGTAGACTAAAAGTGAAGAGAGGAGAAGGTGAAGTGAAGAAGCGAAAGCTTATTGACGTGGATGACCAGTCTGATATTGATAATGTAGTCATTTGGAAGTCAATATACATGTGACCCGGCATAGCCAGGTGATTAAACCACTCGGATTGCGGGTTCGAATTCCCGTCACACCAGACAGGCTCGCCCTTTCAGCCGTTGGGACGTTATAATATGTCAGTCAGTCCCACTATTCGTTGGTAAAAGAGTAGCCCAAGAGTTGGTAAGGGGTGGTGATAACTAGCTACCTTCCCTCTAGTCTTATACTGATAAATTATGGACGGCTAGCGCAGATAGTCCTCGTGTAGCCTTGCGCGAAATTCAAAAACAACTAAACAATATACATGTAAATAATTTATATTTAAAGTCAGTGTAAGATTGTTCCCACGTAAAATGAGTCGTACAGTTAGGGGAAAATAAAGAATATATATACGTAGAAGTAAATAATCGTTTAAAATGCGTATTTACTGGTGCCTTAATATTCATCCTTACATACCATTAGATTGAATGGAACTCGATGAATCTCTAAAGCATGAAAGTTTTAACCATGATTTGAACTAGTTGATCATTGTTTGTTTTACATAAAATGATCTTAATTTATTAACTTGATCCTACACATGTTCTGTGACAGTGAATCTGTTATCTTTTGAACCCGAGCAGAACATATTCGACTGTATATACAAATATAAGCCTCAGATCCTTTCAGTTCTAACTTAAAGAGGCCGCCTTCAGTTTTTATAACATCGTATTTACCCTCTCTGATAAGCACATTTAAATTTCACTATTTTGCTGGTCATATCCCCGTCTTACACCATAAATTACTCTAGCACGAACAAGCTATCACAATTTATCACTCTAGCCGAACAACCTGCCATTTTCTTGTATGAACACTCACATTCATTTGTTCTCAAAATTTAATAACATAAATTTAAAATAATATTTTGTAAGCGACTCATGTTCGAGTCCATACTTCGGATGTTTATTTCTTACAAATCTGGGGAACAAATGTTTATGAATAAAGTTTGTACAATCTGTAATTTATTGCATTGGAATTTTGGATGCAAAACCCGTACTTATTCTAAGTATCCGTGTATCTCTCCAGTCTTTACAAAGTACTTGCATTCTGAGTGCATGTATGCTGGTGCAGTTTGTTTATCCAGAGCCAAAAATTTCCTTAAAAAATGATACCATTTTACATAAGACATCAAGATGACATAATTTCCATAATCCTTTTGCACAATTTCACTTGCGTATAGTTTACATTTGTAATTTTAATGATTAAAAAAGTGGCAATAATGATAATTTAGTAACTATGTCTTTATGTCCTGCATCTAAAAAGTAAAACGCTATATTACATGCTAAGTATTTTTACATCACGTTCTCGCAGTATGTTCCTACCACCTTTTGGCTTCTGGAACTAAACGGAACAGAGAGACCTTGGTTCTACATTTCTTTTAGTTCCTCGGTTTCATGTTACAAATTCATCAATACATGTTATACCGATACAATCATTTCTAATTCATGTTCATATTTCCTTAGAAATTCTCCTGCGTGATCTCACAAGTGCCCTTATCCTGCCATAAAAGAACGCCCTCCTGGTAAAATAATCCCATCTTGTATACAGTAAACATACTATTAATTTGTTTGTTTTTTAATATATATTTTGTGAGGCACGTACGTCTGCTTTCAAAATAATGTCATTATTTTCATACGTTTGGCGCCAAATTTAACCTGCGTTACAATTTTGGAAGTAGTTGTAACTCTGTAAACTTTTAACGTAATTCATCTCCTGACCATCGACTGACTTTCACGATATCAGATAGTTGTAAATATCTCCATGTTGGCCAACTTCTCATATCATCGATTTAATTAACAATTTTGTCGACTCCTGGTTTTTTGAATAATCACCGCTTCACACCATTTCAGTGAAAAATAAATGATTTGTTGATAGCATGTCAATTTGCCTAAGTTTTCTTTCTCTACTGTATGAATCCCCGTCACACCAAACATGCTCGCCCTTTCAGCTGTAGAAGCTTTATAATGTTACGGTCAATTCCACTATTCGTTAGAAAAAGAGAAGCCCAAGAGTTGATGGTGGGTGGTGATGGGTTTCTAGTCTTAGAAACGTCTAATGCAGATAGCCTTCGCGTAGTTTTGGAAGTCTTTTCTTACATCGTAGTTAAATTTAGACTGTTGCTTAGATTAGTGAAACGATGTATTAAAATCGATCTAGCTACTTGCCTTGTAAGTTTTATATAAATATAGAGACTATCAAGATGGATTAAAATCTAACAACAAACTGTTGAAAAGAATTCGTCATAGCGGATTTAATATCTACCATGTCACTGCATGATCTGTAACTAACAAACAATGCAACTTTATCTATTTCTGTTATCACTACCGCATTGTGTTAAAATTATATTCGACACGCTGAGTCTAGTTCATGCGTAATATTTTATTTTTTTTTTTTTAAACTAATAGTGTTCAGGCGAAAATTCTTGAATATGCAAACTAGGAATTATAGCGTTAAATATATCCGTCCTGAAAAAACAACTACGGGACTAAAAAACACAATGAAAATGGTGCGAAAATATTTATATTTAGTTTGGTACTCAATGTATCAGAACCAGTCCTGTAACCAACAGTAACTGACATTCCTACTTAGTAGCTGAGCAGGAAAAACGGTGGCTCAGCGGGAAGTCTGCTTAAACATCCGGTTTCGATACCTACGTGGACACAGCGTACATAATTCACTATGTAAGTTTATGTGTAATAACTTAAAATAAAAAGGTAGTCGGCTGGGAAGGAACTAATTGAAGCGCATCTTGTTGACCTAATGGTTAGACTTTTCTATCTAAAATCAGTAAAACACCAAGAATGCGTCATTAATTTAACATCTATAGACATTTGTTAGAAGCAAAATATTGATATTGTGTATAGAACTCGATTAAAAATATTGTGGTTATCTAATTGTTTTTTGTTGGGTTTTTTTTTTTCTATTTCATCCAGTCATTCCACATACTAAATCAGTGATTTACCAGTTGCGATAAAGGGTTAAACTAATAGCAAATGCGAGTAAAGAGTTTTCTACAGTTAATGTAACTATATTCTTATGACTCGGAAACAAGGCTTTTTCTAGGGTTTTATCCCAAGACCATGGGGAACAATCACTAGTTAGGACCCATTTTATCTGCGATTACTCTATATCTACCCCTAGCAGGTAAGAGTCCAACCCGAAATTTTCCGCCTGCCAGGTGAATGTTCTGTCAGTTGTGCTAAAAGGTTTAACCTACACAGGTTATTGTATTATTGGATTTTAGTTTGAGAACTTCGTTTGCAACCACATAAAATCGAAATGTCTGTGTTAAAACTACAATGATAATAAAAATTAAAAATGAAACAATAAAATAAGGAGTTATGTATACCATACTTCAAATGGTGTATCACTGCAGGATTGTTGTGGAACAAAAACAACACAGGTAATAATAATTAAAAGTGAGGACGCGTACAAGTTTTGTTTCTTTTAATTCTTAAATTTATTAAAAGAAATTGAAAATAAATAGAGGCAAAGGGACAGTAAAAGTATAGTAGACACAAATATTGGTTTAAAATATTAAGACAAAATAATCGAATAATAAAAGCGTTATTGAAAGATTATAGAAAAGCAACATTTGTGTGATGAATTAAAAGTTTGAGAGCATACGAGCAATATAATAACATACACACTGTAAACATCAGGAATGGAGCTAAAGGAGTCTTGGGAAAGGGGAACTATAAACTTCCCTAGCCACTCCAAACAGCGTATCCAACACACTGGTGAACTTGATGGCGACTCCTCCTCTTGTTCGAAAAGGGCTGGCGCTAGACCTGTGAAAAATAGAGCTTACATTTTACTAACAAAGTTATGCGAATAAAGCATAGCAGGTACGAATCCGTAAATAAGTTGATCAAGGTTTGAAATAAACTTATTGTAATTAATGCTAAGAAAAGCGTAGAGGGCAGAAGAGTAGTATGTTTGTGTTTTCTTATAGCGAAAGTCATATCGGGCTATCTGCTGGGTCAACCGAGAAGAATCGAGAAGAGTAGCGTATGAGGAAAGGTCTCAAGAAACCATAGGCACAAAAGGATATCTGCATGTCACGAGCCTCGTTGCGTAATTATGGACCATCTTCGCTACTAAGCAACAAACTTAGTCCAATCTGGTGAGAAACGTAGCTGAGCGGTGAACTACAACAAAAAACTTGAAAGTTTCAAATTTAAGAACTGGTGCAAAAATTACTTTTAAAAACGAAGTATTGGTACAATTACTTTTTAAAACTTTATTTATAGTTGTTCGAGAACATGTGAAAGTGATAAAATATAGCAGATCTAATCTATATAAAAGCCAATGTATGTCACATCAAGTTAATTTCGATTACTCGAATTAGGAAGAGTCATAAAAGCCAAAATACATTTATCCAGGTAGGTTAGTTCGATTCCTGTCTGTTTAGTACGATTTTAGTAACGGGAGTGTAATGGGGCCGTGAGAAGGGGATGGTGGTACCATGAAATCTTGTGTTGTGAGTGTTGGTATAATAAGCGTGGTAAGTGTTGGTATAAGATGCAGTGTGAGATCACCTAGCCGAGATACAAGTGCATAAAGTGGGTATCAAGAAAGTAAAAGTATTAATTCAATTTTAAACGTTTGTTTATTTTTTGAATTATGCGCAGAGCTCCTCGAGGGCTATCTGCACTAGCCGTCCAAGGTAGCAAGTCATCACCACCTACCGCCAACTCTTGGGCTACTCTTTTACCAAAGAATATTGGGATTGACCATAACATTATAACGCCCCTACGACTAAAAGAGCGACGATGTTTGGTGTGACATGGATTCGAACCCGCGACCCTCAGATTACGTGTCAAACGCCTTAACCCACCTGGCCATGCCGGGCAAATTTGAAACGTCAATTATTTCTGAATTAAACTGTCTTATGCGATATACCCAAAGCTTTTGATAAAAAGTAAAACAAACCTCTTTAATCAATGGAGATACTAAACTGAGAAATCAACAAACATTTTTCCCGTTTTACTATTTATACTTTCAGTACGTAGACCAACAACAATATCAGGTTATACTTTTGTTGCTACGTAATGTGACATAAAAGTCACTGTTGGAACGTAGTGTCATAAAAACACACTGACTTTTCTAAATATTGTTTGTTTGGAATTTCTCGCAAAGCTACACGAGAGCTATCTGTGCTAGCCGTCTCTACTACTGGACTACTCTTTCACCAACGAATATTGGGATTGACCATCACATTATAACACCCTCACGGCTGAAAGGGCGAGCATGTTTGGTGTGACGGGAATTCGAACTCTCAACCCTCAGATTACAAGTCGAGTGCTTTAACTACCTAGCCATGCCGGACCTTTCTAAATATTAGAAGTTGTTAATCTAAATAAAGCTTATCAATAATTATTTTATGAATACGCCACGAATTCATTTCATGAAGTATTTTAATTTTGATTGAGTCAAATGTTGGTAACTTCCTTTTTGATCCAATCAAAATTAAGATCATTCATTAAATGAATTCGTGGCGTATTCATAGAATAATTTTGATAAGCTTCAGTTTTTTTGCCTCTTTGTTGGTCAAGCTTGATTTTGCAAACTTTTGTTATTTCAGTTAGCTGTATAATGTGAGATTAGGCTAAACTATGAAATAGGGATGATAGTTCTTGCCTTGTCATTTTTGGCGGGCTATAACTAGTTTAATAATAGTAGTAGTCTAGTTGTATATTATTTTGTAATGTAATCTTTCGTTGTTGGGATTCTTCTAAATTATTTGACACGAGTAAGGTTAAGATAGAGCGACCTAACAATAACAAATTAGTTTTAAAATAATATTTTCACTTTTAATAGAAATTTACTCTTTAATGGTACTACTGAAAGACCAACTCAGTGTTTCGCTCATTTTCGTACTTGTATAACACATCCTTGTTTCTAGATAATTTGTAAAGTCTTTCGATCGTTAATCCTTTCAAAAGTTCTACAGGGTGGCCCGTATGTCCCTACCCATCCATATATCTTATGTTTCCAGTGTATCTGTGTGCTGTTCCTCATTCTCGCTGCATTATATTATGCGACGTACCTGTCACAACACGCTCTTCAACAACAACATTTTACTGTGTAAATAATACTCCAGGAAAGTCGAATATTTTACTGAAGTATTATTTACACAGTAAAAGGCATTAATGTAATTAGTTGTTAATATACTCAATTGAATAACTTGAGATAAAACTGCTTTCTGAAATTTGGATTTCTGAAATATATATTGGAAATTGTCATTTAGAAAATTATGGTATTTAATATGAATATTATCCAATTATGAAATATCTGAAATTGTTACGAAATGAAGACTTAGGCAAAAACAACTGTATGGTGTGTCCACTCAGTATAAACAGCAGACATACGTTTTCTCTTTTATACAGGAATTGGCTAAATGTTTAGAAACCTTATGCATATGTTGCATTTATAAGGAATATAGATATTACTATGAATAAAGTTATATAGTGAATTAAAGTCGTTGGTCAATAAGTAGTTTTGTTTTTAAAAAAACTGTAAATCTTCACCAAGGGCAGCTGAATATTCTTCTTCTAGTGTTGACCACCTATTTACATGTTTGTTTGTATTTCGGTGTGTCGTAAGGCTAACTGATCCCTATCATGTAGCACTTAGAATATGTCTGCGCTGGATAGATATAAACAAATTACTATAAATATCAAAAAGTGGTTAGGTGTTTCTTGGTTGATGCTGTCTAATGACTTGAGAAACTAATATTTGTTTCGTGTTTATAATTACACTACGTTTACCACACATAAAGCTCTAGGTTACTAGTTTCGTCTGGTTAAGACGCTAGGATCGAATCTCCGTCACTGAATATGATCTTTCTTGCAGCTGTAGGGACTTTATAATGTATAATCAATCCCACAATACGTTGGAAAGAGTAGCCCAATAGTTGGCGGTGAGAGGTGTTGATAAGCTGCCTTTCCTCTAATCAATCAAAATTAGTGCAGCTAACCCTCTTTTCGCTTTGAGCGAAACTTAAACTCACTTAAAAAAAAGAGATGAAATATACAAAACGACAGCCTCTTAATCAGTAATTATGAGAGATTTTTGGAGACTACAAAATGAAATATGATAATTAAATCTTATCTGCTGGCAAAGTCACTTGATGCGCAGAATATCTTCTACAGCAACGTTTCATAAACTGAGTTCCCGACTGAAAAAAAGCTATCATGGTGGGGTCGTGAAATTATTAGAAACATTGCAATAACAAATATTTTGAAGTATGTACAGAAAGTTTCTATTAGTTAATCTATGTTAGGGGTAGGGAGATGTGCCATAGTCTGAAATATGTTCGATATGAGGGGAAGAAAAATTTTAAAACCCGTGTTCTGTGACGTGTATGGAAGAAGCCAACTTTGTTTAGTTTACGAGATTATCTGGCCGTCATTAAATCCCGAAGTATCAATCAATCCCAATTTTGCTTCGTCAGAAAGAAACTTCATAAAAAAAAAATTCTGTAGTTAGAATATCGAATCTGGAACGTGAAAAGTCGGAAATATCTGTTGTGGAAGTCAGTGACATCATCTCCAATAACGAGCACATGAAACTCTACATTCTTCAAAGTTTGCGCCAAGTAAGTGGTTCTCAAGCTGTGGATTGAAAATAACTACTCTTGGTGCGTGTAAAAGAAGACTGAGAGCCACTGTTTTATATAAAATTCGTTGCAATGAGTCATCTCTTAATAGCTCGTCAGTAAGTTTTAGAGCTTATAACATTAAAATTCGAAGTGGGTTTGAACTTTTGAGGTCGGCATAGAAGAGATAGCCCATCCTACAGCTTCAAGCTCAAAACAAACAAATACTACAGGTCACAAAAATTTAGTGGATACACAAACGACAGTTGTTTCTACTTGATTACTGAGTAGATTGGAGATTTCTTTCTCTCGAGACAAGACCTGTGTCGAACTTGTCACTGTAGAAATTAGACAGAGCTAAAGCTTCATAATAAAAAAAAAATCTCTCATAGCAGTTGCAGGCTATAACATGAAGACATCATTCACACGGCCAAGGAAGGCGCCCTTGGGTAAAGTCGATACTATCTGCTAGAGAAGAACAGAGACACAAAAGCAACTTGAAGGAAACATTTTCAATAATTTTTTTCGGACCACGTTTATTTATGCAAAACCTGCATAGAACCCATTTTTTATTACTAAAAGCAGGTATAAAATATATGACATACCTTCATATAAAAAATATAGCAGGCATAGCATGATTGACATATTATTATATTTTTATTTATCTTTGTTCACAGGTTTTTATAATTACGCGTCATTCCCTCATTGATGTTACCTGTTAGTTTAGAGTTAAATACAAGACAAAATATATATATATATCCATAATTATGCTAACCCTCCATAGGTCACCTGAAGGGATCCTCAAAACCAAAAAAATAGTATCCTTTTTAAAGCTGTTGATACGACAACAGTCAACACGTTTGTATGGATGGTGGGTAAAAGGATGTTGCTTACTGATTGTCTTTCATATAGTAGCTTGTTTGTTTGTTTGTTTTTGAATTTCGCGCAAAGCTACTCGAGGTCTATCTGCGCTAGCCGTCCCTAATTCAGTAGTGTAAGACTAGAGGGAAGACAGCTAATCATCATCACCCACCGCCAACTCTTGAGCTACTCTTTTACTAACGAATAGTAGGATTGACCGTAATATTATAACGCCCCCACGACTGAAAAGGCGAGCATGACTGGTGCGACGGGAATTCGAATCCGCGACCCTCAGACGACGAGTCGCATGCCTTAACTCACCTGGCCATGCCGGGTCCATGTAGTCGCTATTTAAATGTTTAAAAACCTTATAACTTTACTATAAGTACAGGAAATAATAAAGCAATCTCCATTCTCCACATTTATCCCATCGCAAAGAATCAAACCCCGGATTTTAAGGTAGTAAGTTCGTAGACTACTGGTTTCAAAACTGTGTGTCGCGGAAAATTGGTAGGGGTGTCGACGAGTCTTAGAGAATGACCTGTAATTAAGAACATATAAAACGTGCACAAAATATTTCATGTAGCAACAGAAGTATCGCATAAATCAGTGAAAGTGGGTTAGGATGTTACTAGTGAAAAGAGTTTATAAATCATTGCTGTAGATTTCCCGTCATCCCAGCTGGACCCGGCATGGCTAGATGGTTAAGGCACTTGACTCCCAACCCGAGGATCGTGAATTTGAATCCTCGTTACACCAAACATGCTTGCCCTTTCAGCCGTGGGGCGTTATAAAGTTACAGTCAGTCCCCCTATTCGCTAGTAAAAGAGTAGTCCAAGAGTTGGCGGTGGGTAGTGATGACTAGCTGCTTTCGTTCTAGTTTTACACTGCTAAATTAGGGACGGCTAACGCTAACGGATAGCTTTGCGCGAAATTCAAAACAAACAAATCAGAACATCTACAAATATCGCTAGAAGAATAGAACACTTCATTAATTTTCTTGTCACTGTTCCACTTTTGTCCAATCACAATCATTCCATAATCATGTTCTCACGAGGGTTTTTTTCCCTTTACTTTATAAATAATGGTTATAAAATGAAAGAATATTAAGTAATACAATGTGAACTAAATTTCTCGAAAGTTTTTTTACTTAGCCTAGAAAACCAACCTGTTTTTCACGTCCCCGGACACACTAAAGAAATATTTAAAATTACTTTCTGCAAAGCAATGAAGCCTCTTTTTCTTTTACTAAAAATATAGTCAGTGAATAAGGTAAAAACTGTTTCCGGTTTATGACTACATTTTAGTGTTATATGAGTTCATATGACATAATATTTTATTATTATTATTCTATTCCGATATTATTATATCGGAAGGACTAGGAGATATTTTAACATTTTATGACTCTTGAAACTGCTGTAACTTAAATGTCCCGATCGAATGTTTTTGAAATTATTCGTTGTATGCTTTAGGCTAACAAAGTAGACTATTTACCTTGTTTACAGCACGTTGATCGTTCTCTGAAGATCAAAATACGGAAGCAAGAATACAATGTTTTATTGAAATTCGTATGAGAACTAGATGACGTATGCTTGTTTTTTAATTTCGCGCAAGCTACACGAGAACTATCTGCGCTAGCCGTTCCTAATTTAGCAGTGTAAGACTAGAAGGAAGGCAGCTAGTCATCACCACCCACCGCCAACTCTTGGGCTACTCTTTTACCAACGAATAGGGAGATTGACCATCACCTTATAACTCCCCCACGGCTGAAAGGGCGAGCATGTTTCGGGTAACAGGGATTCGAACCTGCGACCCTCGAATTACGAGTCGTGTGCCTTAACCATCTGGCCATGCCGGGCGTATAGGTGTTTTCGTCTTGGAATCTGTTCGCTCTTCATTCTAAATGCTAAGTTTTGCTGCTGTTGGATGAGGTCTCGTTTATTATTCAATTATACCCAGTCTCCTTTATAATTACCCTTTGTGATATATAAAATAAAAAGTAAAGTTTATGGTTTATTGATTATTCTCATCAATCATCACGTTGAGCTGGTAAAATCGCTTAGCATTTGTATGTAAAATATATATTTGGCTATCTGAAGCTTGACCTAAGCCTTTCCATTTAGATAATTAAAATTATGTAACTTCCAGCAAATAAAATCATCAACATTTAGTCGGCCTTGTGAAATTTATTCTGGACTTAAGCCTTTCTTTTACAATATTTCTCTGTGAACAATTAAAATATTATAACCTCCAGTAAGTACAACATCCAGGATCTAGCCAGCTTTGCAGTACTATTCAGGACTTAAGTCTTTCCTTTAGTAATTTTCCTTTAGACAATTAAAATAATGTAACATCCAGTACGGACAGCTAGCGCAGATCGCCGTTGTGAAGTTTTGTTCGGAAATTTAAAACAATGTGCGTGTTTTCTTATAGCAAATCCTCATCTGACTATCTGCTGAGCCCACCGCGGGGAATCGAACCCCTGATTTTAACGTTGTAAATCCATAGACTTACCGCTGTACTAGCGGAGAGAAATAGGAGAAATTTAAAACAAACCACACCAATGTTACTGTGTACCGAGAAGTAGGGTTTAACTAAGTGAGGAAGTTAGTAACAAAATACGTTAAGTCGACGTCAAATGAAAGTGTCATTTAATGTCTCACTTAACACGAGTACCTCGTAATCGGACGAACTGTTCGTGTGTTACGACTCAAACAGAAAAAGCGATGGATCCATGCCTACACCCTTTTTTAATAGTATCATTTTCAAGCCCGTTATCGCTTTTATCTGATTTAAATTAAGCATTTTTCATAAGAATGAGCTACTCTTTTACCAAAGAATAGGGGAATTGACCGTAACATTATAAAGCCCCGAAAACTGAAAGGGCGAGTATGTTTGGTGCGACAAGGATTCGAACCCGTGACCCTCAAATTACGAGTCAAACGCCTTACCCCACCTGGCCATGCCGAATCTAGATACATTTAATATATACATATATATATTAACAAGCATGTACAAGGGTTTTATATCTATATTGATATTTAAATTATTACAATATGTAAAGTTTGTGCTTATATATTGAAAGCAGACATCTAGCAGCACCTTATCATTCACGCTGAGGAATTAGGTGTCGCTCTTACAGCGCAACATCCACAGCTTCAAGTATGTGTATGTGTGGTGAAGGGGGTTTGAGAGGAATATTTGTTCTATTGTACAAATGTGTGTGGAAGGGGATGTACTGCACAGATTCGAAGCCTGGTCACCAGCCACGTAACTCGAAACTGTACCACAGTGGGTAACCCGTAGCTATATAAAGTTTACTTATTTAGTTAAAACAGGGAGCACTTAACACATCTAAGAGTAGTTTTGTGTGAAATTTTAAATAAACTAAACCGATGTTACTGTATCTAGTGGATAACCTAGAAGTAAAATAAGACAGTATTTAAGCCTAAGCTGTAACAGCATGACTGCACTATGTCGACCGCAAGGTTTGTTTTTGTTTGTTTGTTTTTTGAATTTCGCGCAAAGCTACTCGAGGGCTATCTGCGCTAGCCGTCCCTAATTTAGCAGTGTAAGACTAGAGGGAAGGCAGCTAGTCATCACCACCCACCGCCAACTCTTAGGGCTACTCTTTTACCAACGAATAGTAGGATTGGCCGTCACATTATAACGCCCCCACTGCTGAAAGGGCGAGCATGTTTGGTGCGACCGGGATGCGAACCCGCGACCCTCGGATTACGAGTCAAACGCCTTAACAAGCTTGGCCATGCCGGGCCCTCTACCGCAAGGACCGAACGCCTTTCTTATCGTTATAACCTTCAAGCTGGGCGACCTGGACATTTTCAATAATACCAACATGTGAAAGATGTCTATGCTCTAATAATTAAAGACCGCCGGAAGCAAAATGTATAAATCGTTTGCTATTTCCCTGCCACTTTACACGCATATATTATACCGCAAACCGGTTTGTACATGTTTGCCTGTTTGTTGGTGGCGGAATTTTATTCAGCAAAAAACTATGGAGTTTTCAAGTAAGCCTATTTTTGCTTCTTTGAGACTATCTTAATGCAAATGAATGACTCACACACAAAAAAGAGTCGTCCTGCCATCTACGAGAAGGCACAGAAATAAATGTCGCGGTTGCATTAGCTAGTATATAAAATAACGCTACTGTAAAATCACCGCAAATAAAAAAAGAACCAGGACGAGAAATCAACCGACGCGCATGACGACTTGATTTACGGGTGTTTTATGTATCAAACAGTACAGTCGATACACTCGCAAAAAAGTGGGACAATAGTGGTTGACCTAATTTTTGTAACCCTCCTTTTTCTCATTTATATGTGTCATCATTTTAACGTGCTGATCATTCTACCAAGACCATAATAATACAAATCGAACGTTCGCTCTCTCACAATTCACTGAATTGATTTTCATTGAAAATATTCACTTTCTTTCAGACTAAACTCACTGCTTGAAGTGTCTCAAAGATGAGAAAACTTTAGTTGTATAACTTATAAGTACCTTTGTTCTCCTAACTGTACAATGAATTAGTGTTTCTCCATCAATAAATTTTTCGTACGCTCCGATAATTAATCTGTTACTATTAAAGCGTTTTATAAATATTCGTTTTTGAATATCGCGCAAAGCTACACGAGTGTTATTTGCGCTAGCCGTCCTTAATTTAGCAGTGTAAGCATTAGAGGGAAGACAGCTGGTCATCACCACCCACCGCTAACTCTTTGGATACTCTTTTACCAACGAATAGTGGGGTTGGCCTTTACTTTATAATGCCCCCACAGTTGAAAGGGTGAGCATGTATGTTTGATGCGACGGGGTTTCGAACCCACAACCCTTGGATTACGAGTCGAACGCCTTAACCCACATGGCCATGCCGAGCCTGCGTTTAATAAAAGCGCACAACTTTCACAAACCTACAAAAATGTTTGTACATTACACTGAACGTTTAAAACGTTGATTTACTATCTTTAATGTTAAATAACGTCTAGTTTATTGTTTATTTGAGCCGTATAGGAAAGTGTGCCAAATATATGCTCTTAAAGGTGCCTTTTTATTGTTGATCGCTTATAACCATTAACAGAAAGAAATTTATTGGAACTGCGATCGCTATGTGGAAAATTTAGTGTCTTTTTTTTTTTTTTAAATCAAAACAAGAGAAAATCTTCAGTAGCCGCAGCACTCGAAATTTTTTAAGCAGGATTAGAGTAAAGTAATAGGCCTTTTATCTTATTTTTATTACCTATATCTACGCGTGCTGGCAATACCAAGAGTGGTGCGCGGGTATATCCGATTCGGTTTTTTTATTCTTCAAGATTTCTATCAGTTTACCCTCAAATTAAAATTATTTTTGGCAGGATTGGAGTAAATTATCTAATGAGGTTTTGAGCGTGGTAAAATATATCATTTGAAAATACTTGAACTCCTGGAGTTCATATTGTAAGTAGGTCTCAACTCTGTCAAGAGACCGCGTTTTAGGTGCTGAAACTTGTATTTGAAGAAAAAGAAAATCCGTTATATGAGTTATCACGACTAAAAATAGCGTTACTTAGATGTTAATAATTAATCCAATTACCTGAGCTGATATATTATATATTAGAGGTAGATCTCCAGTGCTATAATTTGATACTATACTTTCTTTTTTTTTCTATAACAATCATGAACTCCTTCAAGAAAATATAGAATGGAAATATTCTATCAGAAGAACAGTATTTGAAGTATTTGTCATCTAATATGTCATTGTAGTTGAACGAAACAAGTGTAGTTAAAGTGTATAGAGTCAAATATCAAACATCTGAAGCTTAATGAGACAACTGCAGTAGCTAAAGTTTGAAAATACCATTTACGTCACCAAATATCTAAAATCAACAAGGTAGCTGAAGCGTGTAGAAATGTAAACCTATATCATGTAACATCTGACATCTAAAGTCTGTAGGGGTATAAAATCTGGGTCGTATTTCATCCATAAATCAACTGTTTAGGTCTTAGAAAGAAAACTTTCGGGCCCGGCATGGCCAAGCGTGTTAAGGCGTGCGACTCGTAATCTGAGGGTCGCGGGTTCGCATCCCGGTCGCGCCAAACATGCTCGCCCTCCCAGCCGTGGGGGCGTTATAATGTGACGGTCAATCCCACTATTCGTTGGTAAAAGAGTAGCCCAAGAGTTGGCGGTGGGTGGTGATGACCAGCTGCCTTCCCTCTAGTCTTACACTGCAAAATTAGGGACGGCTAGCACAGATAGCCCTCGAGTAGCTTTGTGCGAAATTCCAAAAAACAAATCAAACAAACAAACAGAAAACTTTCGTGTACTAACACCCGGTAGGCCCGGCATGGCCAAGCGCGATAAGGCGTGCGATTCGTGATCCGAGGGTCGTTTATGTTTATGTTTTGCAAGTCACGAATAATTTATTTTAAGACGTCTCTTCAAAAATCGTGTTCTAGTTACACTTTTCTCAGTACTTAAATGCTCGCCCTTTCAGCCGTGGGGGTGTTATAATGTGACGGTCAATCCCACTATTCGTTGGTAAAAGAGTAGCCCAAGAGTTGGCGGTGGTTGGTGATGACCAGCTGCCTTCCCTCTAGTCTTACACTGCAAAATTAGGGACGGCTAGCACATATAGCCCTCGAGTAGCTTTGTGCGAAATTAAAAAAAATAAAAAAACTAACACCCGGCCTTCCAGTGACAAAGCGGTATGTTTGCGAACTCACATCGCAATAAACTGGATTTCGATACCGGTGGTAGGCAGAGTACAGATAGCCCCTTGTGCAGCTTTGCGCTCAATTCTAAAGCAAACAAGAATTACAAATAAATCCCAACATTTAACGCTGAACAAGCAGGAAAAATGTAATAAAACATTTACGTTACCCAACAGCTTAAATTCTACAAGTACTAGGTGGCTGAAACATATTGAATCTAAGTTTATGTTAAGTGCCATATTTATGATGTTCTTGCAAGTGTTTTTGAAATAACATGTACATTAACCTGTTTTTAATCTGACAATTATTATAATGTATTGCAACATAGTTAAGTTTACTAGACGTCCCACTGTGATCATTCTGGTTTTAAGCCCTTGCTGTTTGTTTTTTGTGAAAGTAAAAAGTCTTTAAATGTTAAGTCTTCTTTGTTTACAGATTTGAAAATCAGGAAATAGCATGATACAAAATTTAATAACTCAAAGTTAAGGAAACGTGTTAGTTGCTCAGCGTTAAGTTTGGATACTTATAATGCTAAAAACCTGTTTAGCGATACTCGTGACGGGCACAGCCCAGATAGCCTATTGTGTAGCTCTGCGCCCAACAACAAACAAACGCTTTAGATGTTTGAGCTGAATAGTTTAAAATCGTATGCACAACTTATTTCGTTCTGAGAGTGTTTGGTGGCAATCTATAGAGTTCACTATGGCCCGGCATGGGCATGTGGTTAAAGCACTCGACTCGTAATCCGAACATGCTCGCCATTTTAGTTGTGGGGGCGTTATAATGTGACGGTCAATCCCACTATTCGTTAGTAAAAGAGTAGCCCAAGAGTTGGCGGTGGGATGACTAGCTGTCTCCCCTCTAGTCTTACACTGCTAAATTAGGGACGTCTAGCGCAGATAGCCCTCGTGTAGCTTTGCGCGAAATTCATACCAAACCAGTTCACTACTGTGATTAAAATATTTACAGTTTATTACTCTTTCATCTGTAACCTTAACCAAAAGTAGTAAAATGATTTTTTCGTTGAAAAGAGTCATTTAACTGCTATTTGTTTGCTTTCAAAGCTATATTTGCTTGACCTTTCTTGTATCTCCAAATAAAATGGGTATATTCAGACCCTGTTTAAATGCATATACTTCATCCCCGGTAGCACTAGTCTTGAGTATACTTGGTATTATTGTTGCTTTAACCATAACTCACTATTTTAAATTCACCGGAACAGTATTACTGAATAAAAATAGCTTCGTAAAATATTAATAACAATATAATATGTATGAAAATAATAATAACAGAATGTTTAGGATATGCTCGTTTCCTAATGTTCCTCTATTCCTTTAGTACATTTGTTGAAATATTATAGAGAAATTTGGTTGGTTGTTGTTGTGCACAAAACAACATAAGTTATCTGTTCTCTGCCAATTACATATATTGAAACTCAATTTTTTAGTGTAGTAAGCTAGTAGACTTCCCATTAAACCACTAGGGGTGGACATTCAAGACAGATAGTAACTAAAGAAAACTATGGAAATAATTTGTTGTTTATCAGAATCTGTAGTTTAAATTGGAAAGATTTAGTCATTTTGACAAGAAAGTTGGTCCGAAGAAGCTCCAATGACGTTAGACATTTTGGCAATAAAGTTAGTCCTGATGAAGCTCCAATGACGTTAGACATTTTGACAATAAAGTTAGTCCTGAAGAAGCTCCAATGACGTTAGACATTTTGGCAATAAAGTTAGTCCTGATGAAGCTCCAATGACGTTAGACATTTTGGCAATAAAGTTAGTCCTGATGAAGCTCCAATGACGTTAGACATTTTGGCAATAAAGTTAGTCCTGAAGAGGCTCCAATGACGTTAGACATTTTGGCAATAAAGTTAGTCCTAAAGAGGCTCCAATGACGAAACGTTGCCTAAATTTTGTTTTTCATTATGTGGGGAGTAAAAACCATTTTTATTTTCTAATTCTATTACCAAAATATAGAAACTTTACATTGTACTTGAAGTTCATAAAAATATCAAAGTGTTATGAAGATAAAAATATATTTTTTTGTTATAGTAAGTACGTGTTATTGTTTCTCATATAAATTTGTCAACATTCATGATGTAAAGATTAGTGTCAGACACATACGGCCATGAACATTGACTGGCTTTTTATTTACAGCGCTGATTGATATCAATTAATCAGAGAGTTACTTACGACCGACTAATGGCCCGTTTTACAAAATGATGCTAGGTTTTATCAATCCTATTTGTTTCTTCTGGGATCATTCAGGTCTTAGAAAATTATTTCTTTCACTTACTGGCTTATCATGGCCTGATTAGGGCACTCGATTCGCATTAAGTGAGTTCGAACCCCCGTCACGCCAAATATGCTCGCCCTTTCAATAGTACTGTGATTAATATAAACAATTAATCATACTCATGATGACGAGAAACCAACTTGAAGTAAAAATGTATTATAAAGACACCTGGTATGGGTATTAAAACTTTCATTAAAACAAAGTACAGAACAGCGTCTCAACCTTCTTAGGTTTTTAAATTCTCTTTGTTATCCTGAAGATGACGCAGGAAGATCGAAACATTGTTCTGTACTTTATTTTTATGAAAGTTTTAATATCATACCAGCCGTCTTTAGAATACAGAAGCATGTTTAGTTTCTTCACGCTGTTGTGTTTATCACTACACAGTGAAAGAGTTTAAACGGAGGCGTCGTTTGGAAGTTTGAAAGATTCGGGGCTCTAGTATACAGGCGTGAGAACTTACTGTGTCTCAGTGTAACGTCGATCATGGTTTCTGTTCTGCTGTTGTTGTTTTCGTTTTTTCAATACGCCAACCGAGGCTTCGGTGTACTGCCAACTAAAATTGGTTTATGGGCTTCATGTGACAGCGCCCGGCAACGCCTCTGTTTAGAATTCTGTAGAAAATGCGAGTTGGCGAATTTTAGAAAAAAAGAATGACAGTGCTCTTTGAACATAGTCGAAGTGAAAGTTGCACCTAAAACATATATTTTACTAGATCAGTGTTATAGTTGTTAACATAATGCGCATAAAGTAATTCGAACAGGAAATTTACGAATGGACATTATTAAAGGGTCAATGAACGATCATTTTTGTCAAGCTGTACATTGCCCTTAATTCTAATCTCAAATCTACAGTACAGTGCAGTTGTAGGTTAGTAGGTGGAAAACATCGGATGATGTTTGCGGTTTTTATTTCCTCCTTATATAGCTATATATATATATATATATATATAGCTGAATTTTATAGATATATGTTTCATACACAACAAGCTGAAACGCGATAAAAAAAAAACAGCTGTGACTACAGGTGAGGCCTCCGGAACTCATATTTGAATATATTTACATGGCCATACCCTCAGTGGCGGACTTGCAATCTGAAAACAGGATTTTTTCATTTGGTGATAGGCATAGCAATTAATCAGAGAGTTACTTACGTCCGACTGATGGCCCATTTTACAACATGATTCTAGGTTGTATCAAACCTAGTTGTTTCTCCTGAGATCATTCAGATCTTAGAAAATGATTTCTTTCACTTACTGGCTTATCATGACCTGGCGGTTAGAAAGATTCTCAGGATATTCTCCTATAAAACACAAAATCTATCCGTTATCTAACTAGTCTTAAGTCACTAGAGCAATTTCAACCAAATTTTATGGGATGATAGGTTGGAACAAGGGGAATGTTAATGGGGGTTCACAACACCCAATACTGGTATTATAATTGTTATTGAGCGTTTATTATCTTTTAAATTATCATTAATTACATTCACAGATGGCATTACGTCATTAGGAAAACTTAAATTTTCTGTAACAAAATACACACAGCGTGTTGACGGACACACAAACGTTTTAAAAATGATGCTACCACTCTCTGTAAAAAATATAATAATAAAATAATAATAATAAAACAATTGCCACTGTTGTAGTAACACAAACGTAGACGAAACTACCATAAAACTGATACGAAGAACCGTTTCTTAAGTTGTACCTACTTCCTACTTTGACCAGTGATTTTACAACTTCGCAGTCAATTACCCAAAACTAATTAATAACGTGAAATAGTGTGGAAGAACATTAAGACTAGAGTGTTGAAAGCAGGTGAGAAAATGTACCTTTATGTTCACTACTTTGGACGTTATCCCTTCCTACAAAATCACCCTGACCATCGCAGTGTACACTGTTTTAACTGTATACGTAACGATTTCTTAAAGTTTACGCAAAATATTTGAAGTAATAACAAATACAGTAATAATAAGTTATATCATGGAGACATTATATTAAAGTTAGAAATTTTGTCTTATTTATCATAATATCTCTCCCTCACGTGTTTTTTTTTTTTAGTTCATAACCCAGACAAAAGACGGGTACCTCAGCTTGTTTAACATAAACCCCTGACAGTAAGATTAAGAAACACTTTACCAACCAAAACAGAATCCCATTAAACGAAAGATGTTTAGGTCTTAAGGCACTTCATCAGCAACGTGAGTGAGTGGTATGTTTATAGAGATACAACACTAAAATATGAGATTCAATTCTCTGTAATAGGCAGAACACAGATAGCTTATTTCCCTGAAGATCGCCTGGAGAGGACCTGTTTTAACCACAATACAGTAGCACTTCATCTGTCAATCATTCATTAAACATCACATAAGGAACACTTAATGTTGTAATTTGTAGTGCTGTAACTTCAGTAAAATGTAGGCATGTCACAAATCATAAGGAAAAGTACGTATTTTGTAGAGTAACAGCACAACATGCAAATGAATTTCAAAAGCAAGAAGTAAAGATATTTGTTTTTCATAATTTTGGTTTTATTTACTCATGAAACAGAACACTTTCAGGGTTCCTGCAGAAATACATCTATTAATTAGTTTAATGAAGCTTTCTTGGTAATACATTCAACACTAGACATGAGGGCATAAAACGTTAAGGTTAGAAGTTCAATCCCTTGATGTTATCCTTTTGTGAAGCTTTACACTAAAATAAAGCAAATAAGCCATACATTTATCAATGTGTTCAAAAGTATTAAACAAGTGATAATACACAGTAAGTAATCCTGTTTCTTTGACATAACTGTTTTGTCATGTACTAAAGTATTTTTATTATTTCAACTCAGAATTATGATTTTGCATCATAATTCTTAAACTCATAGCTGGCCCCACTATTGGGGATTGCAACTCTCACTTACTAGAATTAAAATTACAGAGAATATATAAACTAGACACAGATTTCTTAAAACACAAAGTATAACTGTGATGTGCAGGAATAATAAAGATCTTTGTTGGCACACATGCTGTTAAGAACTTTAATATTTCTTGTTATGTTTTTAATTTGCTAAACAACAAATATTAATTGCAGTGCTGCTTCCTATCTCAAAATGCTGGTAGTACCACCATAAAATAACTGAAATTATATTGCCACTTTAATGAAGTGTATAAAAAAATGTGTGCCAACAATTTGCCTTTTAAAGTGTTGAAAATAGTCTTAACTTCTTTGTTTTTAAATTACAATATTTTTTGTTGATTTTTATGCAAAGCTAATTAAACGACACACTTATGCTAGCCATTCCCCATATTGAGGCAAAACACCTTAGGATAAGCAGGTAGTCAACATCACCCACTGCCAACTCTTGGGCTCCTTTTTACCAATGAATAATGAGATTGATCACCATATTATAACACCCATCAGTAGCTGAAAGGGCAAGCACGTTAAGTAATGTATTTTGATCCTGTGAACTTACAGATTGAAATTTAACATTTTAACAACCTGGCCAAATTGCAACTAAGGTCTATAAATGTACAGATAAAGAAATAGTTTGCTAGACAGACAAATTTACAAGTCAACTATTGAGAAGGGCTTTGAAAATATATGATTTTGAAAAGCCAGTAATATTAAAAATTTTAAATCAAAATGTTTAATATCTCATAAAACAGACAAGAGTACTGTTGTTGAAGTTAAAGTAAGAAACGAATTTTCTAGAATTATGTTTTGTAACAACTGTTACATTTTTATTATTTCTTCTTGCTGAAAAGTGCTTGTTAAATTCTCAAATATTCATTAATACTGTTTTAATTGAGCACCTGACAATACAAGATAATATGGTGAATAATTCAGATATTCACAGTTATGTTCAGCAGCTGTAAGTGACTTCCAACTAGATTAGTTTTTTAAAGAATGAAAATTTTGAGTTGTCCCATGTTAAACTTTTATATCATTTTTTAACTGTAATAATTAACAGTTTGACAGATTTTTTGCAATCAATAGAATGCAAAAGTACATTCCATATAATCATAAATATTATATTTCTTTCATAGTGTGTACTATAAAATTGAGTGATCTCAGCTGCCATATAACTCAATGTGGGACTATTTTGAGTAATATATAATTAAAAATAAGTACATTACACACTTAAAAAATCAAATTAATTATTAGGGAGAATATCATTAACTCTCAGTTACAAGCTGGATGAGTATATTCTTTTCCCAACTTTCTAAAAGGTTGAGTACTGCTTCTAGGCAAAGAAGATTACCTGTAAAGATTGAAATAATACAAATAAAACATAATAAAATTTACCTTGAAAGTACTTTTCAATTCTTCACTTACAATGTTTCTTTCAGTAAATAATCTCATATCACACATGGGTTAATTCTGCTAATTTATAAATAAATATTGATAATAAATTTTAATGATATTTAAAACTTGATGAATCCTGTAACAATAACAGTAAACAGTATACATACTTGTGTATTTTTCTGATAATTTTAAGTCTTTTATTCCAAGAAGAAAATACTGAATGACTTCAACCACTGCTAAATGTTCCTAAAAAAACAACATAAATTTCATAAAAAATTAAATATTTCATGGTTAATTTAGTAGATTTATACATTTAAAGTTCGAATTTCCCCTTTTACTTAGCATGTGGTAATTTTTAGTACTATCAACTGTAACATATCCTTCTTCACATGAAGTAGGAAAACTTAAATAAGAATCAACTATTATTTGTCACTGAAAACTAATCATATTTCAGTTAAGCCTAAAATAACTGAAAACTCTAAAGCTCCAGAACTTCTACCAGTCAGTTTTCAATGTTTGAAAATGTAAAGTTAAAACAGTATATTTATTCATTACCAAATTATTTGTTTCACACACATATACGCACACATATATTTACTGTAAATTATATGCAAGTTGGAAATCAGAAAAACTAGCTTAATTGAAATAACAATGTGCTATAAAAAGACTTATTTATTGTACATTTGGGCTGTATCACATGTGGTAGTACTGAGGGCAACTAGTGGCTTGGAGTAAGTCATACCTTGTTGCTGTCATCACTCCAGCTGTCCCAGTCTGAATCCTCTTCTGAAACACTACTTTGACTTCCAATTTCTGAGGTTTCACTACCATCTCTGTCTACTGTCTTAACTTCCTGAACAGAATGTATTGAAGAAGGGTGTTCAATGTCATCACCATATCGTTCTTCTAATATCTCCTCTAGGTTTTGTATCTAAAAATATTTATAACATTTTAATATACATTTTTGTTTACTAGGTAAAGTAGGTTATTGAGTAAATGAAATTATCATCTCAATGTATTAAAATAATTTTAAAAATCACAGTATTGTCTTACATGTCAGTTTTATATTGATCAGTAAAATATATTCTAAATGTACATCAGTGAGACAGGGCTACATTCTATGGTGCTATTCAGAATACTCAGAACAGTTATTGAAATCTGATGTTTCTTTCAGCACTTCAGGAATCAAAACTTTAGATAAGGGAAAACCAATAATACTTCAGTAGTTATAAGATATCAGACATTTAGTTTACACAAAATAAAACATTTTATAAGAGTATGAAATTACTGTTCTGTGACACAACTGCTTTACAGAATACTTCTCATGGAATACCAAACACATTCTGCATGTCCATGGTTTTAAAGTATGATTTATAACAGGGTAACTGCATACTGTTTCAATGAAATATAAATGTGTTATATATTATATTTAAATAAAACACCCAGATTGCAGTACCATATTTGCTGACATTAATAAAGGTAATGAAGAAAATGATATTTAGGTCTCAAAGAAGTAACATAAGTTCCTGTAGTATATAATGTATATCAAATTATAGTTCAATGGCTTTTAGTTTTTTAAAATCAGATTACAGGAGGACCATTTGCTGACAAGATTAAGGGGTCCAATACAAAGCTGACTATCACTCATCCTGCGTCTCTGTTGACTCAAATTTCTGAACCAGTCATTTTATTTTATTTCAAGGATTTGTTTCCCTCCTGGTATGGTTAGAATGTTGATCAATAATCTTGTCAAATTTTCCTAATCTATATCTCTGATATATATCATTCTGAGTTTCATGACGACTGAAGGTAGATGGGTTTTTAAGAGGGCCAGTAATTGCTGGTGGTCCTGAAGTCTAAATTTCAATGGTGATTTTTGTCTTTCTGTTGCATTCTTTCTTGCATTTACAAATAATGAGTTCAAACATCTTTACCAGATATTAAAAAACAAAAAAACGTTACCTCTCTGATATCATGAAAGAAATCACTATTTTCTGGAGCAGACAACAGACAAGGATAAATAAGACACCAAAAACTGTACTAGAGTTCTCAAGAATATGCAGGAACCATGAAATTTGGACTATCTTCAGATAGCAGATAACTTCAACAAATTTTAATGAAAGTTAAAAATCCTTTAGTTTTCTGCGAGAAGAAACATGTCATGTATAGAATTAAGTGTAAATGCAGAAATTAATACATGAGACAAAGAATCCATTAAAGGTTGGACTTCAAGAACACTAGCAACTACTCTTGGACATCCAACCTTCATGGAACACCAAAGAAAGATTAGGAAACTGCTAAAGTTCTCATCTAATAGTCTAACTATACCAGGAAGGGAATAATAGAAATCCTTCAAATAAAAACAAAAAACACAGGTTCAGAAACTGGAATAAATATGGGTACCAGCTGAGTTGCAGTCAATTTCATATGATACCCTTTAATCTGTCAAACACTCCTCCTGTCTTCTAATTTTGAAAAGTAAATTACAATATGGCCTATATACTACAAAACGCTATTGTACCTCTTTGACACCTAATTATCATGACCTTTATTACCTCTTATACTGTCTCAAATTGTATTAGAAATACTAATATCCTTAAACTTGAGTAGATGCTGCTAACGTCCAGGCAAAAGTCCTGATCTACCCCTTGAACAAAAAAACGAAATGTTCAACAGGGAGAGGTTTGAACCTATTTACTCAACAATGCTTCATGGGGTACCCTTGATGATGAAAAAAATGATATTAAGAAAAATTAAAATTTTGTAAGATAACGATATTAGGGAATCAGAAAAATAATTCTGACAGAGCACATAAAAAATGATGAGTTAGAGAGTTAATGCATTACCCATTCAAGGTGTAGCAAGTAACAATGGCAAAACCATCTTAAAGAACAAGTTATATTACAGCTAATATCCCTGTGAATGTTAGTTAAAGATTAGAAAATCCAAAGTATCATGCAGGGGCTTTAGCATGTGGATCACAGTATAAATTCTCTCGAGTAAGCATAACTCTCTTATTCAACTTTTCTACTACCATTCAATTACTCTTCGATAAGCATAGCTCACTGTCTTTTCATTTATGTTTTTGTCACAAATTTCTTGAATTTTCAAGTGAATAAATTACACTATGTAACACAAATTTTGTTCCTGGATAGCATGTGTTATTTCTTAATTGCTTATGTTGTAAAAGTACAGAAAATGGTCATCATTCCCTTCAAACTTTGCTTTTGTGACCTGGATAATGAAATTTAGAAATTAACCTATTTTCTACATAAAAACAGGCAAATTTGCACATTTTCATTTACATAAGGTCTGAATAAAACAACATATCAATCAAGATTTACATGTATTTATACTAAAGTTATACAAAAATGTTTAGAAGTGAGTAGTTTTTAGAGATTTGTAACTGTAATGTAAATCACTTTGTTTTAAGAGAAGTTTGAAGAGAAAAATAAGTCTTTTCCATTTACTTCTGGCATACGCAATTGGGAAATAACACTTTCTGCCCAGGAACAAGAAAAAGTAAAAATTTTGTTACATAGTGTTATCATTAAAATAATTTTTAACAAGTTGTCTTGTGATTTATTTTTACTACAACTTAACAATGTCTCTTATTACTTTTGACATATTACAATTCAACCAAATCCACAAAGCCAGTCATAATTATAAATTACTTGCTAAGTGTTCATATTTTTAACCCACTTTTTTAAGTCTTGCTGCAGTAGCTTTCAAGATTATCACTAGAGGTTTTTCTCCTTTGGTAAATGGCAACAAGTTGAGAGCTGAGTCCAATACCATCCTTAGTTGAAGGGCATCAAGAACCTGCAATCAAAGAAAGCATTGTGAAGGCAACAAGCTTACACACACATTACTAAACAGAAGTTTTCATTAGGTGTGCACAAGCACACGTGTGTGTGATAATTTTTAGTTAAGTTCTACCTGTATAACAGATATGATAACAACTTAAAACAAATTGGCATTGCCTTGAATTTTCCACTTTAAGCAAGATTTGGCTGTGATGTTAATAATGTTTACTGTTGTAATTTTCATCTTGCAGAGTCTTATAACAATAATACTTATGCTATGTCTTTAATGCTTATTATGTGAACTGTGCTGTATATGACTGTTAGTCTCTCTTATTTTTCAGAGTTCCCACAATGTAAAATGTGTCTTATCACTACACTTTATGAAATGTTAAATTATTACCTACAAACAGGTTTTTACTCACTGATAACAATACAAGGATGAGAACAGAGGTCTTACAGATACCCCACAAGGATGAGAACAGAGGTCTTACAGATACCACACAAGGATGAGAACAGAGGTCTTACAGATACCACACAAGGATGAGAACAGAGGTCTTACAGATACCACACAAGGATGAGAACAGAGGTCTTACAGATACCACACAAGGATGAGAACAGAGGTCTTACAGAGACCACACAAGGATGAGAACAGAGGTCTTACAGAGACCACACAAGGATGAGAACAGAGGTCTTACAGATACCACACAAGGATGAGAACAGAGGTCTTACAGATACCATACAAGGATGAGAACAGAGGTCTTACAGATACCACACAAGGATGAGAACAGAGGTCTTACAGATACCACACAAGGATGAGAACAGAGGTCTTACAGATACCACACAAGGATGAGAACAGAGGTCTTACAGATACCATACAAGGATGAGAGCAGAGGTCTTACAGATTTCACACAAGGATGAGAACAGAGGTCTTACAGATTTCACACAAGGATGAGAACAGAGGTCTTACAGATACCATACAAGGATGAGAGCAGAGGTCTTACACATACTATACAAGGATGAGAGCAGAGGTCTTACACATACTATACAAGGATGAGAGCAGAGGTCTTACACATACTATACAAGGATGAGAACAGAGGTCTTACGGATACCACACAAGGATGAGAACAAAGGTCTTACGGATACCACACAAGGATGAGAACAAAGGTCTTACGGATACCACACAAGGATGAGAACAGAGGTCTTACGAATACCACACAAGGATGAGAACAGAGGTCTTACGAATACCACACAAGGATGAGAACAGAGATCTTACGAATACCACACAAGGATGAGAACAGAGATCTTACGAATACCACACAAGGATGAGAACAGAGGTCTTACGAATACCACACAAGGATGAGAACAGAGGTCTTACAGATACTATACAAGGATGAGAGCAGAAGTTTTACAGATACTATACAATGATGAGAGCAGAAGTTTTACAGATACTATACAAGGATGAGAGCAGAAGGTTTACATATACTATACAAGGATGAGAGCAAAAGTTTTACAGATACTATACAAGGATGAGAGCAGAAGTTTTACAGATACTATACAAGGATGAGAGCAGAAGTTTTACAGATACTATACAATGATGAGAGCAGAAGTTTTACAGATACTATACAAGGATGAGAGCAGAAGGTTTACAGATACTATACAAGGATGAGAGCAGAAGGTTTACATATACTATACAAGGATGAGAGCAAAAGTTTTACAGATACTATACAAGGATGAGAGCAGAAGTTTTACAGATACTATACAAGGATGAGAGCAGAGGTCTCACAGATGCTATACAAGGATGAGAACAGAGGTCTTACAAATAATTCTTCAACCAAAGATGGTGTTTTAGGTAACAACGTTTGTTATGGACTGTAAGTCTACAACTCAGTTTCTACTGCAAGAAGCTTCTATGCAATGCACTGAGGCCAATGTCATCCATCTTTTCTTTTCATACTTTTAAAAATTCATCACAGCGCACAGTGTAATACTTTTAATAGAGCACTTGAACATCCTAAAGACATGGAAATCCTTTATAGATGCATCTGGCAATGTATCTAAGTATGATATAAAGTGAGCTATCATCAACCTTGCATTGTAAAGAAGATATAGCATGTTGACTTGGGTTTATAACTTGATGATCTGTATTGATGGAGCCATACTTTATGGATATCCATTCAACACAGAAACTACTTTATGGTAACTTTGTAGTAACCTTTGAAAAGGTACTTTAGTTGAATTTTCTGTTATCTTACTGATAGTTCATACACATGCACATTAACTTATTCATTTCAGCCTGGAAACCATAAGTGAATCAGACAATTTTATTTAACTGACTAGTCTAACTAGTACAAACAGACACATACATATTATTTTGATCAGCCTTCAAATGGGCTTAATGTTTATTTTAACAAAAACCTCAAAAAATGGAAGGGGATGATATCTCAATGACCCTATGCTCATGGATTCTATTCTAGGATGTTTTGCCAGAAATTTCTGAGGACTTATTTTAGACATTACCCTGTGCTGGAAAGCTTTGGGAATTTCATCCTTGGCCAATAGATGAAATAATCACAACAGTAAAATGACTGATGTTTCCATACCAAATGGAGTCTTGATTGGCAGAGGATGTCAATCAGTTCAATTTGTTTTAGATTGTAAGCTATGTTTATGAATAAAATGCCCCTTTTTTCATACCAAGAACTGTTAACTTTCCAATTTTATTTTTACTAATTTACAGAAAAACAATAGCTGTTTTCACTGACAGTGTATCTTTTTTTTTACTAACATCCTTAAAAAGATTCTGTGCTATTTATATGTTTATGAAGAATGTTGCAATGTTACTTTCTATTTTACAGATTGTCCATAAAATTATAAAGTGTTGGTAATCTTGTTCAAACCATGCCCATTATTACAAGGACAAGCTTTTTTTTTTTTTACAATTAATAATTATAATAATATTCATGATTCTCCTAACTTTATCCTTTCTTCTTATTTTCAATTTCAGAGGGCAAGAAGCCAGTATCACCCACTGTCACATAGGAACTGTCTACTCTTTCTTTTTTGAACCAGTTATTGAAACTGGCTGTCATTTGTTATGTGCCTACAGCTGAGAGTGAAGAGCATGTTCATTGGCAACATGAAACAAACCACAAACTTTTTGACCAATAGCCTAACATGCTATCCACTAATGTACACATAGTTCTGAAGACCACAAACTTCTGCAATATAAATACTTTGTAATTATTGGAATTGAGGAATTATTCATACACAAGTTGTTGTTCTCTACAATTAGTGTGGTTGGCAGAACCTTTGAGAAACATTAATGATACTTACTACATATTGTTTAATCACATGTAAATTAAAAATATTATTTTAAAACAAGTGGATTGCATGCTATTTGTTTATTGTTGATATTTATCACCAACTAGTTACACCTACAATAAAGACTTCAGCCCATACAAAACCTGAGAATCGTGATGCATTTCTGTAAAAAAAAAATAACAAAACTGACTTTATCAGAACTATTCCAACATATTTTTTGTTCACAATGGCTGTGATTCATAGAAACTCCAAGAAAAACTAATAATATTTAATATCTTGTCTTTCAGTTATATTTGCATTAAAATTTTAGACAGTTTATACATATTATTCAGAATCTATACACAACAATACTTGTTTTGTACATTTTATAGTAAAATATGGAAAAGTTGATTTTAAAGTAAGTACCAGCTACATTAAGGAGATTTATATTTATGTATTTTTTTCTTAATGTTGCAATGCAGAGTGACCATAATGTTTTGATATTATAAACCAATAGTTCTTCCTGAGCTTTCTTGTTAACAATCAAAAGAATTTAACTTGTATTAAGAATTTCAGTGTTTTAATGAGCCAGTAATACAGTAGAAATATTAATTTTTAAATAATAGCACTTGTATGACAAATTAAAAAAAACATTTCTGTCATAGTTAATTACCACAATTGTGAAATATTAACATTTTTACTCTTTTCTTTTAAACATAATGACAACACGGGAAAACTATTTGTTAAAACTTTTCTAAAGACAGTAAAATAACTTATGTTCATACCTTAAGGAAGATCAGTTTTGATTCTTCCATTACTGCAAGTCCAGATATAGCCATCACTTTCTCTGTCATCTCAGCATAAGGCACAAATAATGGTAGTTTATCTGTTAAAGCAGATAAACTGAAAAATAATAATAAGATGCTTCAACCAAGGGAAATATGTAACTTTTTAATATTATCCAAATACATGTTTTTCTTTCATCATCTTAGTGTATAAGCACTCAACTTACTTAAAATAATGTAGAACATAGTATCACATTCTTGAAAAATTCTTTACTCTGATATGGATTTCCTCCATTAAATGGGTAAAACCTCAAAAGCTACTAGAGGCAGAGATGCACTAAGAGTTCACCCGACCAACCAAGGTTACAAATGAATTACTTTAACTCATTCCTGGAGCTTTTCTATTGGCCAAGTATTAATAATGTCTAATGATCAGCGACCAAACTAATTGTCAGGTGTTAAAACAACAACACAAACCTAAAGAGTGAAACTCTTCTTAAGTTAGGAATCTTCAAAAAATGGAAATTGTAGTTTTTATTTTATTTACCTTTTTTCCATAATATTTCACTGTTTTTCTGAAGTTAGCATCAAAAGTTACATTATTTATATCAATATGTTGATGTTCCCAGCCACAAATTATTTCATATAAAAGTAAAAATATTAATTTAATTTATATCAAAAAATCAAGTATGGAAACAGAATCGTTTTTAGCACATATTTCATATAGTTCTAAAAAATATAACCTGCTTTTTATATATAATATTTATGATTAACTTAAGTGTTTTTTTAAGTTTGTAGAATGTGTCAAACCTTTTTGATTTTTCTTATTATAGATATGTGTTTTTTAATTTTTAATGTGTTTTAAAAATTTTACAAAATGAGAAATATCTATATTTTAAAAATAATCTTTTGCGAATAAACAAAATATTATTAATTTCATAGTGTAAAAGGGCAGAAGATTCACTAATAACTTTCTTTAGCCACTTTGTCTCACGATGTATCTACTCACCATAGAAGTAGAGATGTCCAAATATCCTTGACTTTTATGTAAGTTAAAAGATAGTAAGCTAACTGAGGTATAATAGGAAGGAAAACTGGGAAGTCACAGTTTTGAAACACTGCTGGTAAAGATTCATGGAACTCCATCAAAACCTGTTTCTCTACCTATATATACAATGATAAGACAATCCAGTTGTTAAAAAAAATCAAAGCATTTAAGTGAAAGTAAATTTTAATAAACTCTTAACATACTTGAAACTGTAAAATCAATAAATGGAAGCTATTTTTATGACTATTCTAAGAACTAAAATCCTAATATTTGAATATAATTTTACTTTACCTCAGAAAAAATAATAAAAATTAGATTACTAACTTCTCTGTTTTTTGAAAACATGTAGTGCATGCTATTACTTTAGAAAGATATGTGATCATTGTTTTAATAACAGTACAATGTGTAAATCCTGAACAAAAAATATTACAGTTTAGAAGTATTTACACCAAAAAACCAAGAGAAAAAAACAAAAAAGAAGTAACAATTCAAAAAAATTATATCAAGTTATTCTGTATCTTTTGGAAGGACTAAGGTAATACTTTGGTGACAAAAATCCCACTTTTTTGAAAATAAGAGTTTGGATATAGCTTGTATAGTGAAGGAAATATTATTACAATGTATAACATAAAGTTATCAAAACATTGTACATTTGTAATGACATTTCCTTCTATCTACCTACTCAAGCAGTCTTCAAATTTTATTGACTAAGGTAACAAACAGATTCAGATAGTCAGTAAATTAAAGGTGTGCACACAATGAAGATGATATATATATAAAATTAGTTCCAACAACAGAACATGTTCACTGAAACATTAACAAGAACTGAGATTCTGTAGTGCAGTCTCTGAAATATGGTGCATGGTGCTTTGTTTAAGACTGTTACCTGGAATGGATGTACAGGCCTAGATCCAAACTGTCCAACCAAGCTAAGAACAGCAACAACAAATAAATGACAAAAAAACGTCTTAAAATATACAAATTGCTAAAATAATTTTCAAGGAATGAAACAATTACATTGTGAATTTCAACATAACATTTACAGCAAATTATATGTTTAAATAAACAGACAAAACCAACACACCAAAATTTGGTATCAGCTGTAAAACAAGATCAATTTCCACCTCAGAAATTTGTATCACAAATCCAATAATTACATAAACAGCAAAAATTAAAAAAGGATAATGATAAAATATACAAGTTTGAAAAGGATGAACTGGATGCTAAAAGTACACAATTCAGTCATTCATATTAACAAAGAAATAATTAACTAAACTGTACAAATATTAGGAAAGACTAAGTTTTGAATAATTACTAAAAAATCATGGATCAATTAAGACAATTCCTTTTCTAATATAAAATTATTTGTTAATCTCTCTTTTTAACTTTTATATCTCTGAATTTTTATTTTTTAAATCTGTTTTCTTTTTACACCTTTCAAACTTCCAAAGATCCACGGTAGAAATACCTTGATATGAGCCTTATAAATGAAATAAATATGATCCAAGACTACTTAAATGATAATGAGACAAAGTTAAAACAATATTAATATCACACTAAATGTATTATTTCTGTTTATTTGTGATATTTTCCTGCAAAGCCACTCATGGGCTATCTTCACTCACCATCACTAGTTTTGAAGTGATATGCTAAAGGAAGGGCAGCTAGTTAACACCATTCAATGCCAGTCCTTGAATTACTCTATTACCAATCAGTAGTGAGATTGATCATCACATTATGATACCCTCATGACTAAAGAATTATGTTCAGTGATGGGTTTCAATCCTGCAAACTGGAGATTGTTAGTCAAGTGCCATATCCACCAGGCCTGAATGTTTGAAAACTCACAGTTCACAATGCAAAACAAGAACTTGAGATGACTTGTTTTGTCCTTATTCTGTTATCATATACTACATAGTATTATTTTAAGTTTTTACTTATAAATTGTATGAAATGTACTAAGACAACATTTGCATTTTTCAACTGTAATAAGTAGTACTAATATTTTAAAATAGATCACATAATGCAGATGAATTATGTGTATTAAATGTAAAAATTATATGCAATCTTTAATCAACACTATTGTTTCTTCCCACTTTTTCCATTTTCAATTCATTAATAAAAATTTAAGATCTAACTCTCAGGTAAAAATGTTAATCTTTTGTCCTGTTTTAAACTAAAAACATGTTTCTAACTTTAGATACATAGATAACAATTAGATAAGTGAAATTAATATATGAATACATGTTCATGATACAGAGTGTACTGCTCAGCACACTGCTGTATTATCCATGCCTCTTATTTTACACTTTGGAAATCCTCACATACATCTTAACTTCAAATGAACATCTGTTTATAACACAGTACATATTAAATTAATTCAAAATTCTGTTGTTTCATACATCTGTTGATATGGTTTCATCCAACATTTCAGCCATTAAATACTGTCAGGATTTATGTGTGTGTGTGTGTGTGTGTGTGTGTGTGTATATATATCATTAATCCCCTTGGTTTAAAAACAAAAAAATCAAACCATTTATTATGATGCTTGTGGGTTCATAGTTTTGGTGGTTACAAGGTCCATTCTAACATACAAAAAAATTTAAACAAAACTAACATTCCTATTGCAATTTCATCCAAAATATTACATCTAGAGATCCCAAGGTATTTTAATTATAAGATGAGTAATATCACACATTTGTTGTGGGCAGTTCTTTAAATATAATTAATTAATATGATGCAATATGCAAACTCTGCCAGTAGTAAACAATAAAATAAAAGCCATTAATCTGAGAACTGAGTAGAACAAAACATATCTTCAGTTATAGCTGATCAGACTTGCTACCATAAAGAAAAGCATGTCTAACATTTTTTACAAAAAAATAGGGTTAAATATTGTTTCTGTTCCATTTTAGTTTTGGATAGTTTCACTCTATATTTCCTTTTTAGTAAGAAAGCACATAAAGCCATTTCTGTATGTAGAAATATTTCAGGAAATCATACCACATTTATTTGTCGACTAGAACTAAAAATATGAAACAGTATCTTTGAAAGTATCACAACATTCCACAAAATATATTCAAACCTTAGGGATGTTTAGAGATTAGCCTTTCCTTTGTTTTTAAATATACAAATATAATTAAGCAGATCAACACTGATAGATCCAGAACAGAGAATAATAAACTCTTATTAAAGTTTCTGTATTTCAGTTTCTCCATACGTTTGTCTATAAGCATCTAGACACTTCCTCCTACACAATCACTCCACTTGTGATATGTATCCTCAACCATGTGAATGTTGATCAGTGATTCCATACACCATGCTATGCCCTACATACATTTAGATTTTAGTTTTTCTGTATTCTAAGGAACAGAATGTTTCACTTAGAACAAAATCATTTTAACTGTGTTAAGTATTAGTTAGTATTTAGTACCTCATCTGTCTGTTTGTGCTAAGACTGAATGGAGTTGCAGTCGAATTGGCAGCTCTTACAAATCTGGCAAGTTTGGTTGAACCATGAGCAGTAAGAAAAATCCTCTGAAGAAATGTTAAAACAGCCTTGAAAGAAGCTTCCTAGGCAACAAGAAATCACAGCAGAAAATAATGAATCATAAAAATGTTTCAATTAGAACAATAATAAATCAATAATCATGTTCTAAAAAACAGACTAACAGCACATTTCAAATTTACTAGTTTGTTACAAAAAATGAAATTTTCTATGCATACCTTAACTTTCTCAAAATTAAAACTAATATATCAGTATAAAGAACCAAAGGGTTTTAATTTAATTTTATCTTAAAACATTGTGTATATAAATAGAGAAAATTAACCTTTATATTTTTGTCCTTGAAAGAAACAAAGTAATATCATCTGACAACCTAGTTTTAAATGCTCTTACGATGTTGACAGTATCTCATTTATAAGCAGAAATGTAAGAAAAGTAAATTGAATTAGTTATATTGATTACTAGGTTGATTTTTAATTTCATTCTATGTACATAACTTGTTGTGATCAGAAGTTAATATTAGCTACCACAAATTTTCTTTAGATAATAAGTTACAAACTAAAAGATTTCTGTCTTGTTTAGTGACATTTAGTAAACTTTGGATGATTAAATAACTTGTTTGTTTTTTTAATTTACAAAGAGTAAAGAAACAAAACCAAACAGACTTACATTATTCAGTTTCTTACTGCAACACACAGACAACAAAGTAACAATGTTGATTATGGAAAGTTTATCAACTTCCTGTCTGTTCAGTAAGTCCAACAACACACTGAAATGTTCTTCCAAGCATTCATCAATAACAATGACAATATCTTTCACAGATGAACTAATTTCATACTGTAGGTAAAAAAAGCATGATTTCTCAGCAAAATTATCAAAGCTGTAAAACTATCAACAAAAAGGTTTATTAAAGTGAAAATATGCAGTTATTGAATCTTAGTATCATACGACACATAATCATTACTTGTAGATATGTTTTTCCTTTGTAAGTGAGCACATACAGTTTCTAGATGCACGTGTGTGCATGTGGACAAAGCTTCAAAAATTGATCAAGTCTACATAAAAATGAAATTTATTATATTATGTTATAAAGTTGCTGGATTAAACAAATCACAAAATAATGTCACTGGCAATAAGTTACATATTAAATTCAGTAGATTATACAGATACTTCAGGTTTTCTCCCACTAGAATAATCAAATTAAAAGTTGTCGTATGAAATATTTTAAAAAGCAGTGAATAATAAAATCCATGCAAAAGTCTGAAGAAAGCAGGTTCAATTAACATCAACACTTACAAGTAAGTTAATAATGTAAAATAACACTCAAAGAAATTTTTATATGCTTAAGTGGAACTATATGTTAAACAGTTTTTCTAGAAACTAATATGACTAGTCAGCTTATTACGAATCCTACCTAACGCTGCTGATAAGCTTTTGCTCTGATTTTGTCTTAGACTAATTAAACACAAGCAATATGATATTATTTTGAAGTATCTTAAAATTACTCACCATTAAACCCATTCAAGATTGAGAAACTTCAAGTATAACACTTACTTGAGATGCTAGCTGTATGTGTCTTTGCCACAGTTTTTCTGCTTTATCTAGAGATAGCTGGAGAGTAAGGCAGGCACCGTAACACAAAATACTTGGAACACTTTTCAAGTATACAGACCAGAAAGTACTAAGAACAGCTACATCAAGCCACATAATAACTTCAACAAGCAGTGGCAAGAGCTAGAAAAGGAAAGAATGTAATTAAGTTTATTTTTCCTTACAACAATACAAAAAATACTGTTTGTCCCAGTTTCAAAATTCATGTTAGAATATATGGCACATTATATTGCTGCTATGAACATTTAAGCTTTTTGAATGACCTCACCTTTTTTTTTTTTAAACACATTTCCTTTAGTAATCAAATCAAAACACTAATATTATTTGCATACATGTACCTCTAATGCACAAAAGAATCCATTCTAAATCAAGATACACAAGTGTGCCATGTGCTAAGAAACAAAAACAACAAGACAAAGTGTGTTATTAACAGGAATGACAGTTTAGAATTTTTCAGTTTTCTATAATTCATACTGTGGTATTCTAAACTAACCCATAATTTCAGTGAAGTGCTCTAACAGACCCTTACTTCACACACCATATTCCATTAAAAACACAAGACATTTTGATTTTCTTCCTTTTTTTCTTTCACACTTGGTCCTCTGATAGATGACAGATTGTTATAATCTATATGTTAAATTTGGTCTAAATACAATCCATTTGTGCAAAGTTATTCAATAAAAACAATTCACTTTTAACTCAAATGTTTGCACATGCACACATAAAACATCATATGAGCTATTAGCCTGAAAATTTTACCAGTTTCATCTAAAGTTAAAAGTGGACCATTTTTAGATTCTTGTCATTAGTATTAAATACAGTTGTTTGAGAGAGAAAACACTACCACTATACTACTTTAAGAATATGACTGCTTCTGTAAAGTAAAAGTCTATTCTGAATAACATGATTATCAGCCTAAAGCTAATACTGGTTGTAATCAAGTGTCACTTTCTTAAATGCTGCAATTTGTTAGTATGTATTAATAAAAAATCATGACATCTAATCAAAAACACCTTAGATGTGAAAAAAAATGTGTGGTTAAAAAAGTACTGAGCATACAACTAAAAGGAATGAAACCAGCAGAAACATTTACAACATTGATAAGAATTTTTCAGCAAATATTCATTCATTAATTAACTAGGCTGCATATTTTACACAACTTGGAGCATGATGGTGGGTACAACAAAATATAAGGCCTAGCCTAGGTATTAAAGTTATAAGTATAGCTACTAGTTTGGCCACAAGTCATATGCTCAGTTCTTTTTTTGGACACATTATTTCTTTCACATTTAAGGTGCTTTTGATTAAACTTCTGTGTATACAGAGAAATGATAAAACATGTAAATGAAATTAGAAGGCTATGTAAAGTATTAAACGGCTAAGCCTAAGGGAACTACAGAAAAACATTTTAAAATTGGGAACTGAAGCCAATGTGAAAAGCTCAAGCTTTTTGTAATCTAAAGCATCTTTTATTTAGTTTTTGTATATTAAAAAAAATAACATTATTTACCTAGCATTTACCAAACTATATATTTTTTGCTGTTTCATTAATCTCTACTACTTTTTTACATTTTCACTCTACAATCAGATAAAAAATTATTTCTAGAGAATAAGTTCAATAGTCTTACAAAAACAGTTTATAAACTGACTTTAGGGCATTTAATAAGAAACTAAAATATGGATTCCTCTACATGCATTCTGGTATTCAATGCTATTATTGTGAAAATCAAAGGAACATGCACAACAGTTACTATCATAAAATTTGTAATGTTTGTTGTAAGTTATAATTTTCCTACACTCAAAATGTATTTCTGACAGGTACTTATGTCCATTGACATACATAACTATTCTCATTTCATGTTAACCTCTATTTAAAAAAAAAAAAAAAAAAACCAGCATGCCATAAGCCTTTAATTCCTATGCACCCCTTGATTCATATGGTTTAAATGATTCTCACATGCAAATTAGCATCCAATAAACCTCCACCAATAGCAGTGTCACACACCCACATGACTCTCTCTGCACTGTTCTACCTAAATATAACTTCAAGTTTAAACAAGTATATAAGCACCAGTTGACAGTGGAGAGGAAGCAAGTTAAGTAAGTGTCTGTTGGAAAAACATTTTCAGCATAAAAAAATTATAACTTCCAACAAGGTGTATTACTTCTACTCACATACACAGCTAAAATCCCACACTGAATAGGTGAAGGAATTGGTGAGAGGAAGGAAGTAGAAGCATCCTTCAAAACAGTGAGGAGATCCCCTATTAAGAGGGTTATACATGGGATACCTCACCACTTCTGTACCAGGTATGCTCTTCATCCAGACTTGGAAAGGGTGTGACAGGTTTGGGTGGAAAATTGTGAAAAGCATATCTCAAGGGGAGAGAAAACACTTGGATAGTGATCCAATATTATAATTTCAATCTTCCTGATGAACAGAATGTGAGTAAATTAAGGGATGTATCCCTAGATGTAGAGCAGCTATGGTGTAATGGACTGTATGTGGCAAGACAACAACATCCAAAACATGACTGCCAAGAAATGGATTCCATGTGGAGATAGGATAAGGGATCCAAATCATTATAATGGTGCAATCTAAGGCTGTAGCATCACCTTGGACAAATTTGTTCATAGATATATTATCAATTTGGAGGGCATCTCATCATCTACAGTAGCAGAACAATGCTGCCCTATTCTAAACTGAATGAAGTCTATTCTTTATATTGTACATCTCTCATTCAAGAGGACACATTCAAGATCCAACACCCCAGCAACTTGGAAATGGAAAGCAGTAGAGATTATCAGTGATGACGAGAAACCCACTTGTTGAGAAAATTTATATGCAAAAACGGCTCGTTTGGGCTGAGAAAACACTTTTACATAGAAGAAGCGAACAGTTTGACCTTCTTGGTCATCTTCAGGTCACAAAGAAAGAGGTAACTCAGGTTCACAAAGAAAGAGGTAAAAGCTGTAGAGCTCATGTTACCTATTTAATTTTATGAACCTTATTAATATTATTAATAATTATTTTATTAATAATTATTTTATTAATATTATTAATAATTATTTTATTAATATTATTAATAATTATTTTATTAAAATTGTTTTCTTAGCCCAAACGAGCCTACATTCACGACAGCCTTTTTTGCATATAAATTTTTCAGCTATTTCTCAGTAGAGATTATCTTATACCACTGATGAAACAGAGGGGAGATGCTGCGGAAAGTCCAAAAAAACATCTACACTGAAGACAGTGCAATGGGTATTTGTGAGACCATATTCTAAAAAGCAAACTACACCCAACTTATTCAATCTAAGGAATAGCAGCAATGGGCAATAGTACTCTTTAGCTTTACATACGAGGTCCATGTGTTAGTATAGTCCAGAATTAACATATTTATAAAGCAAAGATATCACAACGAATAACCTAAAAGCAATCCTGTGAAATACACTGTCTCTAGTTTATACAATTGTAATGAACAGTGGGCATTTTATAGCCATGGAAATTATGAAAGTAAAGTCAACATGACTTTAAAGTGCAAGTTTTAGCACAATTCTAAGTGACTAAAGTATACATGAACAGCATGCCAGATGATGGTCTAGGTTCATTTTTTGTTTCTGTGAGTCATGTAGTTCTTTGTATTTCGTATTCAACATGTCTTTAAGAAGTTTTTTCTGTACATTTTGGATAATGTTTGTGCATTGATTAAATTTTTTTGATAGTTTTTACCTTTACAAAGTTAGAGGTTAGTTGTTCTTTTCTGCATTGTTGAATGAAATAGATGTCATTTCTTCTGTTGATAATTTTTGGTTGTTGTTTTGAATTAAGCACAAAGCTACACAATGGGCTATCTGTGCTCTGCCCACCACAGGTATCGAAACCTGGATTTTAGCATTGTAAGTCCGCAGACATACCGTTGATCCACTGGGGGGCAATAATTTTTTGGTTTAAGTTTCTTAGTTTCTTTACAATTGTATGAGCGTGTATTGTTAATAGTGGCATAATGTATGTTATTTCAGACATAATGGTTACATAGATAAGTACAAACACAAAGACTTACACTTCTCGTGCAATCGCAGTGAAGAAATAATAATCTGAGATGATGAGAAAACCCACTTGTAGAGAAAATTATATATTTAGAAACAGCTGGTATGGGTAGAGAAAGCACCAGTCAGTAACTCTTTCTTTCTTTGTGAACCTGACAATGACCAAAGAGGTCGAAACATTGTTCTCTCCTCTACTGAAAAAACTACTTAAAGCCATGTTGAACACGAAATACAAAGAACTGCATGACTTACAGAAACAAAAAATGAACCTAGACCATTAACTGACATGATGCATTAAGCCAGAGATTTACAGACTTATACAACAAAACATAAACCAATTCAACACTAGGAGCAACAGGGACAAAAAAATTTGCCACAACAAAAAAACTAAAAAAACTAAGATACAAGCAACAGAAAAGACACCAACACGACAAACTGTAGACTAACTTCATAATTAACAGATCTGACCAACAATTAAACACAAACGAGATACATCTACTTAACAAAGGACTCAAGTTTGCAATAGCACCTAGGCACATCCTAACCTTAAAAATTAAAGAATGTTTAGAAGATCTAGCCAGGAGACTTATGATACATTCCACAGAAAACAAAAACAACCAAAAATAACCTACAGAAAGAAGACAACTTGGACAATTCTATTGACATCCAAATAAACACAACCATAAAACTATGCTCACCTGATAACATTAATGAATTAGACAAAATAAAACAATACTTCATCAGCATCAACAAGTTTCCTCCACAAACCAGAGAAAGTATTATATGCACTCACCTAGACAAAAAGCAAAATCAACCAACAAAAGTAAATATATCTCACAAATAAAAAAATCACGAAACCACGTACTGCTGCATAACATATATTCCCAACATCAGCAGAAAAATAAACAACATTTTTCAAAAACTAGTAACAATATGACATTCCAGTTAATACCAAATTTATTCAAAAACCAGGCAAAAAACTGATGTCTATACTATGTAAAAACTACACTGACAAACACCACACCAACATTATTTGTAAAATACAATGTGATAACTGCCACGACTTCTATATTGGAGTAACAAGTAGAAAAATGGAAAGCAGATTCAAAGAACATAAAAAGTCACCTTCACACGTTTTTGAACACTGCAAGTCAAATAAACACAACATAACCATAGAAAACACCCAAATACTAAATAAAGAAACAAACATAAACAAATGCAAAATTAAAGAAGCCTTAGTTATACAACAACTCAAGCCCAAAATAACCCAATACAAAAGAACACCTTTATACCTATATAAATAATATATCCAACATCTAAGCATGCCCTCTACATTCCTACACTCAGTTACACAACCACCTTCAAACATGTGGTCAGCAACCGGTCAGTAACCCTTTTCTTTTTTGTGAACATGATGATGACCAAAGAAGGTTGAAACGTTGTTCACACCTCTACATAGTGCTTTCTCTACCCATACCAGCCATTTTTAAATATATATAATATTCTCTACAAGTGAGCTTTCTCATCATCTTGAATGATCATGAGAAGAAGGAGACAAGGAATAAAAGACCAATCAAATCACAAGCCAAACCCAATGGGCAAGGGAAAAAGGAAAAAATTAAAAACAGAGGAAAAATGCAAAGTAATAAAACTGTGTGAAATGGAGTTAATGGAATGAAACCTTGAAAGCAATGAAGCAACCCAGAAGATATACATTACAGAGAAAGTCTTCAGAACCCAAATGAAAATAAAAGTGGAAGATGGCAAGAAATGAAAATGATGAAAAATATATTCCACTGAGCTCCAGAATGTAGGCCACTTATTGAGAGAAAGTGTGTTGTGAATAGAAAGGCAATCTGCAATGAGGATGAAAACACCTGAAACATAACATGTCAGGAGATTATATCCCCACACACTCGATATACAAGAGAAAATTGCTGTCTATCACAAAGGGAACAAGAATGATTGCCCCTTTTGGTAATTGATACAAGCCACCACTGTCAAACAGTTGGAATGAAGTATGCTTAGTCAAATCCAGACAAGAAGAAACAAATTAACTAAAACATGTTGAACTGCTTAAAATATCAAAGTGTTAATGTGGTAAGACCTATCATCCACAGATCATTGTCCTGAAGCCTGTGAAGGAAAACAAATCTTGATGAGGGGGAGGAAGTGATAATCCCAAAAATGTGGAGGATATGTTCAAATATCAACACATATCATTGAAAATGAAATGAGGAAAGCTAAGGGAAGAATCCAAATGAATCCTAGCAAGAGACCATGGATTGTGCAATGTATCCTGAAAAGATTACAAATGTACCAGAGGTATAGGAAGAAGTTCTTCCACAAAAGCCACTCCACCCCCACCACATTAGAACCTTCACAGTAGTAAAACATAATGGACTGGATAACAGAAAGATCTACTGAATGCATTTGAGAAGGAGAATGGATGGTCCTGGTGCAGGTGGGTGTTTAAAGAGACACTCCACAAACAGACCAGATTTTTAGGTAGATAAATAACAGGAAGAACTTATTCAACTGTAAAATCCAACCACCCATGTTACTTGTGTATGAAGAAAAACCTTCAATATATGGAAGTAGGGTAAAATGCAGTCAATCTAACTAAAGACATACAGAACCAACACATGTTTGAAAAGCAAAGTGTGAAACTGGTACCAAAGTTCATGTCAAATTCATTCTCAGTCTTGCATAAATTGCTGACCAAATTGTGATGGCTGACTATATATTGAAATGGAAAAGAATCAAGAAGTGATTGAAGTGGGACCAATCAATCCAAAAGTCATCAGTGTCACTGAGGAAGGAACTGCATAGGTAGAAAGTGGATAAACCAATAGGTAGAACAGGAAAGTGCCAGATATGGATCTTGAATAAAAATGGCAATGGGTCAGAATGAAACAAAGAGCAACCAAAAAAAGAGAATGTAATATCATATATATTCTACATGATGGTAAATGTACAAGAGTAGCCTTCAAAAGAAGGACCAATGGAGAAAAAACAGAGCCAACCATAATTTTCTATAAGAAGTAGATAATAAACAAACTGTACAAGAAAGAAGATCTCAAAAGCAAAGAAGCCACAAGTAAAGGGAAAAAACTGAAGATGGCAAATGCCTTAACATGGAGAGAAGGAAGAGAAGGTATTCCACAAAAATCTCCTGGATATAGGTGAAACACCTAAGAAAAGATGTGTAAAGTAGACATTTCCTGCAGAAGAGGCAACAGGGAGAGACAAAGCTGGAAAACTTACTTGGGGGATAAAACAGATATGATTAACAGAGATTACCCCAACCCCCTTATAAAAATGACAGAGATCCTCTCTACATAGAAACAAAAAGAAAATCAGTCTGATGATAAGCCATGACAAAATGAACCAAAGCCCTTGTAGGACAAGGCCTACAAATACCCTTTCTCAAAATGGAAACAAAAATGCTCATCATAAAATTCAATGTATAGAAAAAAAAGAAAATTACACAGTGAAATTTATCTGAAAAAGGCTAAGGCAGGCCTAGACAATTTCACAGCAGAAACCTGGAAAGGCTAGCCATAATCAAGTGGAGGAAAACTAACAAAACCTAGGTCATCCTATACAGGTTTGGTAGATGTAGGAGTAAAGTGAGCAGTACTGGGAGAAGGTAGAATGGCCCCAAAATACCAGGGGTCCTCATAAACTAAATTAATTATAAGAAGGATAAATTATAAAAAAATTATCAAAATGAAATTAAAATATGTATAACATATTACATGTAGAAGAAAACAAGATATGTACCCTAATTATAGATTTACCCAGTAGTAGCAGACATTTATTAAGCCTAATGAAACTGTGCAGGACAAAGCATATCATTAAACTCCAATTCCAAAACCTTACCTAACAATAATTATTTACATTATCAGGAGAAGAAGTTTTTGGACCTCTGCCCCAGGGATCCACATAAACAAAGAAGTATAAAAGATAATTAACAATGAAAATGAAACAAACATTATAATGTAAACTTTAGGGTGTATTGGCAGTAATACATGCATGAGATTTGACGTTTTCAAGGAAAACAATATAGTCAACTTAATTTATGATATACCAGTAAGATGAATTACAGGTAATCCTAAAATAACAAAGACCTACATTAAGTCTAATCTAATGTTATAGGACAAAAAATACAACTAAGTATTGCCAAGACCTGGTGAAAGTCAGCTCATTGAACAATTAATCTCCTAACAAAGTAAAATCGATAATACCCCAATGAAGGACTGCCATCTGAAACCTGCATAAATGTGCTGATAGAAGATATAACCTCCGAAGTGATAATGTAGAAAATGAATAACCAACCACAACCATGTTTGCCAGAAAGAAATAAAAAGTAGGAAAAAAATTTATAATGAAGTATTACACTTCATAAATTGCCAGAAGTTAATTTTTCTGGACAAAAAATGTTTTTTTTCTACTAAGTACTTACTGCCGTTCATCTTTCCTAACCTTCTTCCCCACTGTAAACTGATGTTTACATTTCTACCTAAAATTGAAGTGATAGTTATGCAGAATACCATAGAGGAAATCACACGAGTCACGTGTGTGTATGGCAATACTGCTACTGGAGGTTTGTTTCATGATAATCTGCATATGTAACTCAGTTAAACCATGTGTATCAAGATGTGTATGAGAGTGAAAGGCTTGTGGCATATGAAAAAGTTTGCAAATAGAGGGCAGCAGTGAAAGAGAACAGCTATGTATGCGAGTGGAACAAAATCTCAATTATCTGAAGATCTTATCAACAATATGAGCTCTAAAACTAGAAAACAATGTTATGTGTTACTGTTCAATTGTACCTGACGACTCATTCTCTGTAACTCCCACTGTCCGTCACCCAAACATTCTACTGTCTGTAACAGTATGCAAGCTATAACAGAAATCAGAGGAGGGCACTGAATGTTTTTCAACCAACTGGATTCCATTTTGATAGCACTAGTTTCTGAATTTCTATAACATGATGTTCTTGGACTGCATATATTTGGATATCCAGGATTTTCCAACTTCATCACACCTGATAACTGTAAATCATAGTACTCGTGTTATATATAAATCTTCAATAAAGTTTAAATATGGCCTCTGTTTTGATTAATAGTAAATACTCCATACTTTCGAACCTAGAACACTGAAAGACACTAAGTAGCACAGAGGAAAATGAAGAATTATACAAAACTGTACAATATTTTAAAGGTTATTTCCTTATTTAGCAGCAAGCTGTGATTTAAAATTCCATAAAAATGTCTTAAAATTAAATGCCTTCCCAAACAAGTATTTAATGTAATTATATATCCACGTTTTAACTTAAGTCACTTATACAGTAGGAGATTACGTTTGCCACATTTACTGTTGTGTATTCATGTATATGATTAAAACAACTTTTATCATTTCCTCCACTGATAAAACTTTACATCTTATATAATTTCAAAATTTATACCTATCAAATCATTATATTTAGATGATAACCAAATCCTTTAAAGAGGGTAGAGATTCCTTCATCACGATGAATTGGAAAGTACTTTATGATTTAGAATGGCAGGATTACAATAGTTATTAAGACCATTGGTCACAAAAAACCAACCCCTCTAGGCATTGCACTTAAGTTTGAAATATTATGTCCTAGAATTTGCTGATTTGTAGAAATAAACTACTTGACACTACTATTCAGAATCTTTTTTCCAGATTTGAAATCCATTATGTATGAAAAAAGAAACAGGTGTATATAGCAGTAATGTTTTTAGAGGTTTCAGCATTTCCACCTTCTCCAGAATCAATATGATACGCCTTGCTTTCTTCTACCCTAATTCAATTTTGACCTCTCAGGGCAATTGTCCTTCTCATTACCCTTCTTCCTCCACTTTCATCATTGTTTCTACATTTCCAATTAATCTGATTCACTTTATTTGAGCATGAATCCAAAAGTAAGCAGTATCTACAAATGCCACACGTGAAACAATTTCTTTTACTTCTATGTTTATGTTCTTGGTAAAGCATTTTACAGATTTCACCTATGAGTATATTTTTACAATCAAAAGAAGAAGTTATTTAGACTGTATTATTGGGTTACAGTTATGTAGTTTGGCTCCTCCAATCCATTTTTCATCTCCAAAGTTTTTCTTCTAAATTTGGATTGTTTTTACACAACTGGAGGATCTCAAATTATTCAGCAAATAATCTCAGCAGAAAATATCTGATATAATATGGGTTGCCTTTGTTTTTTACAATTTGATCACAAAGCTTAAAGTACATTTAAATGGCATGGCAACCATGATAAGTTAAATTTCAAATATAAACAATGCATATTTCACTCCACAAGTAAAACAGGAAAGGTTATTTGAATCTTTCAACATTCCTTGGTTTCTTATGAGAACAAGAGAAAAATTAAATTTTGCATAATAAGCAAAACATATCGAGAGTCTTAAAAGTTTCGAGTTTCTTGACAAAAAAATAAACAAGCTATAATTAATTTAAATGTCATTAACTGCCTCATAAATAATTAAAAGATACAGATTTTAACAGACATACTAAAGCTTTGAAATTATACATTTTTATGTAACATTTTAAACACAGACTTACAGTATAAGGTATGCAAGGTGATAATTTTGACACCAAGGGGCTTGTGACAGTCAATCTACACATACAATTATTTGTATACTTTGCTTATTACAATTTCTTGTACAGTTAAGCAATGTAGAAAATCATTAACTTTTATATCATCATGCCATTTAACTCTGGTACTTTAATAATTTGTACCTAATTGTCATGGTTTGTGTACAAGTATAATTTATGAGTAAAAATTTAACAACATTTGTTTTTTCTTTAATTTTTAAAGATATACCAAGTGAATAAAAAGCTACTGTTGCATTACTAGTTATAAAACTGCTAGTATCATCCAGATTGGAAACATATTAGCCAAATACGTATCTGAAACCCTACGTGAAAGCAATGCCAAGAAATCAGATATTAGGTGCAAAAATGCCCAAGTTGACAAAAAGACAAATGTTAAGTACATCTTAGCAAAATACACATTTGGTTACTGATAATAAAAGGACACAGAGTTTAAAGTAACAAAAACTAGAAAATCTGAAAGAATTTGTAAATAAAGAAACTATATGCCAAAATAAAATATGGTACATGTACTTTGAAACTGTACCAGTTACAACTCTTGTTTCACTTCATACAAATAAAGCAAAGGGTTATAGTACTTCATGACAAAAACTTCCACTGTTAACCTTCTGAACCATGGCAATGCAAGACTTTTTAAAAGAAAAATATTCTCTAGATAGATTTTTTAAAACACATAATAATATTGTGTCCATTACTATTTTTATCCAAGTATTTATGGACTAAATAATTATATGTATTATGAATGTGTTTATATGTCATTCTTACCTTATATGGCAGATATTTATCCAAGTCAAATATACCATCTGCATGGCGTGCAAGAAGTAATAAGGATAAATCTTCAGCTTGAAACAATGGCGATCGAAAAGAAAGGTTGGGTGATACTGATGTTCTTCGCTGATATTGTCTATTTGGAGGATGCAAGTCATCAGAATTCTGTTGAATGACAGATGAATGTAAAAACCTTTTCTCACTGGCTTGTTTAGAGTTTTTCAAAGCAGTACCAAAGTTTCCAGAGAAACTTGTCTTTGTTTTATTGAATGAAGTTTCTGACTGTTGTCTTTTAGAGATCTTAAACCTTGGGCTCCTAGAGAAAAGAATCAAATTTAAACGTAAAACAGGATATAGATAAAGGAAATCTAATATTATCAGAATAAAAGAATGTGATGTTACTCAGATTTCATCAAAAGCATTATGATTAGTTCTATTAATTGATAGATATTCAGTCAATATTTACACAAGTATCTCCTACAAGAAATTTTACAACTAGTAATATGTTTCCAAACTTTTTTATTGCAAGAATAAAAAAAAACAATCTCATACTTTACATGTTAAGTAGAATTCACTTTTTGATCTAAATGGCACCTTATACATGCTTAGGCTAAACAGCTAGGTCACAGGTCTCTCTAGGATTTATCTAAAGCCCTCCATAACTTTGAACTACTGTTCAAGGGAAGACAGCCAGCCAACCAGCTTTACTCAACATTATAAGAGCTTTGTTTAGTCCTTTGGACTGAGTAATGGGAATGACTGTCATTTTTAGAATATACTTGCAGCTGAAAGCATGGTGTGTGTTCAATAGCATCAGATCTTGAACCCAAATCCTTTGATCTACAGCTTGACATGGTAACCATTGGACAGTACCTAGCCATTAGTGTGGTCATGATGGACAAGTAGTTGCAATACATCTCAAGATGGCTGGTATTGGAATTAACACTTTTACTAGTAAAGATGAGAACAATGTTTTGACCTTCTTAGGTCATCTTCACATTACCCATACCAGCCATCCTGAAATACATTTTTACTTCAAGTGAGTTTCTCATCATCATGAAGTACTTGCAATCAACTAGTATATATGTCCTTATGTACTTACAACCAAGTGGTATGTGTAAGTAATGTATCCATCTGAGAAATACAATAAAAATGTCCTTTACAAATCTCCATTCTATCATCATCTATTATGAATGATAACTTTACAAGTACTCATTAAAAATTATCAGTATTGTTTATGCCATTTAAAAACTCTCCTTTTATCACAACACAATAATTTATTACTTCTAGTTTAGAGGAAGTGACACATTCCTCAAGATATTAAAAAAAAGTTAAATCACTTTTATCTAAAGCTGAAGTTAAAACTCTCTTATCATAACAAAATATTTATATCAAACACATTTATATTTACATTCTTTTAGATGTTGATAGGTAGTCTTAGAACATTGCACATAATTTAATCTATTTTAAAGCTTCATGACACTGAAGAATTAATCTAACTCCTATCAGGAGAATATTCATAACTATCAAAAGGCTATTAACACATATTCATTATACAATAATTGAACAAACATTCTAGGGAACACAAAGTTCTACCACAGACCAAGCAATAATTATAAGTATCCTAAGAATTCTGTCAATGTGATATGATATTTTTTCTAAAATTAAACAAAAACTGAATATACCATTTTGGTAGCCTACTGATGATATGACAACATGCACTATTCATCACCAAGGGCACAAATGAAGAAGGAAAATGTTGAAAAGTTAAGCTCTTACAGATTTCTTACAGAAATAACACAAAAATAACTAGATATAGTAATTTTAGTAAATAAAAGTAAGATGGTTAAAATATTAACTTAAGAGTATAGTGGTGTATATTTTACAAAAAATGTTGACATAGATTGTGTAATGGTACTTTCAACTTTCTGGTAAATCATAAAGCAGGATAAATACACTCTAAAACTACTTTATTGGTGTTTTAAAAGTTAACAGAGGCAACAGATAAAGAGAAGTGTGGGCTATGTTAAATGGCAATGCTTAAGTTTTTACATGCAAGGAATAAATCAGCTAACAATAACTTTCATGAAGTTAGAACAAGTCATATTATAGTAAAAATGTAGTGGATTTAGTGATAATGAGCCACATTCTGTTGAGCAACAAATTTCAGCACTTGGCTTCTGCTGATGAGGAACTTTTGAAAAGATGGAAAACAAAAAATTCAGAAGGATGTAGATGATAAAGAAGTTATAAGTGATTTGTTGACGTGGATAGAATAGTCTGGGGGTAAATTTAACATCTATTGATGTAGGGAAAGGTAGGTCAGAAGAGCTAATTAATAAGTACAAAGGGTTGATAAAGGCATTTAAAGAAACTTGCTATAACTTAATTATGTCATGAACATTGTAATTAACTGGGGGAACAAAGTAATAAGCAGGTCACCAGGGCTAAATGCTCCACACAAGTTAATATTTAAGGATGAGCAGATTGGCTGGTTGGACTGTGGAGTCAGTTCAGTTGAAGATGGGAGCTTTTTGAAATGAATAGTTTACATTTAAATAGGGTAAAGGCTGGCTTGTTTGCTAAGGCTATTAACACAGTTTTAAGGGAAGTTTTAAACTAGAACTAGACAGTAGTGATGGCCAGGAAAACTATAACATAAGAAACTATATTAGTTATAAGGATAGGCCTAATTATTACTATTACAATATTAGAACTATAATAAATAAAATGGTTTGACTTTAGAGCACTGGTAGGTGTGGAGGATTTTGATATAATGGAAATAAATGAAATGTGGTTAAACGTAGATACTTTTGATAATGCAAGTTCCTTTGAAACACAGGGTTACAAGCTATTTAATATAGATAGAGCATTAAGGGGGGAGGGGGAGAGAATGGTTTTATATGTTAAATGAGAGTTATGTCTTGTTAAGTTGATAATAGCAAGGTGATTTAATCCATTTGGTTACTATTAAGTAAATATAAAGGGAAAAGACTTCCAGTGGGAATTTCTTACAGACGGGCAAGTCATACTGATGAAATCAGTGAGAAACTTTACAACAAGATTGTGATTTCAGCTGTTAATAGTCATAATCATGGTTGATTTTAATTTCAGGCATATAGAGTAGGAAATGCTGGAGTCCAGTCAAACAAAGAGGGAAAAATGTTTTTGAAAAGTGTTCATGTCAGCTTCCTTCACCAATGAGTAAAAAAAACCTACTAGAAAGAATGCTATTTTAGATTTGTTGTTAACTTAAAATACAGAAATGATCAAGACGGGGGAAAATGGGGAATACCTGGGTGCAAGTGATAATTTTTCTATCAGGATTGATGCTCTGCTGTACATGGAGATAAGAAATAATGATATGTTGGTTAAAAATCTCAAAAAAAGCAAGTTTTGAAGAAAAGCCACAAAAACTATCTGTTGTGAATTGGGCAGTTGAGTTATTTGGACACACTAATCAGATGTGGAAGATTTTTAAAAATAAATTTTTAAATATTCAAGGTAAACATATTCCTTATAGAAAGAAAAAGGTCACTGTAAGTAAATAAAACAGGTTTGCTAAACAAAGAGTTTAACAGAACAAATCAAAGAAAATTAACAAATTTAAACTGATTGGTATAACAGGAAATTCAGAAGATTATTGAAGGTAAAGAAAGTTGGTGAAACAGAAAATTAGGACACCAAAAAGGGTGTAGGAGAAAAGGTTGGCTGAAAATGTAAAAATGAACAACAACAATTCCTTTAAATGCATTAAGGATAAACTAAATTTTAGAAGGGTAGTAACCTTGGTGGATAATAAAGGAAGGCTAGTATCTGATGATTATGAAATAGTTGGTTTATTAACTTTTGCTTTTTCTTTACTAACAAAGATTTAAGCAGTATTCCACATCTTGAACAGATGATAAATGGAAAGGAGATCAAACAAGATCAATGCATTAATTCTGAGCTGGTTAAGAACAAAATTGGGAAGCTCAAAAAATGATAAGGCTTCTGAGCTGGATAATATTTCCCATAGCCTGGATATGTGAACCATTTACTACTATTTTTTTTGTCAGTCCTTGAATAGTGGGCAGGTACCAGTAAACATTTTTCCAATAATTACAGACTCATTAGTCTTACATCAGTTGTGGGAAGCATTTCAGAAAGTCTATAAAAAATGCTTTGCAAAGTAATTTAACAAAGTTTAAAATTTTATTGGATACTCAACATGGTTTCATTAAGGAAAACTTTGCCTTACTATTCTTTTAACATTCTTTGCAAAAGTTACTGCTTAGGGTAAACATGTAGATTTTGTGTATCCGAATTTTCTGAAAGCATTTTACAAGATGCAACATAAAAGGCTTGTAAAAAAATTATCTCTATATGTGTGGAAAATAAGTTAGCAAATGTGATAGAAAAGTGGCTTGATGGAAGAAAGCAGAAAGTTGTTACAAATTTAGTTCAGTCAAACTGGATTAATATCACAAATGGGGTACCTCATGGTTCAGTCTCAGAACCTTTGCTCTTTTTGGTTTGCATCAATGACCTAGATGAAAGAATAGTCAATAAATTACTTAAATTTGCAGATCATATTAAGATCTTGGGTGTTGTTAGCTGAGAAGAGGAGACTGCTAATTTACAAAAGTGTTTAAACCAATTACGAGTTGAGCAAATAAATAGCAGATGGATTTTAATTATAATAAATGTAAGATAATGGATATAGGTTATCATAACTTCAATTATAAGTATAATCTGAATGGGAATAGCTTTGACAAAGATATGTAGAAAATGGATCTTGCTGTAATAGTTGATTGGTCACAAAAACCATCCAAGCAATGTGCTATTGCCAGAGGTAGGGCAAATAGAATATTAAGTTGTATCTACAGAAATGCTGAATACAAGTTAAGAGAGTTTAAATTTTCACTGTTTAGGCCACATTTGGAGTCTTGTGTTCAGTTTTGGGCTCATTACCTTAAGAAAGACATCAAATTGTTGGAAAGGGTTCAGAGAAGGGTTACTATAATGATGTGTGGGATGGAGAGGTTGTCATATGACAAGGGCTAAAATCTCTTACATTATTTTCTCTTGAAAAAAGAAGAGTTAGGGGAATCTTATTAAGGTATTTAACAAATAATGTTGATACAAGATGTGTTTTTCATATTTAACAGTAAGAAGAGTAGGAGAAAGGGACACAAATATAAATTTTAACAGGGTAGGAGTCATCTTCAGTTAAAACAATTTCATTTTCCAAGAAGTAATAAAAAAAGGAATAAAATAGAAAGGATTTTTTTTTACTTTGAAAACATAAGGAACATGTAATAATATGAGAAGCAGTAAGGAGTTACTAAACTAACATTGTTTCACACATGAAGAAAATTTTACAGTTTCCTATAAAATCATGTCATCTGAAAGATGAAGCATATCTCTATTTAGAAAAAAAATAAGTAAAACATAGGCATTTTTTTTCTAATAGATGACGGATAAACACTATCTTGAGAAACAAAATGTGCTATTTATATGAAAAAACGGCTCGTTTGGGTTGAGAAAATATTTTACATAGAAGAGCGAACAACGTTTCGACCTTCTTCAGTCATCGTCAGGTTCACAAAGAATTAGGATAAAATGTGCTATTAGTATCACTTTAGAAACAAAGGACAAACCATGGAACAAAAATGATTCATTATCACCTCATATAAATAATATAACATTTCTAAATGACAAACCGTACCCTATCGTCAAATCACTTTTGCAATTCATCAGGATAAATTCACGAACAAGAAAACATCTACAAGTAGTGTCATGTTAGCAGCATACTCTACTACTAAAAATAAGTTTAATCAACTTACTATTCAAAAACCCATTCAGTAGGGCAACTACAAACCAATTGCACACATAATTATGCTTAATTTTAATACATTCATATTTAAAAAATTCAAGATATGAAAAAATTGTCTGAAAGACAAATTGTTATCCCATGACTTGTTCCTGACTTTCTTTTTATGTAATGTCCAAAATGTACCAATAAATTTTTTAATCGAGATGACTGAAATGGGTGATGTTTATATTTAATTGAAGTAGAATCTGTAAACCAATCAACGAACAGCTCATATTTTGAACATGAATTATAATTTATGAAATACTATTCAAGGTGTAGAGTGAAAAAATTTAAATGTTATTAGGACTCCCAATACATTTTTAACATAAAATTGTCAATTGGAATTTTGTTTCTAACATCATCAATAGACCAAATTTCTTTGTTCTACTACTAAATCATCACATACACATTCTATTTTGTAGTGATATACTAGTTATTTCAAATTGCAGAACATTAAAATAAACAAAAAAAATGAAAGTGAGTTAATTTCTAATTTCTGTCTTTGAAAAGAAACAAAGTTAGTGCTTTACCCAGAAAACACTAAATTTACAAGTTAATGTTATATAAAAAATGAAAACATAGAAATGAGAAGGACAAATGTCAAATATTTAATTACTCTTGTCTCAGGATGGTATTTAAACCGATGGGAGTCGTTCTTCCCTCACTTCCTAGTCCTGCAGCAATCTGGAGACTTTTAGATGGGACCAAACTGTGTCTTCTCTGTGGTTGAAGTTGAGAACAGCTGGACCTAAACAAGGTTTGGACAATAATTACAGTTTCTGATAATAAAAAAAGTATACAATGATAGTTTAAACCAGAAAATGTGATATAACTCAAAATACGTTATTGTTAAGTAGCTCTTAACATGAATGAAATGCTCAACAATTATTTTTCATAGTGGATGGTATAAGTAGCTCAGAGCTTTGACTCTGATTGAAACCAAGAGTGCAGCACAATAAATCTTTCTAAAAAGTCCATGAAATAATTTAAACTGATAGATTAAATTAAACTTTGCCCATCACCGGGAACAAGTAATTTTGCTTGTGCAAAAATAAAACTCACTCTCTTCCATCCAGTCCACTAAACTGTAGGCTGCTTGGTCCAAAAGTGTATGCTAAATGATTCTGAAGGATGAAGTGCAAAATTAACTCATAAGCAAGGAGTCTTCCTTCCTTCCATTCCCACGCTGGTGTGAAACCTAATGACAAAACAGGCCAGTTAATAATTTTGTAAAGATTCAATCTTTTTCTATCAAAGTAACTCAAACAAATAACTAACATTTCAACAATAATAGCATGTCTGCAAAATTCATTGTTAATTAGTTTATTTTCTCAACACAAACTACCTTCATTATATTTACTCAGCACAAATTAAAAATATTTCATTGTATGCCAAGATAAATTTCAAAAATAAACTTTAATTTTATTATAAAATTTAAAAAAGCATAAAAATTAAGTAATTGAATTCTTGTCTTTGTTAAAACATAAACAGTATATCCAAAAGTTATGTGACATGCTACAAAAACTTAATGTTTGTAGTGGATGGTAGAAACAAGTATGTACTTTAAACCATGACTGTGAAAATTAAAAAGGCCAACATCTGCTGGCACACATCAGAAAATTTGTAAAAACAAACAAAAATCAAAAACTGTCTATATCACTGTTGGGGACCTGCAAGAAGATATCTTTGTATCAAATCCTACATAAGTTGGTTGAAAACATAGAAAAGTTCACAAAACCTTAAATTGGGCTATCCTTGCTGAAAAATTTATAAAAAGACAAAAATCCTAAAGCTGACTGTATCTCTGATTGGTGACCTCTAAAAACCTACCACAAATGACATATACCCCATCTTTGTGTGTATATGTATGGGACCTGAAGAAAAGGTATCTCTGTACTAAATCCTATTTAAAGTTGCCATAAAATGCCAAAATACTGTAAAGTAATTATCAAAATGTCCTAAATTATGTTTTTTGTGACATGTTAACTCCCCTATAATTGCTACAAAATGCACAAATCCAACATTTTTGTTTATCAATGTGTGGAGCCTGTAGAAATGTATCTACTTACCAAAACCTATATAAATTTGTTAGAATATGGCCAATTAATAGAAAAAATTTTTTTTTAGCTCTGACCCCCTTAAAAAGACTCAAAATAGGTAAATCCAACTTTTTATTTTCTATGTCAGTGTTTTAAGAGCATGAAAACTTATATTTGTACCAATTTTTATATTGATTGCTGTAGGCATGGAAACCCAAAATATAGACATTTGGGCGTTTTCTAGTTTTAACTTCATAAAATCCTTAAAAAGGCTTAAATAACAAAAAAAAAAGTCTAGGAATAGTGGACCAAAGTACAACCTTAACAAGTTTTAAGTCAATCCCCTAAGAAATGAAGGAATGATGGTCAACTGAAAAATGTTTGGAGGAAGAAAGAAAAAGAATCAGTATATCAATCTGAAGAGATATAATTATATCAATCTGAAGAGATATAATTAAACTAAAGGCTTGTTTTGGATGGGGATTCCACAAATGCAATTTCTTGTCGCACACAATTTGCCATTAATACACATGCTCTCTTTTTAGCCTTAATAACAGAGTCAGTATAAGATTTCTTTCCATATTTTGGCAAGCATAACAACCATCACAGTAGCTATTGCACTGGTGATCTGTTCACATAGCATCCCCAGATCAATCTACTATCAAGATTATGTGAAGAACAGAGGAACATGTTTGAGGAATGATGTTTGGTCACCATGCTTGTTTGAGATCATCTCTTTGCAGCTACTTTATTGTATAATGTTTGTCTCTGCAAACCACAGGATGCAATACAGCTTTCTCTGTCATCACATTTGCTAACATCTTATTTTATGTGTAATTAATTTAGTTTGATAAAAAGCTGCATACATGTGCCCTTCTCATACCACAAACTGCAAGTTCATAAATTGTCTTTTTGTGATTTAAGTTTGAAAAATATCACATTATATTCAGTGACCTTGTATACTTTTCTTAAAGCAAAAATGTGAAATATGTGATAAAAATAAAATACCACAGAACTGGGATTTAGATAACACAGTGAACACTGAAATTTAAAACTACCATAATCTGAATAAGCTGGAACATCAGTAGATAATCCAGTAAAACATTCTTTTGATAAATCCTACTCTGTACCTTTAAAATACCACCATTATTTTAGTAAACATTTCCTAGTGTTATCCCAATAAGATGAGTTCAAATAATGGTAATGATTTAATTGATATTTATATCACACCAAGTATGAAATATCAAATGGTTACTTGAATTCTTGACATTACTCTTTTGGGAGTTTTCAACAGTATCACAGTTAGTTTCTAATGTCAGAAGTCTGCCAATGTCCACTGCCCAATCAGCAGCCAATCCTTGAAGTACTAGCTTCAGCACAATAGGACATGTGGTATCTTTGCTTACTGAAATATGTTAAAAAATAATTACTTTTAAATATTACAACACTAAAAACACATGAGCAGGAATGAACACAAGGTGGTTTAGGTGGACCATATGACCCACCCAAGAGAAATAGTGACAACAATCATAAATTGTTAATTGTCTATACACATCTGTAACTAATAACAAGAACCCTTAAATTGCATTTAAATCTAGATTCTCAAAGTTAAGATTTTCTTAAATCAAAAATATATTTCCATTAACACTTACCTCTTCACAAATAACAGCTAGGGTTTATTTCCTTTGACCATCTAAGTACTGATCTGATTTTTTCTAATTTGTTTCACTCTTTTATTCCCCACTTAATTGCCCTCTGTATTATCTGTCTCATGACACCCTCTTCCTGCATCAGTGCACCATCTATCTTGGTACTACATAAATTACTGTGCAAAGGTGTTAGGACAAAGCCAAAAATTAGATTTTAGACTACTTTCAAAACACATCGGAAAGTAAATAACAGGTGAAACATCAAAAATTTATTTATCTTCATACTCAGTACAACAAAAGCTCAATAGAAGCACTTGAGTTCAGCAAACAGTTAGTATTTTGTGTATCCCCCCACACACTTTTGTTCTAATAACTGCAGACAGTCTTTCAAGCATCATTGCAACACATTTAATCAAAGTGTCCTTTGGGATTTTACTCCCAATATCTCTAATACACTCCCATAAAGTTTGTTTGGAAGAAACTTTTGATTTGTCAAGTTTCTGATATATCAAATGTCAGATCTACTCAACTGGGTTAAAACTGAGGATCTGTAGGGACCATTGCATTATCTGAATAACTTTAGCAGCTTCTTTCTTAACTACGTAATTTCTGCATAGGTCAAATGAGTGTTTGGGGTCATTATCTTTTTCTTGATCGTAGAATCCTTTACCAATATACAAACCACTGGGTATACCATGATGGATCAGTATTTGATGGTACTTGTGCTTGCTTATTATTCCATCCATTTCCCATTGTCTCAGAAAAAAAACACCCCCCAAGCCATCACACTGTCTCCCCCATGCTTCATGGTAGGTGCTAAGCATTAAGGTATTTTTCACCTTTCTTCTGCTGGTCATACAACCTACATCTTAAAGCAAATATTTCAAATCTGAAATAATCCAGCATTATGTAAAAGTTTTATGGAAACTCTCTGCTCTACTGAGAATTCTCTTTGTTTTTTGGGCCATGATATGACCACAAAATATATACATTGTTAAATACTGTTTTTATCAAGGTTTACCAGTGGAGTGTTATTACACTGATTTCTTTTAGCATTTATTGGTACTATATGCTAGTTCATTGCTAGCTTCTTTCTATATAGTCAAGACACTGCATGGCAGATATTTCAGACTCTAAATTTGATCAGCACCCTTATGACATGCCCTTGGTAAAATTACATGGGATTTCTAAAGAATGATACATGATATCATCCTGGCTCATTCACTTGTCAACAGGGCTCAATGAAGCATTACTATAGTGTTGAAATTTATATTCTATAAATCATGGATTAATTAATCTCTTATCCTAACACTTTTGCACAGTACTGTAAAAGCACCTCCTTCAGATAATATTCTCACTTTTTTTGAGACTGACCCAATCTACAGACTATAATATTGGTTTTTAATGGGGAGGTAAATATCATCATCAGTACATTTTTGATTTAAGAAAATGGTATCATCCAAATCATACTTACCTCCACTCACACAACACCTACAATTCCACATTGGTAACATGGAGAGGCTAGTGACAGAATTATCCCTACAGAATACATCTTCACAGTTTGTGGCATGCCAACAGAAGAGTAAAACCTGCATTACATCCTGAATGGATATGTGCTTCACCCATAACTTAAACCATGCACAGTGGGTGGAATTTAACATGATCCACCATCCCTATAAGACAGGCCTCAACCAGGTAGCTGAGGTCCCATTGCTATGGGTTGGAATTACAGGACAATGGCTCTAAATCTCATATTAGTGGCTAAAGCATTTGGACTATAATAGATATATTTGTGAGTGGATCCCAGCCTGTTGTTATACAGTGTTGCATTCCAAACCACCAAAGCAAACACCACCAAAACAGACAAATTATCTCCTCAACCTAAAGAAGTCCAAAAGGCAACACCCCCAAACTCAGAATAATAGGATCCCATATTCATCATAACTCATTTGGTCTGGAATTATGAAATCATTCAACCACATGGGCAAGGTAAATTCCACTTGCCCCTTGAATTACCAAAAAGGCATGAAAGAATGATGTTCATCCAATGACCCAGGATGGGACCACTCTGCATTCAGAATTACAAGGTGACAATGGACCCTTTTCCATGAATAATGTACTGAATCAATACTGATAAAAAACAAGGATGGCCACACTCAACCCAATCAGATAGCTGAGTGTCAAATCTGAACTGGTATTATAAATAGGCTTCCACGTAGGTTGGTCCCTCTCCTACCTACATATGAATAGAAGGGTCCCCATCTTTACCCTCTCTTCAAGAGTGAAGGAAATTCAGTCTAACACTTTGGAGGAATAACATCTGTCCACCACCCCAATGACTGGAAACCAAGTGTGGTAAGAACTCTCTAACCCCACTAGTAAAATATCCATTTGATAGTCCCAAGGAATAATGCTCTGAAAACAGTGCAAGTGGTGAACTAAATTCCCTAAATTTTTAAAAGCACACCAACTTTGAATTATTTAGACTTATTGATGACAGAAACAGGCAGGATCCCTTTATGCTTTACTCATGATAGTGTATGAGTGTCAGTCCAGCATGGTACAGTTATACCACTCAATCTGACTTTAAGCGTTCTTATGGAACCTCTCATTTCTACAGTGCCTCTTGCAACCTAGATAAAGTATATTGTGTTAGTGATTGCTAGTGTATATTTGGTTTGATAAAAGTACAACTAACTCTACACTTGCCACAGAGTAGAATCATGTGTAAAAAGAGGTAAGAAGAAAGGAAAGAAGAGTGAAAATTAGTAATAAATATATTCACCCTTCTGTATAATCTAGAGCATTTGGTTAATATAGCTAGAGGGGGTAGTCAAAATCACTTAGAGGAAGATACTGCTATATCATACAATTAATGTGAGACAAAAGTATTGGGGGGGGGGTCCACAAACCAACCTGAACAATGTCCTCCAGCAGGCAATTCAATGTGGGAACTAAGAACACAGAAATGGGATAAATCTGATGAAATGTGTCTCTCAAAAATCTCCTTGCCTCTAGAGAAAGCCCAGAATAAGCAATGTGGATCAGCTGTTGTACCCCATCAAAATAACTGGGGATGAATCCCAGGAAACTAAAGGGGCACAATGAATAAAAAAATTGTTGTCTAGCACTTCTAAAATCTTTAATACAGGCAACCTACCACCTCTAGGTCCTCACTTGACATTACAAATGATTGGGATCCAATTGGTTATAGAGGTAAGAAATAACATTCAGATGAATCAGTGAAAATGGTTGACCTCCTTCCTTAGCTGCCAGTTTTTTAGGTAAGAAGGACCCATCTGGGTATAGAAGGACATAGGTTTAATGACGAAGTGCATATGCAATACAAAAATTCCAATCAGCAATATCTACAGGCTAGCAGCAACAAAATATAAACTTTAAGAGAAGGGTGACATATGATACATGAAGCTAAAGGCTCAAACAGATGTTGAGAAAGAGCATGTAACATCATCATCTTATCCTAGTTAGGTGATTGAAATGGTTATTCAGGAAGAACAACCCAAAATGACCTGAGGAGAATGGGAAGCACTAGCAACTCAAAGAATTTCCATCTCTTCAAGAGTATTAAGGTGTATGATAAGGCCATCTTATGCAAGAAGACTGTGGAAGATGAAAAACTCTTGTCAAAGATCTATGACTGGCACATCTGAACAAAACAGGTTCAACTTCCTCTCAATACATCGTTGTCAACATGTGTGCCATTTCCAGAGATAAAATGCAGGAAAACGTAGAGGATGAGAAAGGCATATGGCAACCTTAGAAGTTAAACCTAAATGCATGAAACATGAGCTCTGATATAGAGGAATGGAAAATATCAAATCTTGTCTGTCTCAATAGATATGAACAAAGAGGAAGTGGAAAAGATAGTCTCTCCTGAAAGTACTGCAGAAGTGGAAACTCAGGTTGAGCCAGCCATCCTAACAAGGATTGAACAAATCATTTCTAGAACACTGAGTAACAGCAAATCAATTAGTAGGCATATAAGTGCAATCCAGTCCAGTCCTGACTCAATGCATCTATAGTTAATGTCCAAGGGTGAGGTACTAGAAACCAAAATGCTTGTAGTTGAATATTCCATTGAATAGCAAACACATCACTCATCAGTGTCCCAAAACAAGAGTAAATCTAATAGAAGAACCTGGGATGACATACCTATTCCACCAAGAGAATCCTGTTAGGTTGAAAAAAATTACTCTACCATTAATTTCATCATCTCCAAAACATGAGAAGCTAGTGGATGATATGATGGGAGTGGGTCCAATGTGGATGATGCAAGGTTTTAAAACATTGTGATTATGATGTCATTATGATGACTTTGCCCCTTCATAATTCCAAACCTTGAGACATCACCCTCTTAACAGCAAGAAGTTCTAAAACACTGATGTGGAAGGAAGCCTCATTGTCTGTCCAAAGACACTAGAAGTCCTGACCATTGAGATACACACCCCATTCTTGAAACAATACATCCATGAAAAGATGGATCACTGGATGAGAAGGTAGCAGAGGAACACTGAACACAGTATTCTTCTGATCTAACTACCACTCAAGATTGCATATGTTGATCCTGAATAACAAGACTGAGAAAACCAGTGGATTGTTGTTCATGAATCACTGATCATGTAGAGAACACCAAAGGGGTCTCATGTGCACTTGTCCAAAAGGAATGAATGATTTACATGATGTTCATCTCCTTAAAAGAGAAAGAACCATCTTTGCTGTGGGAGAAGAAGATATGAGTAAGAATCAAACTGCCTGTGCTATAGCGTGAAGCTTGATGTGAGACAGCCAAATTTAACTGGGATACATGTTTAGAATGACACTCATATTGACAATATATTGTTGGAGTAAGAAGAGGTTTCTCAGCTCTGATAAGAATTCCTGCATTGGTTACTTTGGAAAGCAATATATGGATGTAACATTCCACCAACTAACAAGGTGATGCTAGCAGTAGCCACTGGACCATATAATGGTGTATGCAAAGGCCTGGGGAATAGATGTAGCGAGAAAAATTAGTACAGTCAGGCATAACACACATGGAGTTAATGCTAGCCTGAAGTACAGACCCTTACCGTCATACACAAAACGCAGATAATGGTGAGAGGAATCCATTATGGGAATATGCAGGTGGGCAATGGTGACATCGAACTCAGTCATTCATAGTCCTAGCAATAAATACCACCACAGAATAAGTAATGGTTCCACTGGCACTTTGGAGGATCTAAGAATTTGTTTATATTAGAAATATAAGAGATCAGGCACTGATCTTCTACCTTCTTGGGCATAACAAACAGATGGGAATAAAACCTAAAAAGAAACGAAATGATTCTCGCCACTGACCCAGTTCAGTCAACAAAACTCTGATAGCCATTGATGACAGGATGAATGCAGATAAGTGACATCAGCCCTTAAATACCTGCAAAAATTGAGAGTCAGAAAAGGGGCCTTACATAACACACATGGAGGGTAGCAGTTAGTAGATGAATGCCTTCCAGCAACTCATTTCTATTCAACAAATATTAACAATATATCAGCCAAGAGAGTAGGGAAAGTACAGAAGCTGACACTCAAACCAAAGTGGATGCTAACAATGGTCCCAACTCATCATCAAATTGATATGATTTCCAAGACATTTCCAAAAAAAGGCGTAGGATGATAAATATCACAGCACTGAAGTGAGGGTAAGATGAATTGTAGAAAATCATGATCTATACAAGTTGACCATAGACTCCATTCTGAAACCCCACGTACCCAAAAGCTGGTCTATTCTCTGAGAGTTTAAATATGCTTCCACATGAAAGTAGTAGGTTAAAGTATGTTGTTCAGATAAACACTATGAACAAGACATAGCTGTCCCTTCACAAAACTGAGCAGTAAAAGTTTTAGTAGGAACTGCAATATCAAGGATGGATGAAGAGTTGAGTATACAACCTCAGATATTACCACTAACAAGGATGGTGCAGACTCAAAAGCAAATGGGGAAAGTCCCAAAACATCACACACTCAATGTGCCAACTGAAGAGAAAGAACAAGAGGTGGATAATCTAAATCAGTTTCCTGAGAACCTGATAGTGAAAGGAGATAATTGAAAAAGCAAATCTAATTTTTCTCCAGAATGTTCAGGAATGCCCACAAGGGCAACCTCAGAGACTCCTGGAGAAACACCATCAGACCAAACTTATCTATGAATAACATCACAGACAGCCTCCACCAAGAGCATGTTGGTCTCAAGTATTATAACAGTCTTCAGACCCACTAGCTTCGTTGCTACAACAAAAACAGAGTCAAAAGTTTAAATATGCCTAGTCTTATTTTCTAATTCTTCAGAAATTTTCTAACATCACAGAACACTACATCACCCTTTCATACTTTTACCACTAATCACTTAGTTCCTTATCTTGTAAGCTGTTTAGAAGAACCTCAAAACTCTTCTAGTTTTTGTAAACTGAAATAAGAGTCCTAGTATTAAAAAACTAGTAGTTTAATTGATTAATGATCTACCAAGTAATTGATTAAAGATCTACCAACAAATAGTCACTGGATTGATTTCTACAGTTACAATTTCAATCATACTTTTCTGAAACTTACTATCACATAACAAACCATCCTTTAAAATTTCTCTGATAAATTAGAATTACTACCTTCTAATACATGTACAAAACAAACAAAAAACCAAATAAAATATAAATTTCATTTTTTTAAACATAAAAGTTTGTTTTTGACTTTCTAGAAATATCAAAAAACAAAACTGACCTAGGAACTTAAATATTTCACTTGCTACTTGTCGAACAGAACATGCAGGATGAGACAAGTAAGCCAGAAAAATTCTAAACACCTCAGACCACTCCATCAACAAAAGCTCCAAAGGTAAATTCTGAAAATAAAAACCAAATGTAAGGTACATCCTTGTTACTTTCCCTATTTTTGTTTAAGACTAGCTCTGACACTAACTTTCTTTAATTTAGGCCACTCAGAAATACTATACCTTCATAAAACATTATACAAGAACAAAATATTACTTTGACAATGGAAAATATACCTGAAGGTTTTTATTTACAAACTTGTACATTAATCTTACGGATAGTAATTACCTGAGAGCTCATCCATATCAATGAAGTGAAATTCTGAAACAAAATCTAATCTTACCTTCACAAGAAAAACTCCAAGTCCCAGTAAACTTTGAACAAGATAGGGGTCACTAAAACAGCTATCAAGATTCCCAATCTTTGGCAATAAATTTGAGTCTTTAGTTTCCATGGCCAGAGCCAAACTGGACAAAACACGAGTAAAAGTTTGCTGACACTCCTAGTAAAATAAATATTCATGTTTCATGAAAGATATTTTAAAAGCTTAGGAAACTTTGCAGTTTCTTTTCTTTTGAGCAGTTTTCCTAATCTGCCTTAAAAGGTTAAATAGTGCTTATTTTGTTCTTATTACACCAAATCATTTATATTTTATGTCCAATGTTCAGTCATTTTGGAAAGTTAAATTAGTTTATGTGTAAAACATGTTAGAGATTTTTTTACCAATGTTTTTTAGTACTTATATCAAATTATAACTCAAAAGTTATAAAAAATACATATATATAATCATATGTAATATATATATATATATATTATTTATAACTGAACAACACAATATACAGTGAAAGGTATATTTTGCAGTCAGAATACACAGTTTACTTTAAATTCACTTTCATTTCAGAAAAAAACACTTTCTCTACAAAAAATAAAAAAAACTAAATATTTACCTGAAATTCAGATCGAAGAAGAAACACCGAGAAGGCTTTAATGGCACCTTCACGTACATCTAGCTGGGGATGTGATAGAAGTGGATAAACAAATGTTGGTAGGGTGGATTTAATCAAATCTGGCAAACTTTTCAAACATGTTTCTCCAAACTAAGATGATAATAAAAAAAAATCATATGAAAAGATTCAAAATGTGACAAGTTAAAAATAATGACGAATACCGGAATATGCTGCAAGTCAAAAGTTTCAAGAGACAACACAAAATACAGATTCACAAATTTTTATACTTTAAATTCTGTACATTATCTAAAGCCTGGAAATTGTTTAAGTATGGAAAGCAAACATATCTATGTCTCTATAAGTAAAAGAAACAATATGCAATGTGAAAATTTTACCAAACTTATCCATATTTTCTCATACAATAAATAGTGGCACAACTCCTAAACTGTACTGTCCTACAGATCAGAAGTTAACATACTTTTATCAGCTGGAGGTCTTCCAAGACCTTAGAAACCTTTTTAATAATCTTTACTTCATGACCTAATACAAATTTTAAATAACAGATACTTACTTTCATTGCAATGTATTTTTAAAAATATCTCAAGCTAAAATCATACTTTGTAGTCTTACTTATTGTAATAAATAAAATTATTGCAGAGAGAAATGTTTGTTTTCTCAGGAGTTTACAGAATTTTAAGAACACCACCAAAAGACCTTCTTTGTCAACTTTGAGCTCATGGTTTTAACAAAATGTGACTAAAAATTTGTTTATGCACTTTACACATTGCAGGAAAGTAGAGTTGTGTAAGATCCTCTGAAAACTGCACAGTATATCACGTGAAAGGTTGGAGAATAGAGAGTTACGAGGTGACACACATTCAGAAATTTTATTCACATTTTGTTGACAACAAAACATGCAACTTAAGTCTACTAGATTTAAGTACAACCTACAGGGATTTCTTTACCTTACAAAACTATAAAAATATTTTTCCTTATATGATACCTTGGATGTTAGTTTAGTAATAGTTGAAGTTATTCATTTTCATTCACTTTTCACAGCGTCAATTTTCTACTAATAATGGAAACTTGAAATTATTATTATAATAAATTAAGCAATATAGTTTTATTGTAAACACTGTAAAATATACACAAAGTAAATTCTTATGCTATTACAACAAGATAATTAAACCCACAACTGAAATAACACACCAGAAATGTTCAATTGTTGTTTGCTAAGCAATGAAAGAGATAATACCCATACCAGCCATTCTAAGATACATTTTTATTTCAAGTGGGATTCTGTTCATCAAAGATATAAACATAATATTATGAAATACTAACTTATGTTAAAAGAAATAGTATAGTAAACATTATGTATTAACTAACCAAAAGAAAGGTATCACTTGAAGTCTCAGTGCTTTTTTCTTCTTCTACTGATATTTTTCCAGCCTTCTGAAACTTCTGAAGAAATACAGTTATGGCTACCAATAAAGAATAAAAATTACCAGTTAGAAAAAGAAATTACTTATAAAATTTGACTAACTATAACTCCTTTGTATTAAAAAACTCATTGTTGCAAAAGAGAAACAAGTTTAAAAATAACTCAATTGGCTTAAAGTTTACTGTGTTAAATAGCATTTATTTTTCTCTATTCTTTTCATGTCTTCTCAAAAGAAATATGGTACAAAAACAACAATACCAATTCTTTATCAGATTAAGGGTACTTGTGTATGAATAAAAAGTGGCTTTCAGAATAGGAACATTCTAATAATGACGTACGTGCCTTAACAATAGAGTTATTTTGTATGAAACCTAACTGCAGTTACTTTTTGCCAGGATCACATAGAATACTTACTGGTTAGAAGCAAAAGAAGGATTTAAGTGGTAAATGTTTTTGAACATTTTTTTCTCAATGAACAAATGGGGAATTGTTTAGATTTTTATAAGATTAGACAAAATGGTCATTATAAGAAATGAGTACAAGAAAAATATTATAAAAAATTACTGGAATCTTGAAGTCTCAAAGGGTCTTACATAAGCAATATATAATAGGTATTTAAATGGAAGTATTTCAGAGACAAAACCTTCAAAACAGAAACATTAGGTGACCAGACAATTACATAATTGAGTAAATACATATTTATTATGTTTTAAAGGAAGAAATGTTGATAAAAATAAGTGAAATTCTTATTCTTAGTATAAGTAAGGTCATTTGAAATATGGTATATATTTATAATAGTAAGTATATTATTGTTAAACATTGAAATATCAAGCTAATAATATAAATATTGTGAAAAATGTGTTTTTGTTTTAAATAACCTTTACATTTTAGACATGTATTTAGGAAAACATGTAGCTTAAGATTACAGATAAAGTGGAAGTTGCTACTGGTTTAAGCATTATCATCCTTGTTAACATCAATAGGATCAACATGAAATACCCAAGTAGGGTGGTATACCTATTAATTTCTCAGTTAACCAAATAGTTTTGTCAGCCAAATAGGGTGGAATACCTATTTGGTGAACTGCAAAATTAAGACATGTTTTTGAAGAGCAAAATATCATCACTGATTCACCATCCACCATCCTTCTCATCAAAAGGCTGTTGAAGTCCCTAATCAACATTCTCCTATTATTTAAATATAAATATAGTTGTCCATTTTTTTTCAGCAGGGTCACATATTTCTTCACATAAGACTTACTAATTGTCTAACCAACTGGTTAGGAGCAAAATTATTACCTTTCCAGAGGATATTTGACTTAGATCATATACCCTTTTCAAATTCCCAATTTCCTGTTTGCCTAACTCTTTTCACCTTCTATAACACTCCAACTCTCCCATTATAATAACTCACTTAAAATTATCAAACTTACAATGCTTTTCCTTAATATTATCTTTTTTATGATTTTATCATTAGTAATTATGCACAAAAAAAACAGACAGAAACAAATTTTTGGCACTCCAACATTAAAAAACTGAGGATGACTCAGCTTCTGTTCTGCTCATTACTGTCCCTGACCTTTCTAACAGGAAGACATGAGAAACACTGGCTTCAAGATCTATCCTGTGGTCCACCATAGCCCACAAGACTTCAAGCTCACTTTGTAATTGGGTCATTCCATGTCAAATCATTCAGATTTTGGAAAATTTTCCAGGTGACCCAATCAGAATGCCTTGAAAAAATTCACATGTGCTCATCTACCCATATAATGAAAAATTGCCAAAGATTAAATCAATATCTCTAATAGTTTCTGATTTACAGCCCTGTAAAATTTAA